>NW_028186868.1:2497582-2652060 GCF_003343005.1 Rhea americana
CATTAACCTCTTACTGTTTCTATTAGCCATTTTGAAAGCTTTCTTGCTCCAGCCCTACAAGGTTCTGATCATGCTCAGCTGGATCCTGGGAAGTATGGAGATCTCTGACCTGAAACCATTTAGGCACTTAGGATACGTTTGACTTTGAGCACAGGGACAATCCCATTGATTTAAATGGGACTACTTGCAAGTTTAAAGCTCAGCATGTGCTTCAGTACTTGCCTGACTGGGGCCAAAGGGCTCAGGATCCTAGTGCTTCAGTACCAGCATGGGCTACAAATGATTCAAGATTTAACACCCTGATGATAGAAGGCTTGATGATCAAGACATTTCTAATCCAACCATGCAGCCTAGTACTGAGTCTCTGCAATGAAGGAAGTATTTTGACTGCTTTTAATGGCTATGCAACACCAAAAAAGGAGTTTCACAATGTTCTGCAGAGTGTACAGACAAAACTGAAATGATATATGGCACTGTAAAGGTTTTACTGACATTCATTTAAGATGATCTATATAACTCACTCATAAGAAATTCAACCTTCTCAAAGTCATGCCAATAAAATGTTTATGCTAAACCATCATTTATTCTCTGTATGGACCTCCATATACATACACACACACACACACTTCATATATCTTCAATTACAATAAAACTAATTAGCCAATAAATCACAGCTGAGACGGCACCTCATTTGTTCAGACATCTAAGTTCAATTTACATACTAATGGTTGCGTATTTGCCTTTAAGAGATGCGCTATTAGAAAGTAAACATAATAAATGAATAACCATTTAAGCATGGTGTTACCTAATCTTGATGAAAAATACCTGAAAATGTAGCAGTCAGTGAATCTATTTACTTTTTTATTGAGAAATAAAGCTAATCACTGACTAAGAAGATAAATATAAATTATACAGCATAGCATACTAATGATAGATCAGCCAGACCCACCCTTTGCAGGGAATGTAATAACATCAAATTGGTAGAAATAGCTGACTTATCATTAAATGCTCTCTTTTTGAAGCATAGAAGAAAGGGTACAGGCTAAGCTGATTTAATTTGCAAAAGTTTCCCCTTGGATCTGCCACTGCATTTTACTTTTGGCATCTCCTAAAGCTGCAGGACAAGCTACATGTCTCCCAGCAACAATCAGGTACATGCATACGAAAGATGCACAGGGATAATGACTGTCTCAGTAAATTGAAGAGTGCACAGTGAGGTTAGAAATTGGTACCACGTAATTGTGTGAACAAGAGGTCTAACATATGTAGCAAATGATGCAAACTGTATTACTGCGTAAATCCTTCACTATTACAATAGAGATCTAATTTATACAACATACTYGGCAAACCAAAACAGGAGTGTGCGAGGTCCAACTTTTGCTAACTAGCACTGTGCAGGATTGAGAGGAGGCTGCCTTGACTTCCTTATTTGTATAATAAACCACTTCCTCTCATATAACCGCATCTTTTGGAAGAGATCTCCTTTTTCTCATCTTTTCTGCTGACCTTGACTGTTTATTTTTCAAAGTAAAGACAGTCGCCTAATGTTAAGGCCACAGACCTTATTTTGGCTACAGCTGTGCAGCAGGTGAACTGAGCTTCACTTCTAGCTGCTCATGAACCCTCTCCCTCTCTTCTTGCCCCACTGCCAAAGGTTACCAGCCCTTCAAGTCTCCCAGCAGAGCTGTTATTGAAGCTCTGTCTATCTTGGCTTAATCAAAATGATCCTGTTTAGAAAGTCTACTGTTTCAAGTATTGACACTAACATGAGGCATTTTGAAGTGACGGAGTTTGGAGAGACTGCATGTGCCAGCAGATCTAAGGAAGGACTAGTCCCAGGCGATGACAGAACGGAGTGCTGAAAAGAACGTACTGTTAGGGTTACTGCATATATTGTGGAATATTATGGATACTGTGGAAATGAGGAAAAGAAGAAGAAAGCAACTCCTATAATTTCACACAGGGAGTCTGTAGTTTAGCTAGGAATCCAATTCAGACCCCCTCTGTACTAATGCTCGCCTTAAAACAACATAAACATGCTGCTGCTTTACCTCAATCAGGGTCACAAGGCTCATCTGCAATCAAAATAAATAATTACGTGAAACAGCAGCAGCAGCAGCTGCAAATGGAAGTGACTTTGTGAGGAGAGAATGCATCAGCAGTCAATTGACATGACAAGCCGTCTGCTCACTGTGGCAGCAAAATGATGGCGATCCCAGGAACTGTCCTACCTAGAAAGCCYATTCCTCTTAATCAACACCTCCGGGCATGCCGCACTTCATCTGAACTGTGAGTGCCTTCCTTCCCTAAATGTCATTTCATTTTTGTACCTTTTCTTGTGTGTTGTCAGCCCATGGATGTGTCTTTTTTGCAAGAAYGCTGACTCAGCATGAACCAGAAAGCAACTGCATGCAAGTACGCTCAGAGCTCTGACGAACAGAGTTATAACACAGCATACTAGATCGGATCCAAGACATTTATTTTACAAGTCACGCCTTGTAGGTGCTTAGTCTTTCTTGCCCTGTCCATCCTCCGTCATCCTCGTTTCATAGCATGACTAGAAGCCCTACACACAAATGATTGAAGGCAAGTAACTAGTCTCTGATCACCCATACTGCTGTGACTTGTGTCAAATTATAGTTTGAACAATTTAGCTAATCCAGACCAGCACAATAATCTGATCCATGGAGAGAAGCACTCTAACACTGCAGTGCTGAGTGACCGCAATGGTACCAGCACCATCAGCTTCACCCAGCAGCTTTTTGACCTACTAAAGCCTCTACACATATCTTGAGCAACTGTGATAAGACAGAAAAAAGTTTGATACATCCAGACTCTTAAAAAGCACAAAACATGTACTTTGAGTCCTAAGAATATGCTCAAATGAAATTCCATCTTTGAACAGGAGTATATTTAACCTAGCTATTATTAAAGGTTACTGCTTTTCAGCGCAGTGCTTGTCTATTTGAAGAATGTTTTAATGAACAGAAAGAAAAATATAAATGTTGGTGCATAATATTCAGATTATAAGAAGTCATGTGGGAATATCCAAAGGTTGAGAGGTCTACCACAGGTAAGCAGGCAAAGGATGGACATTTATCCAGATCTTGTAAGGCTGCAGAGTTGGATTTGTGTAATGAAAAGCTCTGAAAACATCTGGTTTGTCTTGGTTCAGTTCAGCTGAAAAATATTTCCATGCAGAAATTCTGGCACTTTTCTAATAYCCATCAAGATTTTTTACAGAATCAACACTGGAAAGCAATTCCAAGACCAGGCTAAAAGCATTTTTTTTTAATTCAAATATGTTATGAATAAACCATGTGATTCATTAATTATAACTCTTTAGAGAGTAGACAGAAGCAGAAGGTCTGCTAACTTGGTTTTGCAGCATAGCTGGAAAAAAACACGAAGAAAAACTGGCTTATTAACTCTCACAATCCAAAATCTAATGACAGCACTGAAGAATTCTTCACAATACTCTTATATGWAGAGTCATTACCCCTTTTTAAAAGCAATGTCAGTACATATGGTCAGGGTTCAAAAGCTCATTGTAAAATGTCAGATGAAAGCTGGATAAAAGCTTTCTCTTAAACAAAAAAACTAGCTTGCCTTTAGTCTTTTATATTCAGAGATAGAGTTGAAAAACATAAACTAAGGGACAGGGAGAAGTATTCTACCAAAACTGAAGATAGGACACCTAAGATTAAATAAAAAAAAAAAAAAAAAAAAAAAGTTTTCATAAAATGGGCTTAATATCAGAGCAAAAAAGTGTTTCTAAAACATTGAGCAGATTGTATCTTTAGAATGGAGAAAGAAAGGACCTGAAATAATTGTTCACCTATCTTTCCATCTCTGCTCTTCCTCTCTCATCTCCCTTATCCTCACAATCTCTCTACCTTTCACTGAGTGGGCTATGATAAACTGCCAACACATTAACATGATATAGTAGTAGTTAATGGCTTTGTAATAAAACTGCAGTCTTTCTATTCCAACTTAGAGCACGGTGGCAGCTGACAGTTCCTCTTCCTTGAAGGCCCCCACCTACTACATCCTTCTTCCCGATCCATGTTATTACTTTAAAATGCATTTCAGCCAACAAACCTCRATTTTATCATTATCTCTAAAATGTCAGATTATCAGAGGTCTTGCATGCAGAACTTCTCCTGTTGTACCAAGGCCAGGTGAAAATAATGCTACCTAGCACAAAGAAATGCTTAAAGACCTATTAAGGCATTCTCCTGTTGATGGCACAAACAGCTACCCAACAAAACAGTGCAAAGCCACGGGCTCCTTGTGACCTCTGTTCAGCTGACACCCTAGCACCAGCATCAACTAAAAAAAATCAAAAAAAAAAAAAAAAAAAAAAAAAAGATTTAGTTCACTTTTAGCTTCCTAGAAACTGTGCCCTTTACCATGAACCTGGACACGCAAACCCATGCCTCTGTCACCTTCAGATCACTTAACTATATGCCTAAATTTTTCTGAAGCTGAACGTGACAATAACAACACAGCCTACAGTAGGCAGCGACCTCATCCTCTRTTTGGCTCACCCTCAACATCAGACTATATCATCCTGAACAATCTGGGCTCTTCCCCAAATATCCAATCTACCGTTAATACCAGTTTGAGGCTTGGGTCCACAGTTTCAAAGCAAGCAAGTGTTCTCATCTTGTTTTCATCAAAGATCAGATTGCAGTCCATAAACCTACCAACAATCTATGCTCCTCAGGAATGGTGCCAACAAGAAAAATCAGGACTGAAATGAAGAGGATATGAGCTCCCTTCTTGAAAAGAAAAGCTTTCTGTAGGAGACCAGGGGAAATTATGGACAGACCCACCTTCAGGAAATGTGGCAAAAAGCAATCTTCTTCCCATAAGTGATAGCTGCAGTCTGACTATCCCAATGCCAGTATCACAAAAGCAAAGGAGGAAAAAAATCCAAATACAGTTTTGACTCTATTAGAGAAGATGTGCCAGAAATGCCATGAATCCCAGAATGGATGCTGCTACTGGTTTGTTGTTTAAGACTGCTCAAATACAAGGGCAAGTGCAGAGTCCTGCACCCAGGCAGAAATAAYSCTAGGCACCAGTACAAGCTGGGGAGCTGACCTTGTGGAGAGCAGCTCTGCAGAGAAGGACCTGGGAGTGCTGGTGGATGACAAGCTGACCATGAGCCAGCAACGTGCTCTTGTGGCCAAGAAGGCCAATGGTCTCCTGGGGTGCATTGGGAACACTGTTGACAGCAGGTCGAAGGAGGTGATCCTGCCCCTCTRCTCAGCCCTGGTGAGGCCTCAGCTCGAGTACTGTGTCCAGTTCTGGGTTCCCCAGGACAAGAGAGACATGAAGCTACTGCAGAGAGTCCAGCGTAGGGCTACGAAGATGATCAGAGGGCTGGAGCACCTGCCCTGTGAGGAACGGCTGTAAGAGCTGGGCCTCTTCAGCCTGGGGGAGAGAAGACTGAGGGGGGATCTGGTCAATGTGTACAAGTACCTGAAGGGAGGGTGTCAAGGGGACGGGGACAAACTCTTCAGTTGTCCCGTGTGACAGGACAAGAGGCAATGGGCAGAAATTGAAGCACAGGAAGTTCCGCCTGACTGTGAGGGGGAATTTCTTCCCTGTGAGGGTGACGGAGCACTGGACCAGGTTGCCCAGAGASGTTGTGGAGTCTCCTTCTCTGGAGATATTCAAGGCCTGCCTGGATGCAACCCTGTCTAACATGCTCTAGGTGACCCTGCTGAGCGTGGAGGTTGGACTAGATGATCTCCAGAGGTCCCTTCCAACCTTACTGATTCTATGATTCTATGATCATCTGAGCATTATGATTTTTTATTTCCCCTTTCACACTTTTAATTCTTAAAAAMCTTAAACAAGCTGTTCACAAGTCAAGAAAGGGAAACAGTAAATAAAAGGCAGTAGCAACAAGCATTTGCTGAAACTAGTCACATGAAGCTTTGATACAGGAGTTAGAAAAGAAGTATAAAAGAAGTTGAGCCTCCACCCTCCACTCCACTACCACTTGGAGGAAAGAGATGCTACTGTGTGCCAAGGCACAGAAACGTTGTATATTAGCTACATAGCTACATTTCAGCCTCTATATTGCAGACACTGAAGCATGTTCACAAAGCATTTTCCCAGTGTCTAACAGGGCAACTCACATTGACTTCAATGAATGTAGAGGAAAAAACAAAGGGAAAGTTTGGGAATATATTACAATATTTGAACAGTCAGCATCCAACAGATTTATGTATTAATATAGATTTACAGTCTCAATTCAAGAACATGCCCAAATCAGGCACAGTCCTAAATCAATCCCTATTCCAGACAAATTTGAAAGTTAAATATATGCTTAACATTTCATGTTCAGCATATAAATATACACTTAATAATCAGAAGAGAGATAGTCATTGGAAATCAACAGGAATTCACATTACTTGGCTCAAAAATGTTATTGTCAAAAGCTGAATTTTGTTGTAGTATGTCAGAAAATCATGATAGCTGGAAAGCTGTTGTTTTAAAACTTCATTTGTTAATGGTACAGAAGTTTAAATATGTTCTATTCTCTAGGGATATATACGCTTTTTACTGACAGAAAATTATCATCATATATACACTATTTTACCTGGAATTTTATTTTTTGGCAAATATGAGGCACAATAAACTGCTTCAAGAAGCGTTCATCTTCACTCCAGAACAGTCGGATGTCAGGGATGTCGTATAGGATCATGGCCAGCCTCTCCAAACCCAAGCCAAATGCCCAGCCAATTTTATCCTGAGCACCAGCTGCAAGAAAAAAGAAATAAACAAAATAAAAATTCAAGAGCTTAAGTTCACAATGTGAAAAACTGCTGATAAAATGTTCACCTCTTTCCCCAGAAAAAAAGCTGAAGTGGAAAGACAGCAAAGCCTGCAAATAATTGCCAAATGAAAGATCTGAAGGACAGATCCTACCTCCATCAAAAATAGCAGCAATCTCAGCATATCACTGAGTGAAGGAACCAAAAGTGGCAACAAAGAAAAGCTGCACTCTTGGCTCTCTCAGTCCAAAGTTGCAGACATATTTTGAAGAATGCTGCACATCATTACACACCACTTTCCTTTATTGTCCTTAGTGCCAAGCATTTCACATCTTACTCAACTGTACTTTGCAATACATTTAGACATGAATTTCCAATTCAAAATATTTCATTTAGGCTGACAGCGCAAGCCAAGGCAACATTAATATCATGGCCAAAGTTCGAGAGTATCAAAAACGCTTCTTTTGAGGTATCTAGAAGAAACAGAGCTATCATGTGCACAGAGCAATGGGATGCGAGGCACCGCCACATTAGCATCGCACCTCCAGCCAGGGACCTCCCGGGCTGCTGTGCCTGGGGAAAGTCACTGCTCCCAGATATGCAAGTCTTTTTTATGCAGTGCTGCACATAAAAAGACAAGAATATTTAATATAAAAGAGCTTTACAGATACTTAAAGAGTCTGGAAACTAAATATTCATACCTTCTTCATTTACAGGACAGAAGCACTGAGTCAGTAAATAGTCATTTTTGTTCAACACTGGGAACCAGACTCCATGTTTAGGCATCACTGGAATTAATATAAGGTAGTAGAGAGCCCAGCAGCTTTGACAAAGGCTCAGAGTTTTTTTWAAATTTAAATGAAAGTCTAAACAAACACACTTGCACTGAAAGGGTATAGTGGAGTTAAAGAGAGACTTCACCTCTCCCCATCAGCACTGACAGTGTGCTCCCGAATCATGTAACATTGCTGTACWTCTCACAGCTATCCAGTTAGACCGAGGCTGTACCTGCCCCTAGGCATTAATCCAAATGCTAATTTTTTGAAAGCCTTGAACTTAGCAACTTCCCCACAGTTGTGTGGGAGGCTGGAGGGAGAGCTCTGCTTTCTGATTCCTGTATCTATTATTGGAGCAGAGAAAACGGAGTAATCTCAGTATTYGGGCTTTTATCCTGAGATATGCTGCCACATTCAATGCCGAGAGGAAACAGTGGAGCGCTACATAAATTAGGCAATGGCATAATAATGCTGGGAGAGAGACACAGTCCTCATTTTGATTCTTTTAATTAATCTGAACCTGCCTATTTAGCTGCAGCTCTAGGTCCCCAGCAGAACAGATCTGAGCCTGATCTGCTACATCAGCAGTGTTGCACTACTCTTTAGGGAGAACTGCCACAGCAATTCGATCAACTTTATAACCATCATCCCCAGAGTACTCTGGATATTCTGTCTTGTCCTTTCTAGTGTGCTCACAGTCAAGATTTTGCACTTCCTGACCTCTGAGAGCAGACAGTTAAAATRCCAAATCACAGAAGTCCTAAGAAATAGAGGACAATATGTGAACTCCCTGGTGCAGAGCTGCTYGAACTAGTATGTTTAAACCAACTAACAGATTTTTAGCCAGCCTGTTCTTGGAAACCTATAATCCTTGCTACACAACATTAAAAACCACATGGTTTCCTATTGTCAACTGAGCTATTCATAAAGAAAGAAAAGTGACTACAGAGAGTGCTGTTAAAACCGTGTTTAGCAAAGACTCTGAGCTTTGATTTTAAGTGTGAACCATAAGGTGTGTCTTTTCCAAGCTAAAAGTACTTTTTCTCTCCATGTTCCAGTACATAAAAATATTTTTTTATGGCTATGAAGAAGAGAAAGTAACTCACTGCAATGGCTCTGCTTCCCCAAAAATCGCTCAAATTCCCCAAAATTCAAGCTTATCCTTAGACTATCAGCTCCCACATCAATAGTAAAATTCCCATTCATTTCAAAAGTACCAGACTCATACCACAAGTGAAGAATGCAATTTTTACTAAAAAAAGAAAAAKAAGAAAAAAAGAAAAGAAAAAGGAAAATGTAAGTGATAAAAATTCCTCCCCAAATCACCACTGGCAAATCWCCACCACTCTCCTCAACTTCATTTACCTTTGAGCTCTTCTCCAACTTTCTATTTGTATAGCTCCAYATCAAAGTAATTTTTGCAGGTATGATCAACTTAAAGTATGTGAAGAATCACCTTGTGGAAGTTAACAAGACTCTTAAACATGTTTCTGACTGAAAATGATCAGAGAGCTTAAAAGTTAAGTATACAGCTAACCACTCTGCTGAGTGAGGGACCCTTCAAAGCATTTTACATCCCGTATATTTATATACACTGAATTTTGGCTAGTAAGACAGCAAGAAGTCAAGTGAGTGCAGGTCAACTTGAAAGAAAACATACCAATAATTTTAAGCTGGGCAGAAAACAGGCTGAGGTTCTGAGGAACACAGCTGGCCCAAGTGGCAAATTTCAGAGACTTGGTGATGCAATCGTAGCACCACTGTTTAAAATAACACAGCCCAATGGATAAAACTGCCGTGACACACAACCTTTCCCCAATTTGCTCTCAAAGGTTTGCAGATTATCAGGCACCTGCTGCTTCACGTAAAAAAGTTGACAACCCAACTGAAGAAAACTGCTGGAAGCTTTGCAAGCTCAGTTTCCAAAGATGGAAAGGAAAGCRATAAAACAGTTTGACTAGTTTCCCTCAGTAGGGCCTGATACAGCCCAATCTGACTGAAGGAGAAGATTGTGCAATTGCCACCATGTCTCACAGGAAAGCTCAAGAGACCTTACCTTCCCTGAGAAGTCATGTCTATCTGTCCCGATTCCTCTTCAGCCTGGATGAATCAGTTCACACTTAAATATAGACTAATCAAGTCATTCTCCAAAAAAACGTTAAATGAAAGCTTAGTTTGATCAAATACATTTCATTTACAACTGAAAYGCAGTAATAAAAGTAAGTTAAAGCAAAGTTATTCCCTAATATAATATCAGTCGTCAAAGATAAGGCTTCAACTGTAGGAGCACTTTACCATACCAGCACCATCCATTTACTAGCTTTCCATGTCTTACAATACTATTACTAGTTTAAACTACTTCAGGCAGAATAGAAAGCATTGTAATTCCTTACTGAGACATATATRACAACCTGCCAGAACTCATGGATTATATTCACTGTATCCTTAGAAATATCCACAGATGAAAATATTTAACTTCCCAAGGAAAGAGATGTGTGTAAGGCAGAACATTTTGTACTGTGTAAGATTTTTAAGCCRTATTTTGCAACACAGTATTAGGAACAGGTTGAGAAAACTTTTTTGTTATATACTTMAGTCACACTTTTTATATCTATGTTGCCTTTTATTTAACATTTTTCTCTACTCCTGTAAAACTGCCAATAAAGAAATCTTTCTTTCAATAGAGTCTAAATTGGGTCTTCAAATTCTTATACTCAGCAGTTACRGAGAAGTGAAAGAAATTAAATTTTGATCTTGCATTGAGGCAAAGTCAGAACATACAACAGCCTACAAACAAGGTATTCTTTGCAAAATGCCCAGAAATTAACATATCTAAAGCGGAGGCAGTTGACAGGTCGGATGAGTTCCAGAAGCAAAGACCCAAACTTGCTCTCCTGCTTACAGTCCAAACCATGGCAGTTACCCAAGCAAATTCACAGACTAAAACAGTGGKCAGAGAGGTGGACAGATTCCCAAGGAACCACAGCCTAGCCATTACGTTTTATAAAACTCATCAATGCTTTAAACTGTGTAGAAAGTAATTCACAGACACAMCGAACACTCCTGAACATAGGCCCAACAACTACACTGTATGAAACACTGAATAAAACATAGTCTTAGGGTACACTGCTCTAATTCACCAGTGGAAAACAGAAGTCAAGGAAAACCAAAATTCAAGGATGTAGCCATCCTACAGTTAATAAAGCAGAAAAAGCTTGGCCACAGCTGCTATCTAGCAATGCACAACACCTCAAATGGTGAGTGTGATTCTCAAGCCTCAATCACAAATACMTGCTCTCATCCTATTTTCAGACATCTTTTTAAGGTACCTTCCCATGCAAATAGTGTTACCTCAGTCCTCCCTGGATGGTACCTAAGCCACTTCTTCTCATTCAAACATTGTTCTCAGTTTCCTTCTTAAGAGTCTGATTCTCTGTTCACTCACTCCCCAAAGCCAGACCTACTCACAAGAATACTACCCAAATACAACATCAATCTTTTGCCCAGGTTCCTTCACACAGAAGGCCCAACAGCACAGTAAATCAGTAGCAGGGGCATATGGAGTATAGAAGTTCCAGGGCAATTCTTCTCAAAATCTAATTCTACAAATCACTGAAGACCTTTCTACCTGAGATTTAGATTTTATTGCAAGCTGATATAAACATCAAAAATTCTTGAAACAAAGACCTACTCTACATTCGAGYGCTACATGACTAACAGACAGCTTAGGAACAAGGGTTTGAAAAATAGGTTCTGCAAAATAAAGAAGATTCACTCATCACTACAAACTAAGAATRCATATTCTGCACAAGGGACACAGCAATGAGGCAAACTAGATTTAGCCCATGTTAGAAATAAGCCTTTTTAATCCAAAATTTAAAATGTTTTTTTAAGTCAAGTAAAACTCCAGTATGTTYGGGAGTCAAAGGTCTTCCATGGAAAAGCCCATACTGAGGCAGTAGTCTAATGCAGAAGAGCTCAATGGAAGTGTGAGGTCAGGTGGCCGGAATGGGAATAAACTGAGGCAAAAAGAAACTTGCTGAGGTTTCTTTCTGAACTGCTTTCTTCAGCTGAAGGAAAAATCAAAACCATCACGTTACTCTCTAATTTTGTTATATTGATGCATTCATGCTCCCATGTGCAATCCAGTTGAAATTACCTCCTAAAAGGACTTGGCTTTCAGATTATGCATGCTAAATATGCCACTCCTCAAGAACTCAAGGAAAGAAGTAAACATACAATTATGCTGATTCTGTGGAAAAAGAACTGATCTTTTTAAATCTCATATGTGGAATAATTTTCTAACAATAATGGACGCTTTGAGACCACAGCTTTCTCTCCTGGGTCAGACTGATCTGTTCTGTTTGCTTCCCTCAAAGTCCTTTTGCTTAGTTTTCAAGGCTTTGATTGAGTTTTTAATATTTATGYTTATTTTTGTTCCATAATCAAAATAGCCTGGTACATATCAAAGAAATAGAATAAAAAATTTCTACTCAGAAAAGCCATCCACCAGATTTAACTTTGTTCTAATATGTAATCAACTCACATCACTAYAGCATTTCTACCAATATTTCACCAGGCTAAATAGCCAAGGGTTTCTGGTAGGGAGAAATGGATGACTGCAGCAGAGCAGGACAGGAGAACTGGAAAAGCAAGAAGAGAAACGAATAAACCAAAGCGACAACATGAAGTAGCTTTCCTTGTTTTTCCATCTCAGCCAGTCACTTCTTAGCTTCCATTTTTTTTTTTTCTGAAATTATGAATTCTCCAGTCCCTCTGCCCTGTTCCTTTCCATCTTCCTTGTCTTCCCCAACTCCGCTCCTCCTATTTCCACAAGTCCTTGTAAACATTCACAACAAAACCAMAGAGAAAACCACTACTAAGCAGAATCTTACTTAAAACTTCAGATATTTTTGAAAGTTTACAAAAATACACTGCAGTAACTTTCAGCTTCTCTAATGATATAAGATGTGAGTTAAGTGTCCACTTAACTCCCAAGTGCAATACAAGATATTGTACAAATATCTACAAATATTGCTATGGTATGATCTTCCTTCTTCTCTGTACTTCAACCTACAGTTCTGAACCAGTGGTTCGGGCTTCTTTTTCTTTATCCCTGAATATCTCAAGAGCGGGCACTCTTCATGGAGGCCAGTACAACCTGCTTTCCTAATTTATGTCACAGAGCACAAACGAGTTGACTTCTTCGGTCTATTCCCCCTGGCTCTGCCTCAGGGTTTGAGGACTGCTCTTTTTGGTCTGTGCATGTAAAAACAACTTCCATTCCCTTTGACAATGTTTTGTCCATTCAGTTAGAGTTGGATTTTGAGTTGTTGGGTCTTTTAACATCTTTTAATATTGTTAAATCTCCCTAGACACTGTGGCCATATAAATCTGCAAAAATACATTATAAAGAAATACATGAGAGGCTGCCATTTGTTGGAAAAAATGAAGTCTAGAGCACAGTTTTTTTAAAAAATCTAATTTTTCAGGGATATAAAGCACAGCTGGACAATTACAGTCCCTACTTATCCACTGCCCAAAGGTAAGTTTTCTGGCAAAATTTCACCAGTACAAATATTGATTGTTAGTGTCTTGTGTCATCATCTTTACTTCAAGAACAAYAGAGAGAGTAAGGAACAGGAACACAAAAGGTTGTCACAATCTCATACAGTCTTCAAGAGATTAAGACATACCCAGCCRTCTATATGTATCATATGACTAGATGCTATTTAGCATGTGTTTGGTATTCTTCTTCTTCAAAAATCAAAATAGTCAGAACATCTCTACATATCACAAAATCCATATAATCCCACCGCAGTATATCACAGCATTTCTGATGATGTTGCAGGTATACACAATTAATTTACTTCCAAGCTCACAAAAATGAAATAACCAAATGTACCTAAATGTCTCACCATATAACACAGGCTGGAAAATCTTAGTTCAGAAGCACTAATCCCTCCCAATTTTCCTCTCTTCTGACTACAGAATTACTCCACCAGCCCTGTGCTACCCCATCAATTTAAAGGGCTTTTCTCAGCGATAGCTCTGAGTGTGACTGTCTAACCGTGGATGCTACTTAATGTTTCACGATACAATGGAATCACCCTGTAACGCCCGCTCCTCTTCTGTGGCAGGGACTCAAGGGTTACATTCAAATCAAACGAGTTTTCCCTTCTACATGCTTCCAAAACATCTTCTGAAATCATACCTGGTCATGTAGAACATGAGATTGCTAATCTATTTTCTCTGGATTTTGGGAAGCTTCCAAGAGGAAGTAGAGGTATCTCTAAAAAGCTGCTCAGTAGAAGTATAATTCTGCTTTACTACTAGAGACTGCTAGCTGTCTAGCCTAAGCTGGTCTACCGTAAATGGGGAGAAATAAGTGCTCATGAATAATTATTCTCTCTATCATAAGRCAGGTAGGATAAAACACCCATGTGCATTCCTTATCTTTCCCTGGAAGAAGAAATAGAATTTGTTTAGACAAAACACTCTAAGTCAGGGAAATCAAGTGAGATGAATTTGACCATGTGTGTCCATTTAATGTTGAATTTTTATCCTGAGATAAGCATGCATGCATGTATGATTACCAGGAACAGAACAAAAATCCCTAATCTCAGAATAATCACAGTACATACATTTCACTTTGAGATTTCTCTCTCAGATTTCACTGTTTTTATAATTTTATTAACCTCTTTCMTGATTCAGGAACTTATAAAGCACCAGTACAGTGGGAATAGAGCTTGGAGTACTTTCCCATCTTTTTCTTCCCCTTCTTGCACTCCACAAAGCACCTATAGCCCTTTTATTATAATTCATCTCATCAACTCATCTCATTCAGCAGGATCACAGCCAGACTTGCCTAGCTTACCAGTAGAATATTTAGTTATAGACTATTTTGAAAATGAACTGTATGAAGCAGGTGGCAATAAAAAATTGAATTGGAGGGGGAGTAACTGTTGTGCCTTGAGGTTCAAATGAACTCTTCACCCCTAATTTCTAATTTGTATGAAATTCCTGAATTATGACAGCAGCATAGTTATTTCTGGAAAATAATGTTTTTTTTAAAAGTGACAGAAATTGTATTATAATTTGGCATACAGTGGTTGAAGAAGTTTCACATCATACAGTATTAGTTAGCAGTTTCTACAGTGAATTGCTATCACAGTTGGAAGCAGTGTAACACTGCAAAGTACTCTGTTGATAAACTATRAACTGTATAAAAAAAGCTTGGGAAAAAAAATACAAGGAGAAGTTTGTTTGAAGTCCTTGAAATAATTTGTGGAAGCATCTCAGTTGTACATTTTGCACGGGCTTCTTGCCCACTCCTGTCACGTAACTGACGGGGCACATAAATGATGAGGAAAACAGATGAAGAAGCAGTAAAACATACAAGTGAAGTAGCTTATGCTCTGTGATTCTTCCTAGCAAAACAGCATGAACACAACAACCCTAAGGTACATCAGATCTATAGAAAAGGAAAGGAATCCTACAAGAAATTGTTTTTCTCTCAGGACTAGTATCTGGGCAAGATTTCGCTGCTATTCTTACACCTTCAAAACCAAAACCTGCATAGGCAGTCTTTGAATGTACACTTTTAAAAAGCCCTTTCATGCTATCTGTTTTAATCACATTTCCTAGCAAACATTATCAATGGCAAAATGCTCTCTTTTATTTGCACAATAGTTTTCTCAGGGATGACAGGTGTCCAGGAAGTATTTGCTTTTGCTAAAATTAAAATCAAAATAGYGCTTTATTAGACAACAGCAATGCATCCCCACAGAGTGAACTCATAAAACTTTTCAGGGTTGGAAAGCTTGAAGGCATTCTTTCTAATGATGTATCTATTCATCAGTAAAAGGCTGGTGTCAGCACAACTTCTGCAGCAAAAAGTTGGTCCTTTTGGGAYGAAGTGCATCTACAGCACAGTTATACTGGCAGACCTCTTCTAATACTGGGCTGGACACACACACAGGGGTTTATGTGTTACACTGTATTACTGATACACTGATGATGTACCACTAGTGCTGTACACTTATGCTTATGCAAACATTATCAGCATCTCTCAGACAACCTCTCTGTGTATTACTGCAGTTACAGTTGGAGAGCAGAGTTATACTGCTAAAAGCCAGGAATGAAGGACAAGTTCCTGAGAAAGGATATGTTGCAGTTATAACCTCTCTCTARGTATACACAAATTGTGCAGAACAGTTTAGTCTTTGACAGAGGAAAGAGCAGCACAGAGTAGCATTCTTTTTTTGTCTTTAAAGGAGGAGTGAATTTCCTCAGAAAAGACAGTCAAGAAAGGTAAAGACTGCACAAAAAAGCACTTCAACTTCCACAGTTGATTGAAAAATTATGATTCTTCCACAATGTTCTTATAAGCCTTCAATGAAATCTAGTATTTAGTATGCATAATAATTAGAGATGTATACACATACACACAGAATTACTCTACACAGCCTCTTATATTACACTGATGACCCATAAGAATGTGATGACATACAACAGGGTATACATATTTTTCAGTTTTCATTTTAAAATAAGCAAACAGCCCACAAAAATGGGCYTTATTGCAATACTTTGTGTCTCAGTGAAAACACTTAGACATTCTGAAATGCTAGAGTTAAGGCTGCTGAGGAACACTAAAATGCCCTCCTCTTAGAAATACATTATGATGCTGTCTTCAGTGAGACATTCAAGTATTAATCTTTCCACAAGACCTTGATCTATTCAGTGCAGAAAAGAGGCAATGGTTAGATAATGATCCCTGCTTATGTTTCTTGCATTGCTGAACACGTACCCCAGTGCCTTACGTACTGAGCACTATTTAAACAGAGCTCTGAAGACATATTATCTCTTTTATGAACTTCCACAAGAAGCGTTCAGCCTCACAGTATTTGAATGCTTGAAAAATATTAAGATTTTTTTTCCACGTGTCTCTGTGTAGTAAAGAAGTATTACTATCCCCTGTACTGCAGATTAGCAACTTGGGCACAGAGACTTTAAGATCAAAAGCATCTATTAATTTTGCTCCCAATCTGAAAATACCTAGGATCTCATATTTCCGAGCGCCAAGCATTATATAGCATTTATTATGGTCAAAGTAGTGTCCCCATTACTACAGCTGCAACTGTGAGTGCTCGGCACTTCTCCAAATCAGACTCCAGAGTCRCAGGCCACGCATGGAGTCAACAAAGAGCACACAGCTGGTGGCCACACATGAAAAGTTTGAGTTAGGAGATGTCCCTATGCTCAAGTTGGAACTTCGTCACTTAGGAAAGAAGAGAAGCTTGTTGTCTCCAGAACAGCATTCAAGTGCACAGCGCTGACCTTTTCTGCTGTCATTTAAAGTATCCTTTTCGGGCCTTCCAACTATGGACTCAGGGAGGCAGATGCTTGTAAGAACAGCATCTTCTGCTCAGCTGTTTTAGGTCATTCACAGTGCAGTGGCCATCACGGACATTGAATGATGTGGAGGGGAAGTAAGCACATGAGTTTGTGCAACCTCAGTTTTGACATTTCACAAATGGAAAACAACCAGTTTTGCAAACTTAGCAATGTTCTTTGCCTCCTGAACTGATCCTGTTCCCTCTAGAATCCCAGTTTTTGAATCAGGAAGGTCCTTCTCTCCCTTGCCTGGACTTAGCAAGGCAGCCTTGAGGATTTGGGGGGAGCAAGCCACCCTGCTTCTAGTGAAGGTACTGATGGCTGACCAGAGCCGAAAACTGGACTGCAGAGCCTAACTCAGCCCATGCCCAGCTCAGACCAAGCACTGGAGGAGCTCAGCTGTTAGCAATCTAAGTTACTACTGAGCCTGCACAGACTGCAATTTTGTGGAAGAAGTTAGACTTAAATGAACACCTGTGGTTGAATATGGCTCTATCCTCCACCRAGGTAGTGCTCTACCCTAGTCACAGGCACAATCTCTGAGAAGAAAAGTACTACTCACTGAAACCAGGTRCATACCTCTTTATGCTTCTTTTGGTTTGTTTTTCCCAAAACACCTGCCTCCTTTAGTGAGCAGTGAAACCTGCAAATGAAATGGGCTAAAGAAGAAATTCACCTTCGCTAGAAGTTGTCTCCAAACTAAGGACATATTTTTGAGAGCTAATCTGAAGCCCCCTGAAGACAATGGGAAAAAAGACCACCTAGATTTCAGTAATCTACTGAAAAGCTCCTACTTCACTGACAAATGCGTTGTTCAGTACACAGGGCAAATCCACAGAAGGCTGTGAATGTTCCTACCGTCTTGCAGGGGAAAAAAGAGACRTGTGTAATCAGTGTGTGTATTATAGTACCTAAATATAAAAGAATCAAGCTTCACTCTGTCAGTTTTACATCTTCCTCATTGACTATTTTCAATGGAAATATTCTGATATACGTACAATGTAAGTGAAAGATTACTGCTTCACTTAGAGGGTATTTCATTTCACTGCTAAAATATTTAAATGAATTAACAGAGAAGACTATTCATCTGCTTTTCTTTCTGGAGGAATGAATATATTAATAGAAACCATTTCTCTTGCTCAGCTGAAAGACTGCATTTTCAGACCCCTTGTTAAAAGGGCTCCTTTCTCAAAAAACAGAAGTTACTAGTTCTCTAACTTTTTAACCTTTTTCCCAGTTCGTAATTAATTTGTTGTTATGCGCTGAACTTAATTTAGAGTAAGTAATGTCACTGACACTTAAAGAAATGAATCATAAAAGAAATGCTGGACCCTCTAATTCTATAATTCCTGTGTAATGACAATTAATGAAATACTATTTTCCACTGGGAATTGCTTTAGGAGCTAGATAAAGGGGCTACTGTGCTTTTAAGATCTACTCTCATCATCAAATTGCATCTCTTATGTAAGAAATATAATTAAAAGAAGATTTTCCTTAAAAAACAAACCTACAGATAGTTCTTAATTACATCTTGTTTCCTTTACAGTTTTAAAGTTGACAGTAATTGCTATAGAAACTCATAATTGTGGTGATTTGTGCCCTCCACTCATCTATAGAAGTCCATCTTGAATAACAGTCTCACTTGTCAATAGAGGAGAATCTGAGAAATATTAACTTTTAGTTTTATTGGATGGATAATAATTAGGTTGTTATTTTATCACAGTGTAAATTTTCAGTGACCTTTCCAAAAACATGTAACTAGTCAATAGAAACTGCATCTTCTGAGCTTTCTCCACTCTCTTTTTTTTTTTTATTTTTAAACAGATATCTACAATTTCTTTCCCCACTATTAGTTGCATACATTTTCATTTTTTTAAGGTATAAAGGATACGTCTAAGATTCAATCAGTAGAGGTTTTCATTGTTGTTTTTTACTTTGCTCTTTATTTTAATAGAGGTTTTCTATTTTTTTCCTCTCAGCTAACATATTCAATATTTACAACAAATAACATCAGATTTTTCTGTTAAGAAGCTCACTCTCCTCCTTAGCCTCTCCCTCTCCCAGAAAATGAAAAGAGAAAATCCAATAGAAATGAAAACACAGACAGGACAGCTTTCAGCAGTTGCATATTTGTGCATCTTTTAAAGAAATGACATCTGAATACACATAGATCAGTTTATGTATATATCCCTCTTGAATTTACTCAGCAACAGTGTTTGTAAATACAAGTTACACCAGCACACTTATGGACAAGAATTTAGCCAACTCAAATCCTATTACTTGCTCTGCACTCTACCAGCATATGCTTGACATCACTTGGAACTCACTTCTTTCTAGTGGGCAACGGGTCCTACCAGTACTAGAGACAACATAAGCCCGCAGCCCATTTAAAAGGTGGCATCACCAGCTTCAGCAATATTCTACCTCACTGCTGAAAGCAAAAGATTGYGCAGAAAAGCATGCAGCAGCAAAAGCAAAGGAGAATGAGAAGTCTTCACACAATTACAGGGCCATGAGTTCACTGGGTTACAGACATGGTCCCGCTCCAGCATGACTGGAGTGCTGGATGGACACAAGCTTTTTGGAGAAATTTAAAACTTGCCTGAGCAAAGACCTGGGCAACTCACTTTGCCTGAACATGCTTTGGTCTGAGAGATTTCTGSATGTCCTTTCCAACCTGTGGGATTCTGAAAGTGGCTTTGTGTGTGGATGTGGATGCACGTACATGAGCATATGCACATGTGTGAAATTCCTGGTAGAAAAATCATGCCACTGCTCTATTTTTGCCAAGGAGAAATTTTCAGATAGAAGGAAACCCAAAATATTAAGCTCAACAGGTAACTTTACATTTAGCCATTACATAGGATTTAAGTGGGCTTTAAAAACAGAATTTTCCTGGAAGTCTGTAAGATAACACTGCCAAAAGAAATGGAGGTAAAATGCAACAGTGCATTCTGAGAGTATTCTTTTTCAATAGATTTCACTTTAAACTAACATAATTCAGACTATTAAGGTGATCTATACGTAAGCTCCCTATCACTTATTTATTTAGGAAAAAGGTAAGTGTTGTAATTCCAGGTGGATAAACTGCATATTTTCTGCATGACAACAGGTCCAAATCCCAGTTTTAAGCACCAACTTTTGCTTACCCTCATCATGAAACTACGATGAGCACTTTCATAATGTCACTTGTCATTTATGGAGCACTTCATCATTTCAAGGCATTGTACACAAATTAATCAATATTTAACTCAGCTCTTGCAATTACAGAACCATTTTGCAGATGAGAAAGATGTTGGYTCTAATGTATCACTTGAAAAGAAGTGACTGATTTTTGGGTGCCAAATCCTGGGCTTCAGAGAGCAAGATTCCAAGATCTAACAACCTTCAGCCATACAGGTTATGCAAACTGGCTTTTAATCAAGAAAACATTCAAAGAATCTTTGGTCGTGCAATCCATCAYGTAAAAGGGCCAATATTTTATAGAAACATCCAAACASAAGCACTCACACATGCTCTAAGGAATATTGCAGTAGGATGTTTATAGTGAAATGAAAATAAACATGAGATTTTGAGAGTTTCCACTCAAGATATCAGTTACACAAAACAGTAAGTTTTGCATCGGATTAGCTAGCATGATCAATTGCTGAGGTTCATATCTTGTGATGTCTATGTAACATGATTTTCAGGGGTTAAAACAGTATTTTAATCCTTCTTTCCTTATATTTTTACAGATAATTATTTGGATTTTACTTTAATATTTTGGAAAACAGAAACTTCTCACAGGAATGCAATAGTTCAGATCATAATCTTGATATATACCATCATTCACTCAAATCAAATAGATCCTGATGTAAAAAACCAAAAACTGCAGACCGCCTCAATTGTTCAGCACCCACTGTCTTGACTTCCTGATGTCATAACTTCACTGATGTTCTAGTTGTGAAACATTCACATCACTGCCACTGGAAACTATACTGTTTCCACTATAAAAGAAAATGGGCATGAAAGCATGTGTCATAACAYGCATCAAAAAGCAAATCAGATTTCTTTGGAGGATGCCTTACTTAAACAGAGAAAACAATGCATGCTTTTGTGGCTATTGGCTTGGCAATTCTAAGATTGCAGTCTGTAAGAAAAAAAGAAGCCTGTGAAGGTATCCACATATTAATTAGGCATGCCATGTTCACATACCTATTTGTTACATGGAAGTAGGCCACTTGGACCATATGGTGAGTTTTCATTGAAGTTAAATATAAGAATAATATAAGTCATCAAATCAATGCACAGATATGTGGAACCATCTAGACCAAAGGGGATGTTGCAACTGCTCCATTATTAATGTGGGACTGGAAAATTCATAATGTCAAGCAGAAAACTCCTCTACAAGGAGATCTTTCCATATGGCTTATCTCAAACCCAGAGCAAGTTAAATAATAAAAGATAATAATTTTCCATCAGTGATGTAGCAGTGCAGAGTCTAGGGTAAGAACCAGGCAGGGCCCAGAKAGACTAGTGTTTATGAAGCATTTTTATAGCAAGGGTCTTTATATTCTCTTGCAAACATTAAGCTTTAGAGAAGCACTATGAGGAAAGGCTACAATAAACCTTATCTTAGAGACGATGAAACTAATATCCTTAAAGCAACCAAATCAATAGCTAAGTGTACAATGTAGCTCAGAATTTCTGATTTCTAGAACTGATGTTTGAATCATGGAAGTATACTTTAACAAAATTCTGTGCATTCTGCTCCAACTTTGTGAAGCTTCTGAACTTCCAAACATATTAAATTCTACACCATGCTGCTGCATCAGCAGGATTTTAATTATACAGTGTTAAATTACTTCATCTAATCAATTATCTACTCATACTGTTTGTGAGGAATTTGTTATGACAAATCGAAAACAAGTAAGAATCTAGGATGTGTTTTTAAAATTCTTTAAAGGTCTATTTTATCAAAAGATACTGAGCCTGTAAGACTTCCTCACTTTGTATCTCAAAATTAGCCATATGTGAACAAGTTACCTTTAATAAAAATACACAATTGTGAGTGAGTGGTATATTAGGTATATGGGATAATAAGCACCATCAGGCTTCGCTATGTCAGCTAACTGCTAAATATTTAAAGCTAGAAAGAACGCTGGAACAAATATATACAATATTTGTTTATCACACTTGTCTATTGTAGGTTTTTTCCACATTTTTCTTTATGCAAATATTACCAGTCATTAGACAGAACAGCAAAATGGACCAGAGTTCATATGTAACACCGAACTTGCTAACTTTCCTTTTATMATTTCTTTTTCATTAATGTGTTTTTTAAATAAACATACCTCTTAGAATGCACAACACAAAACAGTATAAAACCATTATAGTTATACAGGCATGGTCTGGTATTAACGTATTATAAACTCAACAGAACCATCACAATTCCATTTTCCTTCTCAGTTCCTAGGATGCATTATGCACCAGTTGCATATAATTACAAGAGATTTTTAGCTTTGAGCACTGTTTTCATCATGGTTGCCTGCCTTTCCAAACAATTTAAAATGTCATCAGCCATTAAGATACAACCAGATTAACCAAGGAGTCCTTGGATAATTATCAAGAGAAGTTTGCAGATACGTTAGCATAACCTTTCCTTCTAAAGAGTTTATGCAATTCCCCTAAGTCAGATAAGACAGAACCTGCTCTAGGATACACTGGTGCTTGAATAAATGTAAATCTTTCTTATTTTTTGGTGTCGCAACAGAAAGAAAAGTTTTTCTGCTGAACTCTTAGAATGAATCACTGTTGTCAGCAGATTTCAGTAGGTATTCATTGTGAGTCCTCAAAATCAAATGAAATAGTTTCCCTAGCCAAATATCTAGTCAGCAATTAAAATTATTCTGTGCTTTTTAATAGGAAAAAAAAGCCATGGAAAAGTACAAATCTTTATTTTAGATTTAAAATAAATCCTCTACAAATGTATGCAACCCAAAATGGAAATTAACAGGTTTCTAAGTTCATACAGAGAAGCTCTATTCTGAAACAGGCTTACAGTTTATGTGCAGTCAGCTGGATTGTGTTGGAACTTGTACATGAGAGGCAGAACAAGAGGTCTTCAAGCACAAGAGCACAAAGATGGAAAACAGAACGAGAGGTAAAAAGAAAAAAGGCACACTTGTGTAGACTGGGCTGCACAAAATGCTCAGCTGTTGTGAATTAGTATAAAAGCTCCTCCAACATCAGTGAAGCTGTGCCAATTTAGACCAGATGAGATCTAAGCTACCATTAGCCAAATGGAGGAAAAAGAAGAAAAGGAAAACTGAAATGAAAGAGAAGAGAACAGCAGAGCTAGAAAAGGTCCAATTCTTACTTATTCTGATTTCCATGCACATGCACACAGAAATATAGTATTGGCTTCACTGCAGTTATTTCTGGTTTACCTCAGCATAAGTAAGAGAAGAATCAGAAGTATTGTGTTTCCACGCATTGGCTCACAAACATCGATTATGCCTGCACAACTGCTAGGACTGTGCAACACCATCCTGTAATAACATTGCAGATCAKATTAAATTCACCTTACTTCAGACTTCAGAAAACAGCCTGAAAGTTGGGGCAGACAAACCACGAGGATTCCTGCYAAGTTCTAATTTTTATTAGAAGCCATATGTCAAAGAAATTCAAAGGCTGTAAACATACACAGCAAACCAAGGAAAGCTGAAACAGACYGGGGCCAACTCCCCTACCCCACCCCGACCACTCCAACATCAGAGATGGAGGCAAGTCTGGGCCAACATCTGTGCTTGGCCATCCTGCACCTTCTCAGACAGARGGACTTACGTATAGCTTTAGCCAATACTTACATTTTGACAGTGCTTTCAGACAAACAACATCGTTCTTTCCTCTCCCTATTTTGTAGCCAGTGTAAAAATGGAGCGGACATCCGTGCCGTGCACAAAGGCCCTTAGCACAGGCTCGCTCTCAAACAAGGCAGGTCAGCTGCCGGTTCTGGTCTAGTCAGGGCAATGGGGAACTCCAGAAAGAATAATTTATTCCACTTCTTTCTGGCTGAGGTAAATCAGCAAGCTCTGCTGCAGCTAGTCTGTTTGAGGTAGACATATCTTGAGGCACAAAAAGATTTACTCATTCGCCAAGATTGCAGAATGCTCCTGCGTCTTCCACTGACTCAAAAACTGMAGTTTTATTCTTCAGTCTCCTGCTCCTAGATAAACTCATCACTATGTCAGCTTTATTAAACTAGCTATAAACAACCCTATATGTTTGACATAGTTGACGTATTTTCTTTAACATTTTTACAAATTTGATCTAAAAGACTAATAAAAAGCAATGCTAGTGAAAATTATCAATAAAGACTAAAAAGCATCCCCAAACTTACAATGGTCTGTTAAGGTAGCACGAGCATAGGTTTCATTGGTGAGATAAAGGCACAAGGCTRTCACTCAGGTTGTTAAATGGTGCCTGTCAAAAAAAGCCAGGTCTGATTATTTCAACAATAGCAGCCAAATCCATCTGGTGCTCAGCGACCATCTCGAAAGCACTTACAAGCTTCAAAGGACTGAGTTACTAAGGCACCTCCTCAAGATCTATAAACAAAATCATTACTAATCAATTTTTATTTCATAAGCAGCTTTCTTCTGCCTTCCGCCCTAAAGCTCAACTGAGTGACAGCAGTCTGCTAGTGAATTTTGAACAAAATGGTGCAAGGTTGGTACTTCTGCAAACAAGAGCAAACGGTGTCCACCCAGAGCCACTCTATTTCTAATTTTGTGAATTTGATTTTATTGTTCAATAAAGTGTCTTCTAACAGCTGTGCACTGGCGGAGCACAGACAGAGCAAAAAGCAGCTGCACATCGCAGAAGCTCTGATATAATATGCATGGTGGTTTCAAAATTTAGCAAATGTTTACTTGGAGGCACTAGCTCAGCTATGGTCCTGCCAGCAGAACCGTCCAGTCACACGGTCATTACAAAACTGATGCTGAGATCTGCAGTGACCTTGCAATAAAAGGACCTTCATAATTTAACTATCTCACAGAAGAGCAGAACTGATCACAACAGAACCTATCAACACCAAAACACCAATTGAACTGACTACAGCTAACTTCTGTAGCCAATACACAAACACTGTTAGGGAATGCTTCAAACACTTTCCTAGGATCTTCAGCTCTTTGGGATTCCAGATGAAGAAAAGTGATCAGTCCTCTCCATGCATTGTCTGACACATTAAGATTTGTATCTTTAAGACAACACTCTCTAAAGTAATAAAAATGCCTGTAACATCTTTCTTACTTAAGAACATTGATAAATATCCCAACTGGAGGAATGTTACACAGATTTTCATTTTTAGCAGCTAAAAAGCCTAAGTACCACCTTACACAACTCCCAGCTGTTCTTGATATCAGCATGGAAGAAGAAAATATTTTTCAACTGATCTTTCATGGCAGAAAATGAACAAGCTAGTGTTTCAAAAGAATGATCATTATCTGTTTTTGGTGGGGGAGGTGATTAAAAAAAAAAAAAAAAAAAAAGCACTGGAACAAGTTGCCCCAGGTTGCTCAGAGATGTTGTGCAGTCTCCATCCTTGGAGATATTCAAAAGCCTTCTGGACAAGGCCCTGGGCACCCTGCTCTAGGTGACCCTGCACGAGCAGGAGAATTGGACTACATGATCTCTAGAWGTCTCTTTCAACCTCAGCCATTCTGTGTTTCCATTAAAAAAATATCACTATCATCCTGCAGATAACCTAGGTGCAAGGATTAAGATCCCACTTAAAATTCTTGATAAATGTATGTTGATTATTTGCTTAATAAACCTGTAAGGTATTTCTTCATTTATGCAATAGGACATTTTTCCCTGAAGAAAGATCCTCCACTGGGACTCAAAAGGGCAATAATATTTTAGGAAGTTACTATTATACTAAGAATAGTAGAGATTGTCTTGCATTTTTCTTGTTCATAGATTTATAATTGACAAAGTAAAAATGTAAGCTGTTATGTTTGATGGAAGTTTCCCTAGAGAGATCAAGCAGTTTAAAGCAGCAACAGCTTTCTACAATTCTGAATGTAATTAGAAGAGTCAATTTATTTTTATGGTGTAAACAGTACTTAAATAGATGGGTCTTAGTGGTTGTCATTTGTTCTCCTTTAGGATCTTATTGTAAGAGCACCTGCAAGTAAGTCAAGTTCCTGCCTCACCTTAGGGCAGTGCACTACCGTTAATTCATACTGTATTAACAAATGTGTGTCTACAGGTAGGGGCATTGTATCAACAACATTACAATGCTGAATCAGGAATCAGTGTTTCAAATTTAAGAGAAGACCATCAGGATAACAGGCACAAAACAAACTCCTTTGTAGAAGCACAGGTTTTCCAACRTCTGGCCCAGTTGTTAAAAAAAGGCGGGGGGAGGGGGAAAAARGGGGGAAAGAAAAAATATTCTCCTGTGCTTAGTGAAGTAGACTGTTGATTATTTGCAAGTGATCACATGTACACAACAATGAACATTTACACACACTCTTTTATATATATATTTATACACACACAGTATATATATTTGTATACATTTATGTAATGTGTATGTATACGTATGCATATATACATATATATGCATATATACATATAAATATGTATCCTTATAAATATGTAGATATACATATATATACACACACACTCACAAACACACACCTCTTTCAGAACTTGAATTTTCAGAGTTAAAAAGAAAAAGAGTTTTTCAGCCAAAGTGGCTAGTAAGAACTAAGTGTGCTGTGGGAACACGTTTTTCACTTGAGGGCAAAGCTTAGCAGAGATATCGTAGAAAATAACAGATCAGGACAAGAACTGCAAGGAGCATCCCRTAGTATAATGCTAACAGAGAAGAGACAAGATGCATCTCCTCTCTTCTCCTGGTGGCCTAAAAGGATTCCAAAACCGATTGTGCTGTAAGAATTTAAGATAAGAATTGAGGCTTCTACAAAGCAAGAAAGCAATGCCAGCATTTTGTTCTCAGTGCTGCAGGGGCATATGTTCCTACAGCATGCACTCATCACTAGTGACCAACATCAAAGGCACTCAACATCTGCTACAGCTGCAGATACCACAGAGGCTTCCCTCGGTCTGTAGCTCCTCAACACGACTAAACTTCCTACCTTAGCCACACACAGCTGAAAGCTCTTTTTCTACCACTACAACTCCCTCTGGCAAAGAAAACTCTTCCCACACAAATCCCTGCTATGCTCTGAACAGCTTTTCCACTTCAAAACTTCACCACCTGCCTTTCTATTGACTCCTACACTTTTTCTCTCAGGATGCACCTCACCTAGAAACAAAACTGCTGGCTGGAGAGCAGCAGTGGCTGTTAGCAGCCCGTGCTGGAAGCATGAGGATGTCAGCCATATAGAAAACTTCAGCATTTGCTTGATCCTCTACTCTTTGAAAACAAGGTATAATATTGAAATTGGGAGTGGATGCTTAACTCATTTTCTTTTGGGTGATGTAACATGACATCTATCCAAACATCCATGATTTTCAAATATGTGCAAAGTTTTCTTCATCACTCCATTTGATGTTATGTTCACAAACAGGCATAAAGCTTAGCAGTGCACACTTCAATATTTATTACAATATAGAAACATGTGGTCTGATTTCAAAAAAAGATAAACACCTTCTCACCTTATGTTCAAAGGAAGTTTTAGCACAAACTTGGTGAYAGATCATGCTATAAAACCCAGTTTTCATCTCAAACTAAGATATTCTGAAAGGAAACAAAGTTTTTTTTTTTTTGATGTGTTAAGTGAATGCTGGCAATTAATTCTGACCAGTTTGACACATTCATCGTTTCTCTATTTTGTTTCCTTTAGAGCATCTCAACTTTTATGAACTCCCACTCTAGGAATCTGGAATTCTCATCTAATTCATCAGACCACCTGCCCAATGACTGCTTCAACAGTCCCTTCTAATCCTACTATTAGAAACAACATACAGCACAGATTTGACGACCTGCCTAAATATGAAATTTTCTGATATAGTCAGGCTAACATATTTGGCAGAAGATAACTGAAAGCACAAGGAGAGAAGGGAAAATACCCTAGTAACCCATAATGATAATGGGCTGTGAATCAGAAAATGCTGTAGAGTAATGCAGTTGGATTCTTCGTTGACTCCTTTCTTGTAGAGCTAGATGCCATGGGTAAAGAGGAGCAAGGACTGTGCTCTCATAACTATCCTTCATTCTCTTCTTTGCAACACAACCCCTCTGCTGTCCCTGAGATTCTTCCAGGACAGCAGCCACAGAGGAGGGCAAAGCTCCCTGGCAAGGAAGTACTGTGCATTCAAATGGTCTTTTGTTGATCCCAAAAGTCACACATTCAAGAGTCTGAGTTCCCAAGTACTATAGAAAAAATATATTAAAGTTTTGGGTACTGTTTTATTTTCCTTAAGAACTTTTTCAGAGCAAAAAAAGCAACTAAGGTAAGTAATCATGAGGTTTGCCCTCTTTTACTTCATAGGGAATATCTGTAAGCAAAACTTTTGCTTATGGTACAGTGCCCTTGTGTCATGTGTGACTGTGTCACTGCATACAATTATGCTTCTGAAACAGCATGAATAAGTAACAGAAGAGGAGAACAGAGTACTCAGCAAACACCTAAGGAGACCATTAAATTCTGATTCATCTGGGAAGGAACTGTGCTACACTGAAAAGCATAATTATGTATTTTGTCTTAATTAAATAACAGAAAGGGTCTATGTTCTTTTTTTTGGCAGTGGCTGTACATATAACACGAAGCTTAGAACTAATGTGCCCAACCTGCCGAGTATAAAGTTCAGTACTTTTTAGTCTTTCTGTTAACCTGTTAATCACAATTACTCTGTTTCTGAAGTGCTTAACATGCAATAAATGCAAGCAAGTGGCAAACTATGGAATATCTGGGAAGTATCCAGAGTCACTGGTCATTCATACAAATCAGTCATGTAACAATACGAGCACATTAAGGAGAATACACAAATGCACATACATATTTAATAAAATCATGCACCACAAGTTTTGCACATAAACAATTCCTTAAAGAAGGACTGAAAACGTTCTGAAACTTTCCAAGTTTTTTTTTTCTCCCTGAGGGTATGTAGCTAATTTATTATATGCACTTCAGCCAGCATTTGCTTGAAAAAATGACAAATGCCATTTTGGTAGGATTCAGGAAATGATTCTGCTACTCCAGTATCCAATAAAATTGTCAATAAAACATCAATTCTGTCAATCAGCTGTGTCAAACCTCTTTTTGTTCTGACTGGTTAGTACTACTGCATTTTACAGAAAAAGGTTAGTCGGGTCATATTTCAAACATGGCCAGTGCTTAAGATCATCTGAAACCTCAAGCAGCACAGAACAGAGACTGTAGAAGAGAGTAGCCTGCAAAATAAAATGCTTTGTTGAGAATTCAAAGCCCTTTTTCAGTAGGAAAAAATACAAAAGGATATATTCTTTAAATATACATTTAGCCTCTTGGCCTTACTCCACAAAGCTGCTCTTCAGCACTAAGAGCACAGCCAATAATTTGTTGTTTTATGCTGACTTTCCTGATACCACTTTGCTTTTGAAATTCTAAAAGGATTTTAAGTTCCCAGATAGTCTAGTCCCACTTCATGTAGTCTGTTCCATTTTTGGAAAGTACTAAAAAATAGCCTTAATTAGAATTATATAACAACAAAACCCCCAAAACAAGTAATTCTACATTTTGAGCATTGACTGAGAAATAGTACAGCTGATCCATTAACGGCGTCTAAAAGAAACTGCCTGCAGATAAGCCCCAATTCCAAAATCAACAGGAAACTGTTTTTGTAATTATGCATAATCATAAACTTGTAACAAACAACACTGAATACTGAAGTATGCCCAGGAAGGGGAAAAAAATAGTTTTTAAAAAGCATTAACTGATCAGCATCAAGACACAACATGTTCTTCCCCTTTTCACCAATTATCTATATTGTAAAAAAATAAAGAACAACATATCTAATGTTCTTCCCTGCTTTATTAGTTAACGTTACCCAAACTCTTAACTTCTAGTCCTGACAAAATGTTTTTTATATTACTTGTTACCTGGACAGAAATGATCAGACTTATCATATTTGAAAGTGCCTGTGGTTTGTATCTCCCTCTAATTCCTCTATCAGCAATGTACACTAGACACACGGCAACTGTTTACCTATGCATTCCTGAGTACACAACAGCGAAATATCTTCCTGATCCCAAGAGCTATCATTTAGGAGCAAGAGAACTGCTAGCCCTTGGAATTTAACTTATTTATTGTAAATTGTAAGTGTCATATTTATTCGTATAGGTAGATAACATGAAATAAAACTGTGATTGAAGTGGTAGATTGTTACGAACAACTATCCTTCTCCAACCCTCTAAAAAAACCTCAAAGAGTCTTAAAAGCCATTCTAAAGGCATTCACAATGTGGGCCAGCCTCCACTAAGCTAACTTTTTCAGGAGCAGTAATGATTGGAACAGGTTTAGCTCAGTTGGTTAGAGCATGGTACTGCTAATGCCAGGGTCACAGGTTCAATCCCTGTATGGGCTACATGTATGTTGGACTAGATGACCTCCAGAAGTCCCTTCCAACCTTATGATTCTATGRGTCTTTCCTTCTTTTTCTTTCCTTGCTTTTCCCCTTGCTAATATCAACCTTTTTATCTGCTAGTACCAACCACCTCTGTCTCCAGAAACACATCTTTACAATTTGAGTGCCAACAACCTCTCCCCATTTTGTATCATCTGAAAGACTCAAATCATTAAATATTCTTTAGTTCACTATGTCAGCTCAGTTCGAACAACCTGAGCCCCCATAGCTCTTCTACAGCTACCAAGCTCACAGACAAAACTCATCATGTTAACCTCTTGCACTGATGAGGGAACATACTTGGTCTCTGCACTGGACTGCTGATTGTATTACGAGTGTTGTGGATCACAGTCAACCCTTAACATATTAACAGTAATCATTTGCTCACTTATTTCCTTTTGCCAACATCTAACATCCTGATCTTGAGGTATTCACTTAATAGCAGCCTTTGAAAATCTCATTACTTCCCCTTCAGGGAAAATACCACTCCAGCCAGTATACAGAAATTATAATCAATGGCAAACTCCTATCTTTGTTCTGATTGAGAAATACTATCCAATAACAGCTATCGGTCTCACAGAAATCATCTCCTTACTCTCCTGAATTGATCAAAAGCTGTTTCTACAAGACTCTTGAACCAGCTCAAATAAAGGAACTGAAAACACAAAAAAATGCTCATAAATGCCATCATTCATCTTTAAGTGGAGGCCCTGCAGTTTACTCATTCCAGTTCTCAGAATTAGATGCATTTTTTCAACTTCTTAATTTTTGCTGAAAAGGCTTTTTTTTACAGTCAGAGATCCAGCTGGCCACATTATGCTTTAGTCCCTCTATTCCATAGTATCAATATTCCAGCTCTAATAATATTCAGCCAGCTAAGGATATATTCCTTGTCCCCGGTACCACTAACTCTGTACTTCTTGTAGAAAGTAAATCCCGCAGAAAAGCTGTTTAAGAGCCTTGCTTCTACTACAAGGCTCTCCACAGAGCTCTGCAGCTCACCATTGTGCAATTCTCCATAAAGCTAGACCATTTTTCCCCCTTCTGAGTTCCTTTTGCTTAGGACTTCCTCTCCTCTGTGTTCTGAACACCTCCTTTATGTTTTGACAGATGTAACTCTAGGTGTCTCCAGTGATGATAATGGAGCTACTAGATTCATGCTAACCCTTTCAAAGTTAAGAGGTATTCCAGTAAAGACTAAAACCTCCATTTCCATCTCTTTCTGTTCTAAGATATCTTTGGGACACCATCTCTGGCACCTGAAGATCATCAGTTAACAGATTTCCTTCCAAGCTTAAATCTGCACGTTATAGGACTTCAGCTTAATACTTGCTAACTATGTTTTCTCATAAAATCCACTCTCCATTTTCAGCGTAAGCTATTTATTTTTCTACTAAAGCCCATTTTTTACCAATTGCCCTACTACAGCCACGTTTGTCATCTTTTGTGTGACTACATTTCACCTACTCTCTCTTTGGACAGATGTCAGCCCGYGGCATGCAAAAACAGGCACTTAACTGTGCCTCTAGACTTGGACAGTGCTTCTAATGCTGGGTCCATAAAGTAAATTCTTAAGCTAAGAGCATTAAGTTGGAGTCATTCTCTGGAGCGCCACTATCCTGTTGCCTCTAGACACTGAAATCAATGCTCGTATCTTCTCAACTGCCTCTTCCAAAAAGCATGGATCATTAATCAGCCAGAATTACACCAAAGCTGTGGTGACTTCAGTTTTTCAGTTTAAATTCTAAAGAAAGCAGGAGAGGGACACAGGAAGTCAACGAATTTCTTAACCCTAGCTGTTTTCCTTCTAGAGAAAGCACAAAGACTTTTTGGACAACAAACTGACACTCTGAGATGTAAACTGCATATTTCCCTGTCCTTCCTACAGCTGATTAACTCCCTTCTCTCAAAGATATTGTAAGCATTTCGAGTAAACCAAAATGTTGCCTTTCTCCAAGTAGATTTTGCTGCATGTGGAGGTGGATGGCCCTCTTTATTCCTTCCTAAGTTAGCCTACTCTGTAATATCCCTGTACAAACACTCCGGTCCCATCAGCCAGGAGCCCTCTTTGCAGATCGCTCATTGTATAATGAGACTGAGCCACTAGCAAGGCACAGCCAAAAGACGGATCTAGATGGATTTGTGGTGTCTCTTCAGTCAAAGTGTGCTTCACATATTTCCTAAGCTCAGTAAGTTGTCTGGAATGTAACATGAGACTTGCATTCCTAAGATTACTTATTTCTCCATAATACATAACATAGTCAACACAGAAAATGCAAGACCAGATACAAAGAAGAAAGTCCTAACTTGACATTGCCTGTGACAAGCATGAATATTCCATATCAGAAGCTGTCATCTTCTAAAACGAAGCTTGAGAAAGAAGTCCTGATTACAGTTTGCTGGTGGAGCTTTTTCTCCACAAATATTTCGTCAGATATTAACATCCCAAATTGCCCACAGGGAACATATACTTACCAATTCTTGAAATCATCAGAACTCAGGCTGGATCAAGGACACACTGCTTTTGCAAAAGCCTACCAGTCCATTWTAAGGAGTGAGCTTATTTTTCCTGACAAATGGAATGTGATGACTTTGTCAACTCACATAGAAATTAGGAGAGAGAAAAAACTAATAAAGAGAATAATCTACACTCTCTAGGTAAAAGTAAAAACATTGGACTAGGAGGAAGTAGAATTGCAAATGAAACTATAAAATACATTTAATTCTCCTAACAACTCAGCTTCCTTTTTTGATGTCAGAGCAAGATTTCTCCCGCAGTCCTAAAGCTGAGGGTTCCTGCTGATAGAACACTACTCCAGAAAACCATGCCTTGTTCTGGTTGCAGACGATGATTTCTGCCTTTATGGAAAGAACTGTGGAAAACAAATAGAAGATCAAAGGAAATTTTTGAGCTCTTTATGATTGTCTTTGGAGTTTCAGAGAATGTCTCCTTTAATTCCCAGCTAATTTGGGGAACRTCTTAACACAGTGGTTTTGCTGATGGCAGCATGTGTAAGACTATATTAAGCTTGAAAATACATCTCTCTGATGTATTTCAGAAGACCCTGAAGTGCTTACTCTTCCAGGCCTCCTTTCTTCTCATTTAGCATTCTTCAAGAAGTCAACTGAACAGTAACTAGGAAAAATGAGTTGTATCGTTCTGACTCACATTCAGAAAGAGGTTGCTGGACAGCAGCTTGTTTTTTTTTTTTTTTTTTTTTTTTTTTTACAGAATGCATATAACTCATTTCCTGAATTTAGCTGCAAAATATAAACACTGTGTGGGGGCTCTCTTTTCAGTCTAGGTGTTCTTTTACAGCTCCAATTCTTTGCCAGTAGAAAGGTAACTTCTTTTGGTTGTGGCAATGCTTTATAAACATGCTATGTAGAAAACTGAAAATCACAAAATTGAAAATTTACAACTTTGCATAACTATTAAATGTAGGAGTTTGGGATTACAAAGAGACCAAAAGCTGTATGTAAGAGTTACAAAAATTAGACTGAAGAGTGATCTTTTAGTCCTACAGTCAGTTTCACTTATTACACAGATATAACCTGATCTAGCACAGTAACATTTAAACAAGCATCTGCTCCTGTGCATTCTTTCACTGAGAGATCAAGAACACAATTTCAGTCTCCTCTGCTCAGCAGTTAAATAAATCTAAGTCATTACACAGGTAAGAGGATCCCTTTCTGCACCAGTTTGTAGTTTCAGCTCTCTTCAGAAAAGGAAAAATAAAACACAAAACCAGGTAGATTAAAACCAGGAAATCTCAATTCCTTCATTTTGGAGGGGAGAGAAATAGAATGAGAAGAAAAAAAGCAAGAATAGYCCCTGAAAAGAAACTTCCAGTCATTGCAAATAAAACAGCTCCTCTGTGGGCAAACCAGTTCATCACAACTGAATTGCTCAAACCACCCACCTAGAACTGGCAATCTTCCCTTTTCACCTGGGAAGCTAAAAGGGGCCTGCTTGTTCTTGGTCCTCCTAAAGACGTATTCCTTGTCCTTTTCACTATTACCATAACCCAGAATAGCAATTTTGGATTCTTAAAACTCATCTTGCAGCACGTACATGTAATTTCATGTATACGGCTTAAGCTTTGCTCCTTCACGGCTTTTATTCTGCAGATCTGAGTTTTGCTTCTAAGAAGCTCCATAGAGCGTAGATCTAAGAAACACTTCAGCAGGGTAGGGACTAAACTGTTTCAAAGCTCTAATCAAGGAACATAAAAAAGCAACCAGCTTTCCATGCTGCCAACTCATTCAGTTTTACCAAGTCTTTTCATATTTAGGAGACTTGCTTGTTTGTTTTTCCCCTGGATACTGACATCATGAGAATCTCAGCTTTCATAGGTTTAAAAAGGTATTTTCAACTTTTATGGCTGTGTAAAAATATGGCTAAAAGCAGAACCAAAGAAAACAAAATGCACACTTATCATTTTTAAGCATCTCATTTTTTTAACGCTTGGCATCCTTTGGGATATCTTCAACTAGAACTAGCATTCCTTCCAGTGGTGTGAGTGAAATCATAGCAGTGAGCTGGAAGCAGATGTATGACCCAGACTTTAAGCTTAAATTGCCAAGTTTCCTTCAAATACTAAAAATTTAAAAACAAACCAATAATTACTTTCCTTCTCCATTGTTGGCACCTACTTGTGGCACCTACTTGCAGGAGTGAGCAAATTTAGGAACATCTGACATAGATTAAAAAGGAACAATGTGGAAGCTACATGAAATTTAATATTAAATACACATTCAGCTTTTTATGTTTTGAAACACAGAAGTAGCATTAGGTTGATCTGAGTTTTTGAAAACATTAAAGCTGGCTAAATTGCATACTTGGCAAATGGACAGGAAAGCAAAGAACAATACACACAAATGGGCGCGCACACACACACACACACACGCACCAGCGTGCACACACACGCGCATGCACACACCTGCAAAGCAATTCCAGATCATGTCACAGACATCTCTTCAACGCAGTGGCTGAAATATAGTCCCAAGCCTCTTCCAAAGGTCTGCCATTAGGGTATCTTTTCAAGAGAAGGGAAACAAACGCAGCAGTGCAACTTCGTTGCTTCAGGCAGGTTTCAGTAGAACACTAAATGACTCTCAAGTAAGCCCAGACATTGTTTTTCTTTCTGCTCCCACACTCAGACCATATAAAGTAAGTAACACGAGTGCTTCGAGAGGAACTGTTCAAGAAAATCAGATTTGCAAGGAATTTCTATTGTCTTTACTACGGCTTATGGCACGGTTCAGAGAGAGATCCTGTTTGAGACTGGCACCACTTTATCCCGAACAGTACATAAACAAATGCTAAGCACTCCAAGGAGCTTACAGTCTAAACAGATGAGAGGAAAGCTGCACTCTTTATCCCATTTTTCAGAGGAATAACTGAGTCAAAGAGTTACAACACATACTCCACAAAGACAGGGAGGCCCTCTCTATGGGCCTATGTGCTGCTGGACAATACACTGGACCATCCACCTCTTGGTGCTTCATCACCCTTGTTTTTTTTWAAAAAAAACAAAGCAACTATGAAACGCATTTCCCTTCCTCTACATGAGCAAAACATCTCTCAGAGTTAGAGGAAAGCAGCTCCATTAGGCACTGTGCATCACAACACTCCAATACGTCAGGAGAATTTGCCCTAAATGACCTGGACAGAGAGCCACAAGAAGCCGAYAGCAGATCCAAGACCTCCTTTACCCACAACATGATGCTTCTATGGTTTTTGTGCAACTTCACGGGTAGTATTTTTCAGCTTTGCTGTGTATATTAAAGTTGGTCTAGTACACTGAGAAGGGATACAGAGTTCTGAAAATACCATCATTTAAATAAGATACAAATCAAAGTAGTACTCTTTGTATCTGTTAAAGATGATGCATTTCAAAAAGGTCAGAAGAGCATAAATCAAATTGCACTTCTTTATTCTTTTACCATTCTGCACTTTTTCTCCATCATTGACATGTGCTGTTAAATAGCTTCAACACTGYGCCAAAACAGGCAATCTAAGAAGAAGCCCTTGTACCAAAAGAGCTTTTTAAGATACGAAAGGATTATGCAAATACAACCTCCTTCATTATTTCCATAGCTTTGCATTGATTTCTTTGTGTAGAAAGGTAATAACAATTCTAAAATAAATAGTATAAAAACAAGTCAAATAAAAAGGGAAACATTCAGTGTTTTCATTTCAGTTTCTTCTTGCTTTGGAACTGCTTTAGCTGAGATTTAGACTCCATAAACTTCAGTAAAATTACTGTTGATTAGCAKGCATGTAAACAAAGTAAGTCCATTCACGATTTTATTTGATCCCTTTGTTACCAAATGTGACTACCAACTTCATCAAATATACAGCAATTTTTGGATGCCATTTTGATAGTAGTTTAACTGCTTATAACTCTAGCAAAAATCAGCAAAATAGCAAATTGCTTTGTAAAAATCTAAGCTACACTAATTAGTCATATTATTTTTAAATTAGAGCCAACTAAGGCAGGGAACAGGTTAAGAGAAGGAAGAAAAGTAATTTGTTTTCAAATGCAGCAAAGTGAAATAAATTATTAGGTGGACAGATCTCTATATATTGCAGTAAAATGTTTGGCAATTCTGCATTATTGGGAAACACAGTATGTAATGGTAAAAAAAAAAAAAAAAAAAAAAAAGTTGTTGTTTTTCTGTTATTTTTTTTCCTGAAAGAACATATGATATACTTCTCAGGTCCTAAACGTAGACAGATTAGCACATTACACTGAGCATTTAAGAGACATTAAGGGAATTGAAGAATTTTCAGTGATACTAGTGACATTCATTTTCAATGTTAATAACATATTTACCATGATAGTAKCTTAATAAGCTTTCAACTGGCAGAAATAAAATTACATTTCAATACAGTGTTATTAACTTTGTGAAGGAAAAAAACCCACACTTTCTTGGCTTCATAATTCAGATATTTTTATCCTGTATTATAGGGGGACCTTTTTCTCTCCTCCTTCCATTTACAGAAGAAAATTCCAACTCCATTTGTGAAATGTTAAAATCTACTTGAAAACTCCAACAGAAACTACCATGTGATCTTTACAAACATAGATTCCAAAGTAGCCTTTTCTTTCTTTCATTCTCTCTGGACAAAAGCACTGCACAAGTATGAAATATCATTGCAATGGCTTACTAAACATATAGAAATATACAAAATATACAAAATAACAAATCTAACAGTCTCCACTGGAACAAGAAGGTTCAATTCCTACCAGATAAAACATCTGTATCTTTGTAATCTGGTCTATATAACATGGCTGGATCCAGTCTCCAATTCTCTTGTGTGCCGTGTTCTTAGTATCTTATAAATTTTGATGCAAAATGTGAAACCACRAGTATCGTCTCTTAAGATACTACCACTGCCTACTTTGCAAACACTGACAGAATGCTCCACTCTTCTGTAACCAATCATCTTCACCAACTATCAGAAACATTACTGCCACAAAGGGAAACCACTCTATAAATTGCTTCCTTTCTTCATGTGATCAAAAATGTTTGCCACTCTCTGTAAATATTCACAACTCAGCATAAATACCATGTAGTTAATGCTCAAAGTGCTGCATGCCAAACATTTACTTTAACTGAAAACATTTTTTTCCTCTATCCACACAATTTGTGGAAATGCAAAATACTTACTCCATTTCAAAAAGATCTTGGCAAGTACTTCAGGAGTGAACTAATCTAGGTCCATTCAAGCCAGTATTTCAGTAGCCATGTCTTAAAATGAGAAATATTGGTCCAGAGGAGTGAACTTTAAAATGGTTGTGCATTGTATGTTTGTATACCCTACCCTACAGCTGTGCATTATAACTCTTTTAATATTAGAGTATTTCTGATTTTCTTTCCTTGAAAAWTTTCACATTTTCCAATAATAAGAAAGGACTTGATGATGAAGTTGCCTASTAGGTGGAGCCTGGTGCTTTTTCTAATTTTCTAAGGAACATTTTTGAACTGTTCTGCAGCAGAGACCATTTCTGAACATCTTTTTAAAATATAAAATGCTATTAATAAAAGGTACTCAACTGACAAACTCCCTTAACCAAGATCTGCGTATCCATAGAGCCAATACATCAGAGAGTCACAGCAGCTCCTGAGCTTCCAGCCTCACCTTGAAAATTGCCTTCACATTCCTCTTGCTATGGCACTTCTGCAGAAGGAGAGGGGGGCTTGATCTTTTTGGCCTCTCTGAGGAAAACACCAAAGATATTGATCACTGCCAGTTATCCTAAGGGGGCTGGTGATGTAACACAGCCTCAAAATACAAATCTGTTCTGCACAGGTCATTGAGCAGCAATCAGACAGTGACTTTGGGTCACTACCAACCTGGGCCAGGTGCAAACCAGCGACCTGAAGGTGAAAGGCTCTGAATCCAATTAATAATCCCCTGAGCCACTGACTCCCCTAGCACCTTATTTGTCATAATCCTGATACGTATTAGAAAATTGAGACGCTCCAGCAGAAAAAAAACAGAAAGGGTGCTGATATTTCCTACTCCGTTTTTAATTACAGAAAATCGCTGGCAAGGTTTCAAGCCCTTTGGATGCTGTAACACACTGTTACCTTTCTAGTGTTTGAATTTACACTGAGGAAATAAAATAATCAAATCTGATTACACAGAAAGACAAAACCCCCAGTGCAGAAGCTTGGAAGCTGCAACTTTGTACTGGTCACTGGTACCTTTCACTGGATCCAAAGCAGYAATGGAAGCTCTCTCGGCTACCAGAACAATCCTTTGACGACCCTTCACTGTTACTATCTAGAGTGCCTTTTGTCCTATCAAATATTTTCCCCATTTCTTGGTGCAGCAAGATATACAGAATATCTTAGAATAATCTACAATAYAGAGTTCTGACTTTGTGCAATAGACCTCTGCAAGCTACCACCAAGAATAACAAAATAGACCCTCGGTTGAGCTGGAACCTAAGTCTGAATGGCAATGAAGTTATTCCAACGACGCTACATACYTATTACAAGATAGTTCAGATTACCAGAAAGACATTACTAGAGATGTAGGAATAGAAAGAACAGGCTTAAGAAAATAAGCCAAAATTACATTTTTAGAACTAAATCCTTAGCAAGCCATTAGCAAAAAGCCCGAAGCGCTTTTTGGTTGCCTCATGGTGAGCCAGAAACAATTTCAGGCCTTTTAATTCCAGAGGTATCGATCCATGGGGGTCATAGCAGGTTCTGGYGAGACGCTGCATCTCCATGACGAGCTGCTGGCCAGCCCAACCTCAGCTTCATTTCCCTCCTGCTCACAGAAAGTGGAAATCAAAGCCGTCTTCTCGAAAAGAGATGAGCAGCACCCGCACATTGCCAGCACCCCAAAGGAAGTAACTGATGCATCAATCCTCTTGCCTCTCCCTCCACTGAGGGTGCACATAYGATCCCTTTTAGACAGAAGGGGAGGATCAGGCCACGCTTCCCAGGCTCACCTAAGAGCAAGCAAGCTGAGCACAGAGTCACAATAGCCTGCACACAAAGTATCTCGGGAGTTCAGAGTAGCTGTTTTTTTTCTTTGTAGSTTTTGTTTGGATTTGGAGGGGAGAYGGTTTGAATCTCCTTCTTTCAGGCATAGAAAATTCTCCCCTAGTTCCATGGGGAGGCAACTCTGGTTCAGTGCAGTAGTGAGAGATGAGGAAAAAAGTGCAGTAGAAAACAAAAATGCTAATGAAAGTTGTGGCACGGAGAGGGAATGAGGACAGCACCTGACAAGAAGTGAACTAGCAATGATGTGAAAGGGCAAAAAAAAAAAAAGGTACCAAAAGAAAAGTTAGCACAGCAGGGGAAAATGCAAATAAAAGGAGGGGACAATTTAATTTGTTTATCAACTTCCTATTACAAAGATGAGATATGTTATATAACACCCTACAGACAAAAATGTTTAAAACTTTAAAATGGAAAGAAACTTAGCCAAGAGAGATGTCACATTTCAGGCACTCTGAAGAAAAAAAAAAACACTAAACAAATTACATATGCACAAGGTTGCAAAAAAATCGTATTAACATAAATTGGTTTAGCTGTATAAGATTTATCAAGTTAGAATAAAGTATGTTTCTAGGCTACATTCATTCGGGCTTCAATTATACCAAGAAAGGCACTGAAATAATCAAATTCTGAAGCCCCCAAAGCGTTTAATAATGACAAAAATGAAGCAGATGCACTAATAAAATTAACACTAATAAACTAGGTCAACACTGAGATAAAGATAGAGCAATGAAAGAGGAAGAGAGCTCCGCACCCTGGATGCTGGAAGCTGCCCCTCCGGGGTGCTGCCTGCAGCGCTGCTGGCCACAGCAATGACGACGGGCAGCGCTGCGCCAGGCACAGCAATGACTACGCACGAGGCAGCTCTTGGACCTCTTTAACCCCGACACTGTTCACACCGGCTCCGTAGAATCTCTCCGTGCTGCAACTAGCATACAAATGGCTACTTAATATAGAGAACTGTGAGGAAATGCTCCCTCTACCAGTAGTTTTATCAACTCTCTGGACAGGCAAGAGGGCCTTTAAGCCTCCTGGGCTTATCTGCAGTGCAGCATGAGTCTGGAGAGCTGAGCAGAGGATGGACAGGAACTCCCAAGCTCTCAAGTCACCCCACGATCTGCAGCTCAGGAAGGTAACATCAGCACTAGGTCTCAGCTTTCCTCATGCCAAGTTCAAACATCGCCTGCTCACCTTTCTTAACATGCTCAGAGAGAGCATAAACCAGCACCTCTCCCAAAGCTGAGCAACTTTTTGTCCTGAGAACAACCCTGTAAAAATCAAAGGAGCAAGAGGTTGTTCTCAGATCTGCAAGACTGGCTCCTAATGCTTATGCAGTGCTTCAACACATAAAACATTAGCTAAAATAAACACCAAACAGGGATGAGTGATAGCTCAAGCATCAGACTCAGCGGAGAGTCAGAATCGCTCTGCTCCATCTCCGAAACCAACCCACTCCTGTTATAGAACAGATGCATAAATGATCACAGTGATTATGCAGGGGAGTGAGATTATGCAAGTACTAAGCACTGCTGTTGTAATACAGATACACAAACGAGTATAAAGGGGCTTAGGGATGTGGCATTCCTATTCAGCTTTCTTAGGAAAGCAAAAAGAGAATGAGAAAGAGGGAGTTGGATAAATGCAGYGTGAGAGAATTATTTAGGCAGAAAAGACAGAAATCTTGCCTTTCTGTCAGGCACTCCCTTGCTCACACAGGGAAAGCTCTAGCACAGCAGCAAAACAGAAGAGGCAGAAGCGCAAAGGCAAGGAACTAAACTGTTCATTAAAACTCAGGATTGGAAAAAGCTGACAAGCATTAAAGTGCTGCAAAAGATCATTCTTCTCAACTGCCCAATACAGAAAAATCAGGAACAACTGCCATAAAATATATATATAAATATATACATACACATCAAGGACAGAGGAACAAAGTCACAGGCCAATTCTGGAAAGCAGAGAGTGGTAMCAAAGAGGCACAAAGCTGTACATTTAAGTGTGGTGAAATACAGAAGCTTTTTAAAAAAAAATAAAAAAGAAGAAGAAGAAGAGAGAGAGAGAGAACTGAAGAAGAGAGAGAGGGAGGGGCGGAGGGAGGGAGGGAGAGAACTGCTATTACAAATCCTGACATTAAAGCTCTTTTAAATGCCCCTTCTCAAGTGAAGGTTAACATAGAACTGCAAAAGCATTAAGATAATTTCTGAATCGAAAGCAGAGCCTTCAGAGATGTACACAGGGGATAAAGCACTAGCAGAAGCTCTGGCAAGTAATTCTAGAAACTAGGCTGGCTGCAGAAAAGACTGTCATTTCATACCAGTGTGTGTCAGCACAGAGCAAAAAGGGCATGACAATCTTGCAAAAAATTGCAAAACCTGCAAAATATTTTTGTAAATAAAAATAATTATTAAAAATAAAAAATAAAGATCATTCAATTGCAATTAATCTCAAGATCATCTATAAGAAAGCACATGCATGCAAACCTTCAGTCTCAGGAATGAGAGCATAGTAATAGCACTTCATCAGGAACACAGGACCATTACCACCCAGATCCCCCCATTCTGTGCCCAGACCTTTTCCAGCTACCAACATGTCGCCCAGGTAACATGAAACAATTCAGCATGTCCTAAAGCAGAAGCCTTCATGTGCTCATTACTATCCAAGTGACTTCACCTTTCTGGACTCAGGTGTCCTTTCTGCTCTCTGGCTGTGGTTAAGGCAGAAGAACAAGTTCCTGCCCCTCAGGGGTTCACCGCTGCCTTTCTGTCCCCTGCAGATCCCTCAAGCACCGGTTACCCTCTTGCTGCTCCCCCTCAATCTGCCAGCACAATGCTGGTGTGCCTGGTTCTTAACCATGTTCCATCGAGATGACCCACTTTGCAAAATATATTCATATTGACCATGTGTACCAGCCAGGTTCAGGGGGCTGGTGGAACTAAGGCCTACTTCTGCCAATAGACTCGGGAGGGAAGTAAAACCCTGCCTTGGAAAGAAAACAAACTGCTGAGGTCAGGAAGCATTTCCACTAGCACAACTCAGCTTCAGAAGGGACATAGGACATTAGGCTTTGGCTCAAATTTCCCTGAAAACTCTCAGGGGCAGAGACCATCTCAATTCTGTACCAAGGTGGCATGTGGGACCCTCCTCTCACAGAGGACTTTTAGCAATATAAGAAGATCCCTCTCCCTTCTCTCTTTTTATTACAAATATTGACAGATTTTAGGACAAAGAAATCACTAAAACACTACCTGAAGATTACACAGTATTTATTGGAATTACATTACATTGCCTCAAAGGAATATGAGCCTATTCAGGGAACATAACTGAAGATTAGGAAGATACATTTTAATCCTCACCCAATATTTTCAGTACTGCTGCTCTTGAAAGCATAAACTCTTTGCACCTTACAGACTGCAGAGTCTTGGCCAAATATACCATTATTGTAATTCCACATTTCCAGCTACAATCTTTTTCTTCCCTCTGAATTGATGAATGGTTTTAGGTCATGCATAAAATAGCACACGTTTTACACCACACTGTGTGCAAAGTCAAACTGAGACACATACACAGAACTTCAGCAGTTCAGAAGAAATGACTTTCCTGCCGTATGAGAATTGCCAAAATCCCCAAATGCTTCATAAATCCCCACCCTACCCTGGCAGCACGGGCCTCCAGTCTAACTGACAGCTGCTGTGACAGAATCAAAGGCAATGCATTTAACATCAACACTTACAGTACTGTTTTTATCCAAGTATTATTTTTTGAAGATTTCCTTCCCATTCCTCCACATGCCTAACCAGCTAAAAGATTGGAAAGGCTTTATTATTGCCATTTGGTACATCTCAATTTACTGTTCATRTCTGCCTTGCTTTCTTTGTGATGAAGACTTACACGCCTTGTCTCCAAAAGCAACTAAATATACACTCTCAACACATATAAATACACCCTGCAATTCACTGAGGGTTYGTTTTCTAGGATTTTTTTAGAGGATGACATCCTTTTAGTAGATCATCCACCTGTCTATTTTTATACTGCAAGGTCTTCAGAGAATCTGCCTGTCATCTGAGACTGTGTGGTAAGCACCTAGCATGGGGTGGATGCCAACATAAATTTATTAATATGTCATTATGCATCACTGTCATTATTTACTATCTTGCTCCTCCAAGTTTGAACAGCATCTTATATATAGGACAATGCATTTAGTTCAATTAAAACCACTAAATCTGTTTTATTAAGTTTCCAACTACCAGCAGTGTCCATGGATTTTAGAACATCCGCTCTTCTTAAAAGGACATCTGAAGGATGAACCTAGAAAGGATACACCGATTTTCCTCACATAAGTAAACCCTGGAGATAAACTTCTCAAATTCCTTTTCCAGGAAGAAAAAAGATGCACACTTAAATTCAGCTCTTAAAAGGCAAGGCAGCATGGCTAGGAACTGGACTGGTGATCATAATAATCTAACCTAACAAAAGATAGGGATTATCTAACCCAAAGAGAGGAAGAYTTACAAAGTTAAATGAAAGTGTATAGTGGGGATTGATCAATGACTGGGTATTTTTCACTAATACTATCATATCAATACACAAAGTGCTGCTTTTCTTGTTCCYTGAGAACTTAATCTGAAACTCTGATCATCTTGGAACACCTGGGACTTTTAACTGTATAATCTATGAGTGAAAACAAAATGGACTTTTCAAAACTCACATAAAAAGCAAAATTAAGCATTGCTAGTGCAGTGAGCAGGGGAAGATCCTGGGGCAATTCCTTGATACACACTATTCTGTGGCCTAGTCTACGGGAAAACAAACCAGAATACGGCACAGCAATAACATGTTTTATAAGCAAGGACAGCCCAGTCAAATTAATCCAATAGGTATATGCTAGATGCAAAGTCTGAAYGCCATACTTATATATCAGTTAACTCATCTGGAAATAGCAGTTCATATTTTCCATTTTTTTAAGCTACTACTCTTTTCTGTCTTTAAAGACATGAAGTGCTGCTCTTTCAATTCATTTGCATCTTAAGAAAGGCTCAGCTGCAGATTTACATCTTCTTTAAGACCTGCATCTGGTCTCCTTTGTCTAGAAACTTCAGTCCTTGACGAGATGGATGTGAATCTTCTCAAAGTCATTCAGATACAATATACCTGAGGTCTCAGAGTATCMTCTCCCTTTCTCGTTCCAGTTTGACAGAACTCTCCCTTTTGCTCCTCAGCTCTTCTGTTTGCTCTCCTGTGTCAAAGTGTCTGATACTTTGGTATAACGTTACAATACTCTGGGTCTGATCACGGCATCTTACAGCAACTCCTTGAGACTGTTCCGGTAAATACAAAGAACACACAGGAGTAGAAAAGAAGCCCTGGCTTTATATACAGTCACAGGATCACAAAATTATTCAGGATGGAATAGATCTCAGGATATCATCTAGTTCAACCATATGCATACTTACACACACAGGCACACTCACATACACCCCACTGTTTCTCTTGGGCTGCTCCTCCAAACAGTAGCATAAAATCTGTCYGTTAATTTACACTGAAGTTAGTTTTAAAAACCTTTGGGGCATGTTTTACAAGCAACATTCAGGAAATAYAATACTTCACCTTTCAGCATGGATTTCATTGACTTCACCTAGAAAGTAGTTTGCGTCAACAAAACTAAAAAAAAGTTGGCTATTTTAATTTTATATTATAAAAGTTAATTTGCTTGAAGTATTTGGCTTACAGTGAAAATACTCAAAACATTCTGTGCCAAAAACTGTCAAAACGAGATTAAACAGGTCATTTCTGGAACAATGTTTCATGAAAATTTTCTCAGAAATGAACTGAGTTTCTAAGTTTCAATTTTGAATAAGAAAAGCTTTTCTTCCTCAAAAGACAATATAATATTTTAACGAGAAAAGCCGTTACCACTTCTGTCCTTGTCCTGTCAACTAATGTTCACTAGTGAAAGCTGAGTGTGCAGTAATCTGTAGCTATTCCTACTCATGTTTACCAGCAGCAAAGCCATGCAAGGGCTATCTGTTCTCCTGTACTTGGGCCTCCCAGCATCATCTCTTCTGCCAACTCAAAAAATAAAAGCAGTCTGGCTGCTTAGCAATCAAGAGCATGTGCAYGCACACACTAACTAATCAATATAGCTCCAACTGTAATTCCTTTACGAACAAAAGTAAAATACTAATTTACTCAAAAATTCACGCCACAGAATGTTCTCCCTCATGATCTGACCTTTTCCTTCTTATGCCTGCCTAGTCTCCTCAGGCTGAACAAATATTTGTAACTGAAAACTCAATGAATTATCACAGGGCAAGTAACATTGTAACAGCTACCTAAATATGATGTTAAAGAGTATGAGAGACATAACCGACAGACCTGTAATCTTCAAAGCAGTTTTACATGGGAGCAAACTAACGACTACAGACCATTCATGACTTGTCAGCTAATAATGCAATCACTTCTTATTCTAATACCATGGTGTAGTACAAGCCAATCATTTATTCTGCAAGTCTTCTTGCAAAACTGCATAAACAACATTAACCCTCCTCCAAACTTGACATTTTTATTTTATGCGGTACGTGAATTAATTGAAATTCAAATTCAGATGCTTTTTGCATGCACAGTTGGAAGCTTGTCCTATCTTTTAGTTAAGTGTACATTCTAGCAGCCAAGCACAACCAYGCTAAATTGTCAGATAGGCTAGGAAAGAAATTACAGATAAATTATTTTCCAGGCACTGTCTTTATTTTAAGGCAAAAGGAAGCATTYATTCTTTGAATCCTTAGTTGTAGACAAATTTTCTTACTGAAAAGAACTCATTCCGACAGATAGCTGCATTTATTTCTAGATATAAAAGAAGAAAATAATCGCATAACGTAAAGAACGTTTTCCAACTGAAGCTGCTATAAGGCCACATAATAAATGGCCTGTAGGGTAATGGTATCATTAAACTGAGCCAAAAATTTATTTCAGTGTGCTCTACCCATCTCTACCTTAAATGCCAGCAAAGCTGGAGGAGAAGCCAAAGGAGTTGCTGGCATGGGAGGTAAACCTCCACTAGGGGGGAAACAGTGGAGCTAGGTTGGGTGGAGGAGGCCCATGTGTGGGCTAGGGGAACACAAAGGGCAGGGATGGATGAGCAGAAAAGCAGAGGTGTAGCCTAGATTCGTATTTTCAACATTGCAAATATAAGTCAGGGCTTGTATGTACCACTCTTACTGGTACTAATGAAGGTGAGCTACTCATTCTCTTTTTATTGCTCCCTCTCCATAAATCTGTCCTGACAACATCAAGGAATCTAGTTTAAGAACAACTGTCTGTTCACTTGGTTACAATCAGCAGCATGTAGCCAGGCCTGAAAGAGGGAACAAACTCCTACTCATCTATAAACTAAATAACAGTTGCAGAAATAGTGTTAGCTATCTACATCTCAGCAAATATATCTACCATCGCGGTTTTACTCCTGCCAATAGATTTATTTGAGAGGACATTTCCAAAGAATAAGGAGTCAAATTAAACAGTAAGCAATTTGATCTCCTATTTAATGTTGCAACTGTTTGTTCATTAGCCTGGAAGGCACATAGGAAGTGGAAGCACAACTGAGAAAGTGGAGCTGGACAAAGAATCTAGAGTTYGCACAAACAAGATACTCAGAGAGAACAAAAGGACTGAAAGAACATAATGATGAAATGGAAGTGCTCAGAGAAAACAAAAAGAGTTTATTCCTACAGGAAGACTGAGATTTTGAAGGTCATTTTTATCTGAAAATTACCCATCCTCAATAAAATCACAAGACATTTAGTTAACTAATTAGCTTGTGTTTTCAGCAGGTTCACTTAAACAATTTCCTCATGGAAGTRTTTTTAAAATAGTATCATATTACACACACAGACCTTGTCTTCTCTGCAAAACATTTGCAAAATGCCATTTGCACTTGCATCATGAGAGACAAACAGCAGTTGTATTATTACATGCTCCATATTGCACCATAACAGAAAAACGTAATTCACTTGCTCAGTTAAATAATGGTAGTTTTGGATAGTGGGTGCGTGTATGTTTCTACTTTGAAAATTGCTGAGAGARGAGCTAATAAAGGCTGATGTTCAGCCTGTGCAACATGCCAGTTGGGTTCATGACAATCCGCACCAACTGAAGATCTTTCTCCACACCTTTATACATCCTTTAAACATTTGCCTTGTGCAAGACAGGGCGAGGGAGGAGATGAATGATGCCTGCATCTTCTTGTCAGGTATGACAGGCTGTGACATTTCAGTTTGGAAAGTTTTCACAGATTGGAGATTAAGTGCTACCTCTCTGAGTAATGCAGCCTCGAGGGGAAATTCTACAGGGGACAGCAAAAGAAAATCTAGATGCTTCTCATATGGCACACAGAGATGAAAAATGTTGCCAGTCAACTCATAGTGTAAATGATGTAAATAGTACCGGCAAAGATGAAACTAAGCAGCTAAGCACACATTATACGCTTTTGTTTACTGCTTAATAAATCTGCCTAAGTGCATGGTTCTACCATTTTACACACTCTTTAAGCCTACACAAAAGCAAAGCATAGCTCTGTATACAGAAACAACTAAAGTCATCATGAAACGCAAAACTGAAGTCTGCTAAAGTAATCTCCCTCATTCTTCCAGAGACAAATGCACGCCCTACAACTGTTTTCAAAATGTACAGAAAAACCCCAATTTTTACTCTGCTGTCCATACAGGATGATCATTAAAGGTGTCAAAATCAGCAATGGGCCTTTTTTCAGATCCTCAGTCTGATAGCAAAATGATTTTTCTCTTCCTAAACAAAAAGCAATAGAAACATCTAAAATGTAACATGATTTTCAGCAGATGAAAAACGTTTCAGCGCAGGCCCCTTCTGGGACATTTTTTTCTTTTTAGAGAAGAAAGGAAGCTAGTAATTATAACATGCAGCTCTAAGTCCAATTAACAACCTGCAACATGCTCCACTTCTTTTACACTCCACTGGTAACACTACAGGCAGCATTAACAGTCTAATAAATAGGTGAGCTCTGCTTAACACTGTGCAAGGTTTCAGCATTTCCCTTCACCCCTGGCATCAATTCTCTCTTTCCTTTGGCTATTAGTAGATCAGTCTGGCACTATGCAGATGCTATTCTGTGGTGTGCTCCAAGATGCACGTTGCCTTTAGACTCCCCTGGGCTACGAAAGGCAGGTGGCACATTCACATTCTGAAAAGAAAGCTTCACTAATGACCTCGCAAAGATCTCCAAGAGATATTTTTGCTAGCTAATTGACTGGACAAAGCAGTTACTTCTGCTTAGAAAGAGCGGATGTTTGCAAGCCAGTTTTGAGTATGGCAAGGAGAAAATGTTAGAAGTATTTTTCATATACCTCTATTTACTGAGAGCTAAATAGTTCTATGCACAATATAATGAACTGTGACAAAACATACTAAGCGCACRCAGTCAGTTTATCAAGCTGCTCATCGACTAAGCACAGTGGTAGTGGTCCTATAATAATGTCTGAACCGGATTAGTAACTGTAATTTTGTACGTCTTCAATTGACATGGATAGCACCTTTTCTAAGGCTGTAATATTTGGGTCTTCTAAAGACAATTTAGGGAATAATTATAGACATATACCACTAGTACAGAAGTGTTCAGGTAAACTACCTAGTGCTTCCTGACACAATATGACACTACTACTACCAAGAAAAACTGTAAAGGCAGGTCCGTTTCTGCTAAGATTTCTATTGGGCTATATATGAAAAAGTAAAACACGTGGGTATTTTTTTCCCTAAAATGAATGACTCAGACCAACAGAAACTTGGTTAGTTCACCATCAGTGTACAGAAAAGTACAGAAAGAGTATGCTTATTGAACAGCATATCTCCTCAAAATCTGCATCCTATTTAACAGCCTTAAAAATCCTGCTAGCATATGCAAATTAATAAGCAAAAGTATATCTTGACTTTGATATTGTATACTCCTAGGAAATTTAATGGTTGTAGTTTGTCTGTAATAAGAAAAGACCAAATCATATAAATTAGCAAGGCTTTTCAATCAAATACTTTAATTGGTCATGCACATTAAGGTAAGTTAAAATAAACAAACAGCTTTCAATAAATCATTTCTCTTCCTCATTACTCCTTTTCTCATCTGATTACACATAAGCCTTTTAAGACAGGTCAGTACTAACACTCACAGTTTTCACTTGCACTTTTTCTGTAGAAAATACTTCTGATGCAACAAATTTGGAACACAGAGACTGGGTGTCTACACCTCCTGTTTCATCCCCAGCTCTCTCCTCAAATTAATAACAACACTCCAGCAAATCAAAATCCAGAAAGACAGAACTTACTAGGAGAGGCACAGCCAAATGCTAATGTCTTAATAGCTTCCAGACTGGAGTTGGCCTGCAACTACCAGTGAGCAGCCAAAGCTAACACACAACTGTCCTATTACATATGGCATATGCTTATCTCCTGTGCAGACATATAGCAGAGCTGCGGATCAGAGGTAAAGCCCACTGTAACCTGTATTTTGAGAGGAGCGGACTGGTCAGGAAGCACCAGTAAGCAACATCTTGGCAAACGACAGCAAAGAGCACTTGGACAGCCCTACTTAGCTCAATATACRCTTCACAGGATGGCCACGTTAGAGCTAAATTAATGGTGCAAAATAGCCTTTTGCATTCTTATGCATATATTGCATAAAAGAATTACTAATGCTGCACCATTAGGAGAATGGTATTTTCACATGCATACTATCTAGTGCTTAAATATCTTCTTGTTTTATTTTCAGCTGACCATCTGAGAAGATTACTTAACATTCAGGGAGGRACACAGGTCACGTTTTGCTGCAAAACACAGAGGTAACAAACAGAAAGGGAAAATTTCACTTCAACTAGGAGGCGAGGGGAAAAAAAGTAGAAAATGAATGCTATATCAGCAGTTTTAATTCAAATATTCTCAGTGGCCTTTCTCCTTTTATACTGTTTCAGAAGGCTTTTGATTTAACATACTCTCTTTGAAACAGAAGTACCTGCACTAATTTTATTCTCACAGCAACAATCTCAGAGCAATAGCATTTGAGGGGTGTATTGTCCCCATCCAGTCCTATGCATATAAAAGGAAATGAAAAACACAAAGTGAGAAAAAAAATTGTTCCTTGTTGCAAATTATGGCTTGAACATGGCCTAGAAAGAAAACATCCTCATTGGAAGGATCAGGAGAAACACCTCAGTGGTTCAAGTTTAGCTACCACAGATTTCAAAACATTACCCTCAAGCCCTATGTAGTTGAAACATTTACTCACTTTTTAGCCGGCCTTTTACTTTGTCCTTGTTTCAAGCTTGTCTTTTCTGCCTGCAAGCAAATGTATTTTGATTCATACATTGATCCAAGCAATCAATGTATGCACACACTCCATCCCACCCCTTGACCCCAACACATATACACACAGTCACTAATTACACTCTCGTTTATAAGTTTGACATGGGTAGCAAGCACTATCATGTGCAAAGCATCCACTTGTACTTTTAAGTGTGCCAATAGCACTTACTGATGTTGTAACTGCAAAATTAAGCTCAATCCTTGTTAACCAAATATAACCCAAACTCTCTTGCTCTATATGTAATGCAGATGCAGCACTTCAGTCTGATGAATCTTAATTAAATTTAAATAAACTTTAATTGGTGTAAAATGTGATGCGCACTAGGTCAGTGGACCATCTAGTGTAAGAAGCCCCAGGTAATAAATTACCAAGCACATACTAGAAATTAAAGTCTTTCCTTTATGAATCAAYTTCCCTCCAAGTAATATATCTTGTCCAGTTATCCCTTTCAAAAAACAAGGAGAAACTGGTTTGAAGCAGTTCAGAGAGGATTGGGAAACTAAAGTACACTATAGAATTTTTTGACTTTTGCCTACCAACCTTTCTCTTATGAAAAGACAAACTTGCAGCAAGAGGGGGGAAAAAAAGGAAGTGGGGAAAATGTATGTTAATACATCACACCTCTGTAATTTGAAATCTCTGGGGAATTAACAAAGTTTCGTTAAAATAATGCATCTCAACCCATCTTCCTATCAATGTGTTCGACTTAGAGTTATGTTAGTAGAATCTAAATAAATTGTCTACTAGTCATTTAATAAATCACTTAATAAAGAAGTAACTTCCATAGTTGTCAGTTAGCTACATTATCAGCAGACATTTGCTATTCATCAAACAGCAGTAGTTACCACAACAGTAAAACAGCAGTTTCACTGTTAGTATTTTGTGTCACCTGTATAGGCAGTATTTTGATATTGATGTAAGGGTCAATTTTATCCCTGCTGTCCAGGACAGCTAGCGATCCTCTGCTGCAAGGTTATAATACATTCCACTCCTCTTCTGAATGGCCAGAAGATATGTGAGAGGATCAGAACCTACAGTTGATCTCACCACATGACAAATGAAATAAAAATTACAACTTCTTCCACTTCAGAGGAGAATCAAACGATTGCCAGATCAGACCAAACCCATTATGCATCTATCAGAACACAGCATAAGCATTTGGGGAGATGCGGATTTTATTCTCTCTATTCAAAACATTTTTATTGCTTGTTATTTCCCTGGAGATTTTCAACTAGGGGGGAAAAAAAGAGAAAGAAAGAGAAGCGTGTAACTGCAACCAAATCCAGTGGGACATGCAGAAACACATGAAGTGAGAGAAATGATTAAAAGAAAGAATGATAGCAGCAGTTCTGACTCAGATTTGTCTTTATTTGGGCTATGATTTCCAATAGTATTACTGAATACAAGACTTAGAATCTAATGCTGACTAGAACATACTGCAAACTTCCTTATGTGCTGAGAATACCTGGGTCCATTTCCACGTTTGACCTTCACCTAGGATAGATACGATTCTATGCATTAATAGAATATCCACTCTAACCAGCCTGCAATGCTCTACCTTTGAATATAAACAGACCCAAGCAGCAATATTCACATCCTCAAACTTCATGCCCATAGCCTATGCACTTGAATCACCTTCTGAAAGCTGTATTGTCAGTAGAAAGACATGGTTCCTTTGGGCACTGAATTGCACATCTAAAGGCTGTTGATACGATTATCCACTGACTTCACAGGACTTTCCCATTTCTCTGTGCTTATGCCCAAAGGTCAGAGAATGAGTTCTTTGGCAACAAGAGCATGAAAACCATGGCTCTAAAAGAAAATCAKCTGTACTTCACTTTGTGTTTTCAAGTTACTGATAGATACATACATACAGGGCAAATGGTTGACTCTGGATACAAATTTTCACATTTTAAACCSGTAGGGGGTTTTATTACTGACTGCAGATGGGCATACTTATGCCTTTAAGTCACTAAGTTTAAGAATATACTTAAAGGTATCAGTTGCYTTCACAGGGATTTTAAAAGCCAGGACATATGTGACACTTAAGACAGCAATCTGAGTACTAATAACAATGTTAAGCATTGCAAATCATACTAGTAATACAACAAAAGAAAACAAAATCTTTACAGAGATCATAGATGAAAGTCTTGGAGAAGTAATGAAGTCACAGCTAAAATACCTTCTTTAGARACTAAAAAGTGAAAAAAAAAGTAAAAAAGGCATGCAGATTATATAAAAGAAAAAAAAAAATAAGAGGAAAATCCGCAATAGTTACAGATGAAATTAAAGCAGTGGGTAGCCCAATCCACCAAATTGTATATGCCTCTTCTCGAGCAAAAGACTTGTCAGGGAGCAGGCATAGCAACACAGTAGTAAGTAAACTCTTTACTGTACTAGAAAGGGCCCACAGCTGGCTAATATGGATGAGATCGCCCAAGTGACATACACTGTTTTTCTCCCAAGGCTTCAGTAGCACCTGACAAACATTAGAGCTTCTTTTCCTTTAAAAATCCTCACCTTTTAAAAAAGTCTTACGCCAGCTCATCTGTACTTACCCTCTCCAGTTCCTGCACTGGACCTTTCTACATTTCCAGTCTAAATCGGCTTAGTAACACAATCTCAACACATTACAAAAAGGTTGCTGTTGGTCCCCCCAAAATAAAAAAAAAAACAAAAACAAACAAAAAAAGACTATTTTTATGTAATGGCAAAATAAATGCACAACCAACACATTACTTGTGTGCCTGCATGCCCGCCTGGCTGCAGAGGTACACATTACTAGATCTACCTAGGCAGAATATTGGGTGAGCAAATATTTATTGAGAATTACTCAGCTGTGATACAGAAGGGGATTCGTGACATTGTGCATCTGGACTCTGCTCATTTTTTATGAGATAATTGCGCCTCGGACTACCTCAAACATGGCGTAACTGCAGGATTTGCCTTTTAAATTTAAAAACATGGAACGGACAGGAATTAAATCCGTCATGCCTGCATGTAGCACACAAAGGAAAAAGAATATAAATAAACAGGCAACCAGAATGGTGTAATAAGAATGGGATTAATCCAAGTGTGATTAATTCAGTGTCAGATTAAAATTGATAGTGCCAGCTGTATCAGGTCCATTCTGCTGCATTATTCTCTCCTGTCATTTTTTTGTCCATCTTCCTCCCATCTCCTTGGTGGATAAACCTGCTGGAGAGTTAATTGTCACATACATGGATTTAATCATATTGTCCACAGTGTTTGGGGGCCTTGCCTTCAGCGATCCATGACTAATTGTTGTGGTAATTTTTCAATCATTAACAGCATCGCATATGCTGCAAACAAATCCCAGGACACCCACTAAAACCCCAGCAGCAAGCGCTGCACACTCCTTCCCGAAAGCCTCCTGCCCCGGCGCCCTGCCCCCTTCCCCATTATCCCACCACTCATACGCTGTCACTTGCCTTTGGGAGGTGAGGAGAGAGGCAAACTTGGGCTGGGTTATCAGGCACTCTGGAGCTTCTTATTATTTTCTTTAGGGAATGACTGCTGGGGAAGGGGCAGGGGAAGAGGAAGGAAATGGGAAGTGGGTCTGGGCCRGCTAAGCGAGGGCTGCCGCCTCGCCGCTCATTTTCGATTGCGTTTGCGAGCCGCAGCAAGTGCCCTTTCTTGGCGTTTTAGCGGCATGAGCCATCTCCATGACAACTGCCGGTGCTCAGCTGCTGCTCCATCCTGCAGCCGCCGCAGCGGCGCAGCCCTCCCGGCGCCCCCGCGTCAACCGGGGCGYGCTGCGGGCACCCGGGGCACAGGGCCGCCCCGCAGGGAACCTGCCGGCTGGTTGAAGCGCTGCTCTAATCACCTCCCACTATGTATGCACGAGACCATGCAAGCCGCTCGCTTTTTCAGATGCTGCAAATTATACACATTAAAAAAAAAGAAGAAGAAAAAAATGAAAAAGTGAGGCAAAAGCTTTTTGTTGCTTAAAAGTCGGATAAAATAAACAAACAAATTGCTGCACMGGCAACACTGCAGCAACAGAAAGGATGAGTACCACGACAGTTTGGAGGGAACTGTGAGGATTATATAGAAGTGTCATTGCTGGTCCAAGCTAAATGAACTGACCCCTCAGCTCAGCTGGCAAGACGCTTGCCTGGGGAATGAGAAGGCCCTCGTTCCTAGTCACCTCTGTGACCGCATTAATTTATTTGCTGGCRTGCAGGCCAGCCTGCACTAAGTGACGTGTATGACACCCTCCGATGGTGTACGTGAGTGTGCTCGGAAAAAACACCGCTCGGTTTGCACCCGTGAACGGACTGATTGGACAAGGTCACACTCTCTCATCCTCCCTCACCACCTCACTTCCTCCTATGTTAACATATTAAGGTGTCTTACGCGCCTGCTTATAGAAGCTGCGTATCAGCACCTTCAAAAGAAGGCCTGAACAGAACAAAACACACTGAGGAGGTTCTGCAGCATCTCTGCTTTGAAGAGACCACTACAAAACAAGGTAGCATTTCAGCAGCCATCTAGGCACTTCAGAAAATGCTGATAAAACATTTAATTATTGAGAGCAGCGGTCGCAGCAGCAGCAGTGAGATCAAAATGTAAATGCAGGCAAAGGAAAAAGAGAGAGAGAGAGAGAGAGAGAAATGAGAGCTAACACCGAGACAAGGAGGGATTACACAAAAGCAAGAGCCCCCTGGTTCCCGGAGGAGCGAATCCCCAGCCGCTCGGAGGAGTAAACAAAGGCGTGTTAGACTTGGACAGCTTCTGATTCAAATCATAAGGAAGCGGGGGGGGGGGAACATCTTTTCTGCTTCTTGACAGTCATGGCACCAGCACTCTTACGTAATTGTTATATAAGTTGTGACAGGACCAGTGCCTTGATTTTTCCCTATTGTGGCTCGGCGCAAGCAGGGCTCCCAATGCCTCACGAGCCCCATCTATGCTGCTAYGTGGGGATGTCATGCTCTCTTCTGCTCATTCTTGGGTTACAGATGAGGTGTGATATACATATACATAATAAACCTTTGCATTTTTATTATTTTTGACAGTTCTCTCCCACCATCCACAAGTTGGTTTCTGTGAGCATGGCGGAACCCTTAATGGCATACAACTGAAACAACCTTTCTTGCCTTCTTTTTGCCTTTATCCTGGAGGATGCTGTCCTCTCAAAACCAAAAGAAAGGATGACAATACACAAATCCTTCATCAATTTCTGCATATAGCAATATCACTATTATTACTGTGCTGTACTGAGTCAGTGTCGCAGACATAAGAACCACACGAAGTTTACAGAGCTGCCTAGAGCCTGCTATACACGACAAAAGATCCCAGCAATGGCAGATGGCATGTGAATCACTGTAAAGGCAATTAGCAGCTAGCTGCCAGATTTTGACATGTTGGGGAGGATAGAGGGGGTTTTCTCTGCTTGGAGCAGTTCGCACCAAAGGGGCTGGAAATAGGCATTAGTCTCACTTTGCCCCCACAGAGTCTTTGCAACTAGTGTTGCTGGTTTGGAGGCTGCTCTGTCTCTAGTGCTTAAAAGCACCTGGTGCAAAAAGATTGCAGCAGCAATAAAAATGCTATCTTTTTACCTTGATGGGCACAAGTCACAGCTGGTGCAAGCAGAAAGGGTTTTAAGGAGAATAAAAATCACCTATGCAGCAAAGGACCAAAGCCACCAAGCCAAGTGCTGTGAAAACATTACAGAGTACTGCAAGCAGTGATTGAAAATGTACCAAAAACCTTGAATGTTTCTACGCAACAATGATAAATGGATTCTGGAACTGTTCAAGTTGGACACTTCTCAAAATGAGTTTGTATGGTAGACGATAGTCCTAAATTTTGATCAGAGAGCTAAGGCAGAACTCTTCAGCATGAGCCTTGTCAGCATATATCTTTATCTTCAAGTCAATAAAAAGAATAATAATATAAAAATATACTAGTAAAATAATGCTCAGCAAAACTCTCTTACGTGTGGCTATGGCTGACAGAGGTTGGCTGACATTGAAACGGGGACATTATTCTGGGCAGACTGACTGAAAGTACTGTGACCAGTGACATCCAGAAGGCTACTAGCTTAGTCAGGAAGCCTGAAGTTACAGATCTAATCAGTTTCCCCTACGCTTGTTACTTTCTTTGCTCATTACACGTCAGCTCAGTGCTAGTTTTCATGAACTCTGCAGTAGAGATGCTTTTTCTTTGCTGATTATATGCTCAAGCACAATAATCCCCTTTTTAGCCTCCTTGGCACTAATGCAATTAAGAGCATTAACTACAAAAACCCAGAGCCTCACAGCACAGGTGCTCTTTCTCCAGAAGCACAGCATCTTTAGCCTTTTAGCTAAAAGCGAATCTTTACCAACTGTTACTGCTACCTGGACTAAGCAAGGTTCTCGACCTGACAAGAGCAGCACACCAGTTTGCATTTTTCTTTTGGAAGCTAAGCAGGCTGGTAGGTGTTCCACAGAGCCCAGGTGATGCTACCTTTTAAAGAGACAGGAGGCTGTCAATCACTTTCATCAGTGTCTCGTTTCTACATCASAGAGCTGTTCTCATGTGGTCCTGCTCAGTTTTGCATTTCCTGAGAGTCAGAGGTCATACTTATCTCCATATTCCCAGTGTTATGCCAGTCCCACTGCATACCATTCGCTATCTGCTTACAAGCCACCTTTGGCATCCATGCCATGGGTTGCTCGCTCCTCACTATTACCAAGGTTGGSCAACCCTAGTTTTACTAACCAGGGCACTTACTGCCAGACTACCTTGTACTTGCTGACTGACTTCCTTCTGTAGGTGTAACAGCATTTGGCAACTACTGATCGAGCAGTGAGAAGTAGAGAAGTTATTATCCTCATTTTGTAGATAAGTAAGTTGGATAAGACTAAACTTGACAAGGACATGAAGTTAATGCAAATCTTATTGAACAGTTTTAAACATAGACACCAGCACCTCCAAATACTTAACTGTGAAACTTTTGTACAGAAAGCAAACATCAAATCAAATAGAACAATTTTTAGCAGTAAGCATGCCCACACTCTAATCTTAGTCAACGYAGGAAAAGTGCACATACTGTACGTACATGATTACTCCTCTAATCAACAGGGCAGGGGCAAAATGACATATTACTATATTAAATTGCAGATCATTCTGCAGATAGAATCAAGACTTTAAATACATTTAGAAAGTACTCACTACAGTACAAGAAAAATGAGCTCCTTTGAGAACTGAGTTGTAAAGCTAGCCATTTTAACATATACAGGAATCKTCTGTAACAGGTTCAGCTTTAAGGAGCCATCCACGCTGGTATTTCATCAGCTATAGAAACCAGAAACTGTAATTGCGTGATAAAATGGCTACAGTGAATGTTTCAGCAGCCATACCTCAGGTAGTCAGTGATCATCCTGACACATGAGAACTGACATCCCATGTACATTTTATTTTTTTCTAGTTTGGCAGCATCTATTATTAATCATATTAAGTATAACCTAGCACTGGGAATTTGCTCACCATGGAATTCCAGATGAACTGCTAACCCGTAATTTTGGAGGGTTTTCACAAACTTTTGTAAAACATTGGCTCAAGTGCACAAAGCCAACCACTTGTTACAGGAAAGAAAAACAACCTTTGCAAAAATAAAGTATGTGGTTATTAAGAAAAACCTTGTGGATCCCTAGGATTCCACACACAGTTTGGAATATCACTCAGCACTTGCTTTGCTTCCTGCAGCTCAGATCTTCTCCAGTGAAAACAAAAACAAAAGAAAAACCCAGCACTAGCAAAGTTTTTGAGCCAGAGTTCAAATTGCAAGTGTTCAGGAAAGGATGCAGTAAAGGAAAAACAGATAACAAGTCACATGTGAAACCAAGAGTTACATTCTAAGTGGAAGGTAGCAAGGTAGCAGTAAAGCTGCCCTTACAAATAGCCACAGGGGCTATTTATTAAAGTAAATTAATTTCTCTCTATTAAAGTAGATGGCAAGGTAATGTTGCACAAGTCTCTTCACCGAGTTGTGCCACAACCTCCTTTTTGGTAAAACARGTCTAATAACACAGCCTTTATAAAAATTGTTAAGACAGACCAATGAAAAATGCTAAATAACAGTACCATTTTTATTATCATCCAACAGACGGTATCTAAGTAAAACAGCAAAGACTGGTCATGTTTCTTTCACTGAGGGGAGCCAGAGGCAAAGCTCCTCTTAATTACGCTTTCCCCACATACTTGGTAAGAAAAAAAAACCSAACAGGTTCATTATACAGAAGTTTCAGATGGCAGATCTATTTCAGCCTTTGAAGATGACACAGTTTTAGCACATGTATTTATTACTACTTCCTCAAAACGATGGCACCTACAAGAAATGATCTGAGCCTAGATTGGTGCCAAAGCATCACGTCTCAACATTATTTATTCATATGAAGACCAAACATGAGTGAGGAAACTTTTAGTATGGTAGGTCTCCACTCAGAAAGCTTACAGTCTGGTTAAGACTTTAAAGAATAGTAGAAGAGGGATGTACAGTCTTCCACATACTCCCTTCAAGCCATCAGACTTTATTTACATCTTACTTTCATTTTTTTCAATCTTTAAGAGGAAAAATAGCTTTAATTTTATGTAGAGGAAAACAAAAATTAAAACAATAGTGTTCAATCCTCAGACCTGTTTTCTCTCTGTTCCAGTTACAGCTGTTACCACATCTTACACTTCAGCTGTAAGGAACAGTTACTCCATCTTTTTCATTCCCCATTTTCACCGGTGCTCAGCTTGTCATACCTACCCCTAGTAGAGCATTTCACTCCAAACCCTCACTTAGTTTCATCATGACTCCTCATCATGTTTTTCTGCCTCCCAGAGGAAGGCCTAAGCAATGAGCAACTCCACTTCAGTTTAACATCTCTGCAGACAACAGAGCAAGTAATTCAAGTACGTAGGATTATCCAAACTAAAACTGTCATTCTAAGAGAACACTCTATGAGTTAAGCAATAAAATCCAAGTCAATGGACCAAACTGCAGGCCCTCAATAGTGGCATTCCATCATCTGTCAAAACACCTTTCCTGTTCAAAACATGCATCAGGAACCTGGAGTAACAGGCAAAGCCTGAGACAAGCTGCAGCCTATTGAATTCACAGACTTATACAAGACTTCAACAGGTAGTGGAGAATAGAGCTCAAATTCATGCAGGTATGTCCCCTGCTGTCACACTTCCTTGACACAATTTCCTCAGCTGCGGTTTCAAAACAGTCTTGGGGTTATCTTCCAGCTGCCAACATAGTTGCTGCAATTACTCCCTTCTGCTAAGAAGCCTTTTGGGTGCCTCCAGGGAGCCTGGGAAGGCCCTGCTATCTCTGAATTGCACAAACGCACTGAATACATAAAAGAAATTATAGATTCAGTGCCCCTTAGTTCACCTTCCTTAAACTCCACCTGTGAATTGTGCAGTCACAGAGCTTTTCGCTAACTTAAGGTGTTTGCATTTTTCTTCAAGCTCCATGAGAAGAGAGATAATGAAAGGGAGGTGGCAATAAGGCAGCAGAAAGGCCAGTGCAGGGAAACTCCAGCTTTTTCAAATTTGAGTCTTTCAAGGAAAGAATTACTGATTTTCTCTTCCTGCAGAGTATCATAAGGCAGCAAGAAGGTCATTGTAGGGGAGCACTGGTTTTTTCAAATTTGAGCATTTCAATGAAAGAATTAATGATTTTCTCTTCCTGCAGAGTATCACACCTGCAGGTGCGGTGGAAAGCACAGAACATGAGAGGCTGTCTGTTGAAAACCAGTGAGCAAAGAATCTGTGGGATTTTTGGATGATTGCAACTGTTCGTTCTCACCTCKAAGAATGTAACATTAATTGAGTCTCAGAAAACAATGCCAACCTAATCTCACGCTCCAGACATGTGCATTGCGTAGGTCTGCTGTCCCTTCCCTTTTACTGAACACTTTTAAACCCACATGCCAATTTAACCAAGAATGACAGWAGGAGGGAGACAATGGCTGCTAAAAATGTTTGACCTAATTATTGACCCATGAAAAAGAGGCAAGAATGGGAGCTCATTCTCTGCCAGATATCAGAAAACCCCAAAGAGTGGTTGTGCTACTCCTGGAACTACTTGGTTTAGTATGATCTGAATGTCTATCTGCCTCATCTTCTAATTGTGCTCTCTCTCCTGTTTTTAAATACCATTTTCATTAAAATACCTAGTAGAAAAYTCCAGGTTGTTGACATTTTTTATGACTAGTTTGTAACATAACAATGAAGAGGCAGTTAATAGTCCCATGTATGTAAACATCATGCCTACTGATATTTTATATTCCCTTTCTCTCCTCCCCTCGTTTTAAGACTCAGTGCTTCTGAAACAGTCACAAAGATGACAAATACAGTACTATTTATAGGGTACTACAAAAATGGCTTTACTTGCTCTTCACTGAATTTCAGACATATAATATTGAGTGCTTCCTTCTCTACAACCCAGGATGTACAGGTAAGGTTTCCTTCTGGTGAGATTATCTTGCATTGATTAACAATAGAAAGACCAAAAGTGGGGCTCAGGGCAGGGGGGAAAGGAGGTTGCTTCTGCTTTCAGCTAAAAACAACTCTGCTCAGCACTGCATGCTGCCAAAAAAAAAAAAAAAAAAACAAAAAAAAAACCAATCAAACAAAAAAAGCAGCTTGTACCTTGACTCACTGGGACAGTAGCTCCTGGGGTCAAATTTAAAGAATCCCAGATACCAGTGCATCACTCTCATCACCTGGCTACTATCAAAAAACAAAAGCATATCCATGCCATAGAATAACTTAGGAAGCTCTACAGAGGGTGCTACAACATCTGTCAAATGTTTGCTCACAGCTCCTTCAATCAATCATATGCAGAACATGGCAAMTGCCTATGCACAGGCTGCTGCTCTTCACTATTGATGTGTGAAAGCAGTATCAATGCCGACACGGAAACAAACTCTTCTTAGCTCTTTTAAAGTTTTTGTTAAATAAGTTATAACATTACAGAATTGTTCTTAATTTCTTAATTCATCTGGGAAACAAAAGTTCAACAAAAGAAATACAGGCAAAATAACTTTTTCTAACTGCTGCATGACTTAAGTGCATCTTCAGAGGGGTTAAGTGACCTCTAGCTTCTTGTTTTGAAGTGACTATAGTAAACGCACTTCGCAAGCACATGAACAATAGGAACTAATAAAGTGGGTRAGAGCTAACTAAAGTGGGCAATCCAGCTAACTTAGTAAATCTCTTCTGAAAATGGCTAGAACTTCAGATTTCAGGCTACAATACCAATAAATAAATAACCAAATAAATAACCACAAGAGGGTAAACACAAGACAATCTGCCCCCAGCGAGCAGAGCACCTGAGAAAGAATAGCCTTTCCCCAAGATGAACTTTCATCTCTTATTAAATAAAAAAAAATAGCAGCAGCAAATGCCAATACAGGCAGAGTACAGTCTTCCTTTTTAAAAAGATCATCAGCTTTTATTCATTAAGAGGAGAAAGTAATTTAGCAATTGTAAAAGTAAGCAACTCTACTTCTGTCTCGGCTGTGAGGCAACAGATTCTACCAGAGCAGCTGAAATATCTTAGTAATTTTCGTTTCTGCTGTGAGCCACACGATAGAATTGTACTATGAATATATTTCCATGAGATGAAAAAAGAACTCCAGTCAGAGTTTACCTTTGATTGTCACTTGTGAAACATGCTAACTGAGTCTGAATTAATATGAGAAAAGGATTTCCCTCTGTCTACTTGTTCTTTTGGAATAATTCATCAGCTAAATACTTTTCAGCCCATACAGTCAAAGATTAAGTTCTAACTGGAGTCTCTTGTCTTATTTAAAGGGATTCTCATAACTTCTCTTCTATTACAATCTCCACTGCTATTTTGCATCAATGTTCTAAAGGAAAATTCAGTAAATTCACTTTTTTTTTCCTAACAGGAAAACCTCTGAATTACAATGTCAGTGACATTCTCTGTCACTAGTGTAAATACCGGTAGTGTTGATGAGCAGCTCAAACTTCAGCATAAAAAGGGCAGCAATTCTCAGAACTGAAAGAATCATTGTTTTTTCCTTTCTTCTCATAATTTTAAGATAAAGCAGAGGTTACTGCTCACTTGCAGAATAAGGAATTGAAGAGGGCCTAAAGCCATAGCAATCAGCTTATGGGGTTTTGCTGGGAGTTTTAATAGAGGCAACATTTTAATGACCCAGAAAATAGATCTTCAGATCTTGCCAAGATCTTCAACTGTTCAGCTGAAGTTTTTAATTAATCCAAATGGCTCTCAAAAGCAAGCAAGCCCCTCGTGCTGAAGTKTAGGTTGCTCATTCAACACTGCCAGTCCTTTACAAACGAACAAACAACCTCTCTCCCTCAGCTCCCTCCCAAAAAGCCCACACTTGGCCTAAAAGAAAACAGGTACCAGACTACTGCAGTGGTTACCTCTTACACTCCATCTGTTGTTTCATACAGAAGTTTCCTGGGACTATGTCAGAACACTTAGGACCAAACTTATTAGTGATGCTCACAGCATAGTCATCAGACTACATAATTTACGGCATCCGTTCTGTTCAGGAGAAAAGCGACATCACTTTAATATCCATTAGTAATCTGTCACTGTTATTTACATGGGAAGAAGCATTAATAAAGGCTGGCATTTTTCCCTGATTCATTTCAGGTGCAATAGCAAATTTTGCTCATAACTGGTTGGTACACTGCCTGGAACTGGTTGTCTCCTCTCTGTAGCTGAGATGCCAAACCCAGTCTAGACTTTCTTCTTCCTGGAAGTGTATCAAGGCACAGATGTTCCTTCACAGCCTAACYACTTCCTTCTCAACATCTTTTTATTTAAGTGTGATAAATTTTACACTCTATGGCTGCCCTGTTTATGAATACTGAACTACAAAGCTTATCTGAAGATCAAACTCAAGCAAAGTTCAAGAGAAGTTATTTTTACTTACACAAGTCAAAATGGAACCTATACTAGTGGAGCTGACTTACGTACTTGTACAAAGCTAGAGTTTATAATAATATGAAAGGTTACTCCCTGCCAACAGAATAACAGAGATAGTGCCAGAATCTGGCTCTGGAGCTGTTCTGTATTTGTTTAGGTGCAGTTCAAATGAACGACCCCAGCCGCTGCTCCACCCATGGTCAGCAGTGGAGCACTATGCTTTGGTGAACAGCTGGGCAACCCATCCTTCCGAGCTGCAGACAGAAATGAACTACCGGAGGCTAGTATCAGGGCTCGGTCGGGACTCCTGCCACACCACACCGGTGCAATCACTGCAAAGCCACTGTAATCTCTCAACTGTATGCTACTCAGCTTTCTCTTCCCCACTCACTACCCTTTAAAAACATGTGTCTCACAACTCTCAACTACATGAAGACACTGACAAATGGTACAGAGTTGGGAAGGCTGATCGCCCTTGCACTRCTGCTGGTTTGTTATTTTCTTAGTGCTTAAATGAAGCAGAGGGGGGAGAGGGTATATTCAGCCTCTGCAATCACAAAGGAGAACCGCGTTCACCCATTCAAYGCACCATACAGAAACCTCAAAGGGAGGAAATGGGATAAAATAGGAACTTTCTAACCAAAACCTCCCTCTTCAGAAATGAGAAACCAGGTTGTATTTGCCATCTAGCAAAGGGAAATACTTTCTGAAACATTTTATTTAATCTCAGCTGAATTAAAACTATCTCAACTGAGCTTTGCGTAGCAGAGTAAGGAATAGTTAGACACATGCCTGTGAAATCTCTTCTGTACCTTCAGTTGGGTAGTCCAGAAAAATATCCTGGGAACAGCAAAAATTAATATTACAATTCAACAAAAAAATCCACAGGGTATCCTGGCCTGATGAGGAATTATATTAGGCTCATTGGACTAGCTTTTGGCTGATTAAAAACATTGAGCATTCATCACATAACAGTGTGGTAATTCAATATATTATTTGGCAGTATTTTCATTTGCATAAATAAAGCCAAGGGAAACACCTTCCCTGTGCTATAAATTGTTGCTCTTCAAGGTTTTTGAGAATAACACTTTCTCTTACTTGGGAGCTGCTTAATAAACTACATCCATCATTATTTAGCCCTCTCTGGTGTGTGGTGCTCTAGTCCTCCTGTTGCATCCCAAGGAGACAAATCATACTGAATTACTAAACCTTTAATTTACTTTTGATTAAAAAAATACAGGGAAAGAGAGGGAATACATACACATGGGCAAACAGCTTCAAACACAGTATTAACATTAAAGGATCCAATACACCCATACACAGGATATAACATCTCTTATCTCTTTTTTATTTTGTTAATTCCAAGTGAACTAAAAATCAGTCTAACATACTATGGAGAAGTTTCCTTCACTGGATGGAAAGTACCACCATGCACCAGTCCCTCAAATAACTAGCTTTGCTGGTTTCAAGGTTAGACAAAGTTGACTTTTCACAGAGATTTTTGGCAAGAGAATGAAGTACAAAGACAGTGCTAAAATATTCCTAAATTGTGAAGATAAGGAACATAAACTCCAAATAAAAATGAAGTCTTGTACCATGACAGGGAAATTACCTTTCAACCCATTGACAGTGCTATTCTAACACTCAACCAGCAAAATCAAATGGAATCGCAGACTCAAATGGTCATCCAAGTTCTGTAACAACTACTTACTTGAGAATTCAATCCTATACTTACTTCCCCACAAAATACCCTTGTAAATAAATAACACATTTCCAARAAATATGTGTAATTGCATTGTCATAAAATGGACCACAATATTAATTCGTTCTACACAAACATATACAGATTGGGAGTAAGCTTATATTAATTCTTCTGAAGAACACCAACTCTAACATACGTAATGAATCTGTCAAAGGTAATAAAATCAAAGAAAGTAATATTTCACAAATTTTATGGGTTCCTTCTGGATGAAAAACTTGAAGGAAACCAGTTTTAAAAATAGATCTGTAAATTAAGGGGGAGACAACAGGAAAATTACCATCTTGACAAAGGAAAGGGAAAAGTAGAGGAAAGGTATAACTCTATAAAGATGCACATGCATTRAGCCTGGTGCTGTAGCCTTGAGTAATAAGAGAATTAGATAACAAATAAATATAATAAGATAATAAATAAATACGAGAATAAAAAAATAAATAAGACAACAAGAGAACAAATAAAACAGTGCATCCTTAGACTGACCAGAGAATCATCTCCGTGCAACATCTTTCCATACCCTAGTTTATTTATCAAGGCAAGACCAAGACTTCCTTCCAGTCAGTTTAAAAGAAATCAAAACCCAAAAGACAGTCTTCATTCAAGAGGAAGAAATAAACTCTCCTCAATTTCTTCTTCCAGCGGGAAGGAAGGAGACAAAAGAAATAGYTTTTCTAGGTAAAAGTCATCCCAATATGAAAGTACACACTCTTTAAAAACTTGAACCTGTAAGGTCATGAGATTCTGGATCTAATCCTGCAAAAGCTTAAAGTAGAAGCTAAGGTCCAACTTACGTACCAKTGATATCTGTTTGCTTTGCTACATTGGGATGCTTCAAAAACAATGACTTAGGATTGTGGTCATGAAGGAGGCTGGTACTAACWGCTAGTCTGAAGATGAGAAAAGTGGCTTATATTTCTGCTGACCCTGGCCATGGCTGATTGCTTTTTACCTGAGAGATGTGGTAGCCAACCAGGATAGCTAATCCTCCCGCTTCAGCTTACATGTTTGGGCCTTTATATGGGACTACTAAAAGGTTAAAAGTTGAGCACGTTCATAACTGTTTTGCTGGTTTGGAAGCAGAYCATAGAATCATCCAGGTGTCTAAAATCGGAACCACTCTTCTTATGCAAACTGAGGCAGGTTGACTAGAGATTTTTAGGGAAAATCAGGTCATCTGCTCTATTGATTTTTCCCTTTTAAACTGTTTAGCCCTATCTTAGGCACACATTTCTCAAGATGTGCCACGTACATACACTTGTGGGTAACTATATGAAATGCTGTAGACCACAAAGACAACTCTATCACATCTTCCTCTAAAATCTCACAATTCTAGGTTGGCTCCATGCTTAACTGGCCAAAGCAAAATTTCAGTGGCTGCCAGCTCAAAGGATTGTCCCTGAAATTACGCAGCTGTGATTATCAGTTTTTCTATTTACACTGGGAAAAAAACTCACACAAAATCAAAATAAGCCAAATTTGTCTCACTCTATATTTCCGTGTGTGTGTGTGTGTATAAAAGTATGCATATGCACGCACATTTGGAAATATAATTGCTAGAATGATTTGAGACAAAGGTGGCTCAGAAGTTGGGATATAAACCTAGAGCTTGGATTCTACTCCATTTTCTGCCACAGACAACTTCTGAGACCACTGAGAAGTCACTCAAACTCAGACCCTTCCTAATTTCCCACAATTTCATTTATCTAGGACATCATCTCTTCRTGGCATATTCACTTAACTTCAGACACCTGTTTAAATTATGAAACAAGGCTCCCCCTGCAGCTAGTCATAGACAGAGGTTGCTTGACAGTGATTCAGAAAAGGCGGCTGAATCRTGGTGCTCCCTTCTGCAAGATCTTCTCTCCCATTTGTGTACATAAGGGTCATAAGAAAGCTAACTTGCTAACTGAGACAGCTAAAGTGTTTGTCTGCAGTGTGCATGCATGTGTATGTSTGTGTGCGTGTGAGAGTCTTCTGTGTAGCTTAGTTCCAGTCCATAAAACAGGAACGATGGCACTTCCCTATCTCGCAAAGGTCTCAGGAAAATAAGCATAGGAAAGACTGTGAGRCATCAAGGTGCCATGATCACATAGGAGACAGACAGTGACCTGAAAAAGGGGGATTTTAACCACTAAATCGTTTGTAATGGGGAGCTGTGAAGCTTAAACTATAGACTTAAATCACTTCRGATTTACTTTGTGGGAAGAACTATTCCACTCAAGACCACTGCCTGAGTTTTAACCAGCGCTCTTGGAAGGTCCTGCATACTCAGAGCACCAACATACCTCTGTAACATTAACATCACCTTAAAATGTTCCAGGAATGTGTTTTAAATGCATTATACTTACCYCTATAAGCTATATCAATATACACACATAAAGCTTTAACTATTTCAAGGTCCCTGCTGAGAGCTGTTAGCATAGACAGAACATGGGTCTGCATACTATTTACGCCACATGCACCATCTGCTCCAACATTTTAATGTAATTTACCAGCAAAAAACCTGCTAGATGAAAGATATTAAATTTCCCCTTCCCCCAAACATACCCTGCTGCTTGATATATGAACCCAATTCACTCATAACTAAAATTTTATTTGCGAAGATATTCATAAATTAAAAGAAAAAAAAACTTTGTCTGCAAGATAACATCAATATAATTTTTCTACTGACTACTAATTTGCAGCCTATGAAGAACTGCCAAAACCCGAAAATCCTTTCCCCCCAAAGCAAAAATGATGAGTGGACAGGTTAAGAACTCAAAATTATTACTTCCCTTCAGGCATCAATTTTGATGGTCCTCAATAAAAAAAACAAAGATCTATTTACTGCAGCATTGCAGCCAAGGAAGTTCTACATGTTAAGACTTCTACTAGGCTGAAGGTGGCAGCACTGGGCCCAGCAATATTTAAATTCTGGAATTAAGTCCTACAACTGATCTGTAAAAGGGCTACCAAATAGGAAAAACTTGTACTTCAAGTATCAGCTTTCACCTAGGAGTACACTCAAGACAAATAAGCTTCCAGCTTTTAAAATAAAAGCAATGCTTTGTTGAAGTTACTACAGACTCCTTTCTTTGTGCTCAGTGGCACTTATGAAGGTGTTCAGACAAGATTGGCAACTATTCCTCATGAGAGATACGCACAAAATGAACACGGAATAAAGTACTATGAAAGCTATCTTTGCTCTAAATTCAAGATATCACATACAATTCTAAGCCTAAGACTGCCCAGCAACTTTTAAACCTATAATCATATGCAAACGCGACAAAAAGTTCCCTTCACCTTACTTCAGGCCCAGCGTCATCTGCTCAGTTCCTCACTGAAGCCATAACAATACCCCCCATTCACGCTGGAAAGCTGACATTTCCTCCTACAAACCCCTACATCATTCCCTACTAGATTCAGCTTCAACCCAAGAAGCAAAAAGATGGGTTCCTTAATATTGTAAACATTAACATTACTTTCTGAGATGGAAGGTAGAAAATCTACACACAGCAGGAAACCCTTACCAATTCTTCCTAACAGTAGCTTAAATACAGCTGCCTTCATGATTCATAACCTCAGGAAACAAAGTATCAAACCAATTCCACACTAGAGCTGAATGACTGTTTTTCTAAACATTTCAAATCACCAGTCCAGTGATCTGAAGCAATTATCTCTTGTAATCATCACACCGATGTTCTCCTTCATTCTTCAACTCAAGGCTCATTAAAGGTCAACATAGCAAAATGAGAGTTACGAATCATCAGAAAAGGAAAAGAGAACACAGTCTTTATGCCAACGTACAAAAACACCGTATGCCCACAGCTTGAACATTATGTGCAGTCCTCCTACAGCAAAAACCTGTGAAAGACGCAGATGAGGACTATCAGAATGTATGGATCAGCTTCCACACAGGAAGCTAGCATATGACCAGGACCCYCTAGCCTGGAAGGAAATCACTGCCTGAGATCTAAACAAATCATGAGCAGCATAAAAAAGGAAAAAGAAACAACCATCCGTTGTGTCTGCTCCTACGAGATAAGGAGAAGCAACTGAAACTAGGTGATGACAAGAGTCAAAACAACAAGGCGGTGATTCCTCATGCAAGTTACAGAAATTCTTCTACAAGACTCTGCAGATGCTAAAGACTTACTGTGATTCAAAAAAGCACCTCAACAAATTAATGGAAAAAAATCTACAAGAGCTATTAAATACAAAGGTATCATTTTCAGTTCAGGATACCAACAGCTGTAAAAGCACATCAGGGAAGTGTTCTTATATTCTTTGTAAGGTACCTGCTTGGGAACTATCAGAAATAGGATACAGCGATCTGGTGTGCCATCCTTCGGTTATATACTTCTAGTATATACAACTTCAAAAGTTCAAAAACAGCAGGAAAAGTTGCCAATAATATGGAATTATCTTTAAAATGTCCTTTTTTAAATAACTGGGCTTTTTTTGGTCTCTAGGTTTGGGGTAAACTTTAGTTCAATTTTCATGCTTCCCCACCCCCAGCTAACATATTGTGCAACACTGAGCAGTGGGAATATTGCCACTGATTTCAATCAGCAAAGGATCACACCCTAACTGCTTCCAATTTCACAGGTACTAAGCAACATTATGCGATCACAGTCTCTGAGTAAGCAAATACCCTGTATTCCAAGGTTGCAATCATATAAGCCCCAAAAGATCTGTGAACTTTAGCACCTACCAATGAGCACAATCTCTGCAAATCTCAAACAAGTCTCTAAAAGCACAGAAAAACGTCTTATGTCAACTGATACTAGTTCTACTGTACTACTGCGTCTCCTATCCTCACCGTGGACCTAAAACTGAAAGTAATTACAACTGTGCTATAAAAGTTTCTATATTTTTCCAGCATTAACTAGAGTAAAAATAACTTTTCTTTACATTAAAATTAATATACAGCATTCCTATTCCAGTACAGTTTAAGATGACAAACAGAATGCACATAACAATGAAAAGTTAAATGGTATTCTAAGTTAGATTTTATACTTTTTAATGAATATTAAATTATAATAGTGAACTTCTCTATCCATCCCACAGCAAACAGTTGCTCTAGTTTGGCATTTTTGGTCATAGGGAAACACGTAACATCATTCCTTACAATTCTGTATATCCTTGCAATACAGCATATTTTTCAACAATTTAAATAAAACACTGCAGTAGCATATATGTTTTACTTTTTCTTTTAAAAACAGTTATTATCACTGTCAGACATCATATTCTCCATGTAGTTAGAAGCAGAAGACTTTCCTGAATGCAGAACAACTCAAAAAACACTCAACATCTGGATTGGCTTTAATAGAAATGGTACCTACAGCTCTTCTTACTTTGTGTTTTCCCATTCACACATCAAGACAGCAGGAACCTTCCTTGCTGTTAACATAGAAAGTCTGAATGGTTCGCAAAACTGGATCAGCCCCACTACCCAGTGAATGACTAAGAATAAGGCTGGTTGCCCCTCTCTCAGCAAAATCCAAAAGTGGTTTAACATTTAAAGTACGTGAAATGTTAAGGATGCCATAAAATACCAGTGAAGTTTGCCGACAATAAAGGAATGAGTGTTCTATTTGAGAAATTTTAACAAAAAAAAGATGTTTTGTTTTGTTACTGCTCATATTTGGGTTCTTTATCACACCTGCGCTGTGCAGACACGTCAGAAACTGGAAATCTAAACGATTAAAAAGCACAAGAAAAAGAATACTACAGAAGCTCTTCACAGACATCAAAAGAAGAAAAAAAATAGCAGAATGGAAAGGCAGATGATGAACAATATTCTTAGTATTTTTGAACAAATGTGACGATTTTTACCTATGACCAGCACATTTCTATTTACATGTACCAAATGACTGTATCACATTCTACTTAAAAGAGGCTGAAATCAAAGAAGGGCTTCTTCCTAAACATAAGAAGGCATCAGAAGACTTCAACAGGCTATTCTGTTTTGAAAAATAACAATTTAACAAATGTAATGTCAATTCCATAGGGTAGTAAAGCTACACTGGAACTCTTCACTCAAGACTGAAAATCTTAAATGATCTGTCAATACCACCAAAATTTGCTGCATACATAGTTTAACCTCCAAGGAGCTACAGCGAAGTATTTCAGGCAGGGAGCTGTCATTACAAGATCTGCCAGTTTGATAGAATCATCTGACAACACAAAGAAACAGCTGCTTCATGCCTAATATGCWGCCCCTTTGACCTCGTCTTTTAACATGTCCACTAAGCTTCTTCAGTTACTACATATATATTATAAATATATGAAACAAAATTGCATAAAAATCATCTGTGCTGAAGCATCCTCAAAGACTCTTTAAATTACAACTGCCAAAGATCAGCAGGCACATCCACCTTATGCTTTGAGTGATTGTTTCCGATTGCTTTAAAACTAGTGTTTCWTATTCAAGTTGTAACACACAAAGCAGAAGGATCTGAGACTTTTGTAGGTAAAAGTCATCCTCCTTCCCCTTGGGAAAATACTGTTTTCTTATGGAAGAAAAAGAAATGCTTTGCCACAAACAYTGTATTTCATAAATATGTATTTTAATAGTCAGTAACAAGCAAAAAAAAGTCCATAAGTCAAAAATCCAAAACTGCAAGATACTAGAAATGCTATGGACCATATGAAAATACCAACATCTTTCTGCTAGTTATTTAGTTTATTGGAGCTCGTACTTCTTTGAAGCAAAGAACAAATTACGCACAGGCACAATACATTTCAGTAAGATCAATTCAAAGAAATATTTTTGAAATATCCAGTGTAGAGAAGCCTTCATTCAGTTTCTGTGCATTCTGTTGCAGCTTGCCCTAAAATTTCTGCAAACTCATCAGTTTCTTCTCTAATTTTTATCAGTAAGCTGATAGTATACCATGAAGAAGATCTTTCTGCTTTTAGCCTGTGAACTGGCACAGCAAGACAACTGAAATACTCCTTTAGCACCAGGTTAGCCAGCCAAAAAATGAGGATCACTTTTCTTTTTCATTCAGCCTTACTGAGCTGGTTTCTGGTAGAGCCTGTGAAGAGACTGAGGTAGGAACATGCAATTCCCCAGTGTCTACTCTAGACAATCTAACAAAGGAAARATTCAGAGCATCTAGGCATAGGCACCAGTGTTCACTCCCTAGTCACAGGAGGTACATCCATATTGTGGGTCAGAGTAGTGAGGCTAGATGCTTAATGTTAGGCATTGTACACCTATCTGTAGTTAAGGAATTTTGTAACCAGTAAGCAAGTGTCAGGGGATGGGGAGAGCGGACGAGAACTACAAGTGTTTTTCCTAAGTATGTTTTTTTGAGCAGTCCAGCTCAATTTCTTTCGCCTATGATTCTCCACTGACTGAAAATAATGCTGCCTCTCATATAGGTTAGCAGACAGTATTCTGAACCAAGGCACAAACAGAAAGCTATTTGGAAGTCACAGGCCTCCTCTCCTGGGCTGATGAAGATCCTACTCCTTGCTCATCTGCACCAGTTTAAAAGTGAAGGTTTTATTTTAACCTAAGAGTCCTACATAACCAACATGCTTTGGACGTGTACTCTGACACCAATACTGTAGTAATGTAACTCAACTAAAAGTTTTGGTGCTTTGAAGAGATTTAAGAGCATGGGACCAAGATAATAAGCAAAGCAGTGATCATGGATACTGGAGGCACAAGGGATATCAGAAAGGKGCAAAACAAGGAACTATTAAAAAATCACTGCTGTATGAATCTAGGATGGCATTGGAAGGCACTCCAGTACTGCTAACATAAAAGCTGAAGGAGCTAGGAAAGAAAAATTTCACCTTCACCCCTCTTCACAGAAGCTCTTCTTTTTGGATGCCTGGAATTTCAACTTCRGACAAAGGTAGCTTGTTGCCATAACACTCAAAGTTATGGGTTAGCAGAAGCAAACCTGGCTTCACCAAGCTGGCACTCCAAGAACCTACTGCGATTTAAACTGCTGTAAAATAGCAATAAAGAAAAGAATACTGGGAGCAGCAGCAAGCAAGGAAGACTGGCATTTGACTTGTTACTTGACTGAAAACATTAACTTACCTTGCCATCATTGTTGTTTTAAACCAAAGTAACTAATTGTTAGCCAATGCAAATTATGACCATACTTCTTCCTCATTTGTGGCAAGCAGATTCCAATGCTTCAATAAAGTCACATCAAGAGGCATTAGACTTAGCTTTTGTAGCCAAGTGTTTTTGCATAGCCACTGGAGGGAGCAGAAAAACAAAATCATGGCTACACAAAGTGCAATTCTCACCAACAAAGTAAGAAAATGATTGGTGCTTCCATGACAAAGAGTTTCAGCCCTTTAAAAATCTCTTGTTAATGGAATAAAAAGAATCTTTTTTAAAAATCAGTAACATATTTTTTAATTAACAATGCAAATCTAAAAGTCATTCAAAATCTGAACTTGAATTACTAGATTTGTGCGTTTCTTGAAAGATTAGAATTACAATAAACAGCTAGGACAAAAGTTTTGGTACAGAAGGGGTATAATTTTGAAGACCATTACTCAGAATGTGACAAATAGCTGAAGGTATATTAAACTGAAAGGTTTGGTTGTGGTAGAAAACTTTTTGCTGGTGTTTCATGCACATTGATTCACAGATATACACACATACAGACACACACACACACACACACACACACACACACACACACACACACACACACACACACTAATTGCTCTGAGACCACAGTTTAGCTCTTCTAACACACATTAAAGGAACTTAAACAGAAGAGAAAACTTTTCAGCAAGAAAGCTTGGTCATTAGTCTATTACATCTGATTAAAATACTATTACATAGTCTTTCATTTTTGAGGCTGATCAGAATCTGTATTTATCACACTATGAACATGATAGCCCTAGAAATATCTTTAGCATAAACCATTAACCCTTTGGGGAGGAACTCGGTGGTAAGAGGATTTACATTTTAAAAAGGCAAATGGTCACATTAAAACACATGCAAACTTTGAAGAAAACAAGTAGCCCTAAGTACTTGGAAAATTGAGCTATTTATAGTCAGCAGATTTGAACTTCCAAAGAAAGAATTTACAGCACATTAAAAGACAATAGCTCAGGAAAGCAACTGCAACAAAATTAACTGAGATAACATAGCTACTTGAAAGAGCACTTGCAAGAAATAAATAGATCACGTCCAAAAGGCTTCCATTCCTAACAAATAACACTGAAAGACTGACTGACAGAGGTCTGAGCACCTACCAGCTGCACTGCACTTAAGCAAATTGCCTGTTCTCCACCAATGAAAAACAAGCTCAGAAAACTCTCAGTATGAAAATAATCAGAAAGAAATGTAAATTTCTCTCTTTCCTTTCTGCTTACGTGCAAGTTCTAGAAGGCAAGTCATGTTAGATGACATTTCTCAGTAATAATTCCAACTAAATTAAATGATGCTGCTCTTAGTGCAGTTTCAAACTCATAAATAACCTACTTGAAGAGCAAAAAAACCAAAACAAAACAAAACCAGAAAGCAACCTATCATTTACCCAACAACCCAGCAGCAGTATGAAAGATGTCACATTCCTCTCTCTACGCTTTAGAGATAATGGAACATTCTGATAGTCCAAATATTAGGGGATGCTATTTGTTTATGACACTTAAATSTGAACTACAAGTGCACTTGACTTCTCTTGGAAGACAGAAAAATAGATGCACCAATCCATTAGCTTATCTTTTAACGCTGAGATTTATCTGTCTCCTCACCTCACAAAATAAAAGACAAACTTTTTGTTCACCGGCTCCAGCTCACTCACTCAGTTGACAGGTTGAAATCAYCGCATGCAAGGTCTGCCTTCCATCTGAGGACTATTTGTTGTTGCTGCTGCTGCTAACAGGGATGACTGTACTCACCAGGGAGTAGGGGGCATTTCAGACTGTGAAACTGACTGCACTAGAAGTGTTTGCTAACAGAGATGTCAATGAAGGAAAGGGGTTTCAGTACCTGAGTTAACTAGCTGTTGCTCCATGACCCCACAGCCCAGGACCTCCAGCCATTCTCCTTGGAAGTTGATCTCCATCTCAAAGGAAGGGTGAGTAAACGGGAAGTAGCAGTCCACCCATCTGACTTGCAGTCCTGTAGCAGTGTTTAAAAAATAAATAAATAAATACAAATGGTGCATGTTTAAAAGGCCATCCCTCTAACCATCAGTAAAACTTGCTCTTCAGCTAATGACACCAATTACAGCAATCCAGACAAAACAAATAGCAAACAAACTAATTTACAACGCTTGTGCAAGGCAATAAATCGTAAAACTTGTGGAAAAAAATGACCATGTCTTTTCTAATATGAAAAACACTTTGTGCAATTCAAGCACCCTTTGAAACCAAATCAATCATTTGTCAGACTCTAGCATTCACCTGGCACAGAATGAAAATGAGCCCGGATCATGGGAAGGTGGGTAATTTTGTTACTCTCTTATTCTTGAAATGACCAACTGCTCCTCACTGGAAAGGTAAAATCTTTAGTTTTTTGTTGGTATTTTACTGACCATTGAAGCAGATGAAACTTTTTTTACTATTTTTTTCATCCTTTTTTTTCATACACATCCATCAGAACCTATTTAAAATACAAAATGATTCCTTCTATATATGTTTAGATAGGAACATTAAAATGAACTGTTAATGCATGCACATACATGCTGAAGGCACAAGCACACAGAGTCCCCAAAGGGGGCCGATATCCTRTTCTGGAGCTTGGAGGACGCAGAGTGGAACTCTCTGTGGATGCGAAGTGCAAGGGAGCAGCAGTAGTCCATAACTTGCTCTGCTCCCCTCCTCTTTGCACCTCTGAAGTACCACTGAGGAACGCTAGGCAACATCTGGCATCACAGAGTAGGGCAGCAGAGCCAGGAGAGGGCAAGGCCTACAGTGTTGCCAAATACAGAGGTGCTGTCAAGACCCACATTATATTTGATGGGTGTTAGTTCTTGTAATCATTTACGCAAGTTTTCTTTCTCTAAAGAGATTTTTCTAGTCATTAGGTTTGCAAGAGAAAAACGGTTTGGAAACATGAACCTTAAAAATCGAGAACTGAACTGCCATTATGGCCTTACCCTCAAGACCACTCTTCCCTTCAGTTAAATCAAATTCTAATCTGCTTTATGATCATTAACAATCAGACAGTCCTACTTTTAAAAATAACGGGTGGAGCAAAGATTGTTTAGGTAATGATAACTGTTAACCGCTCTGTTTTGTTTTCCTGGACTTTTTTGAAGAGAAACTTTAAGCATAAAATTACGCCATTTCTATTGAGAGATTCTCAAATTAAAACATTTTCTGTAGCCTGAAGGGTTAGATTTTCTGCGATCATTTCTGAAATATTAAATATGGCTACAGAAATATACACAATAAGTTCTAACAAATGCATGTATAGATAGCCAAAACAAAAGATCTGACAGTCATAAAGTACTTTGCTGGACGCTATGAACTTTCAAATGGAGACGTAGATTTCAAAACATGTACATTGGTACTTCTAGATTTTCTTAAGAATAAACTTCAGAAAATTACATGAATGATAGAGTAGTGTTCTGATAGCTTTCATGCACACAATTCACAAAACTGAAATATTAGCAGTCAGACCATTCATAACCGCATTGTGACTTAAAGCAATCACTTCACTGCTTGTTTATGGGTGTAACAATACAAAATATTACATAGATGAAATGCATCAACAATAGTACGGTATGTTAAAAATATACTTTTTAATTTCCTGATCTTTTCACAAATGCAGTTTAATCCTAGGCCTGAAGTACAACTTTGCACTCTCCATAAAGCTAAATACATACGAGATGTTTTCATTTAGTCTGCAAAATTTGCAACTGCAGCAAGAATGACAGCAAATATTCAAGTCAAGTCATTCTCAATAACATCATTCTGATGATGCTTTCTTTTTAATCCTCTGTTTACTTCAAAATGAAGTTTTGGGGGGAAAAAAGAAAGGATTTCTATGGTTTTCATTCTTAATTAAAATAAATTTTAATAAAAAACATTTAAAGATCTTTTTTCATTTTGACTTTTAATACATGTAGGTACTTTTCTTAAAGGATAGTTGTTTTAAATGCAAATAAGCAAACAAACAAAAACCCAAATAAAAAACAAAACAAAATAAATCCACCAAGAAGAAACAAATTTGACCTTCACCTGTTCTCTAAATTAATAAATATGTCCATACAAGACAATAATTTTATTTACACAAGGTCCAGGACAATTGGGAAATACCTCTGTAGTTTATATTCAAGTGTTCTTTAAGACTTTGGGCTGTGTACGACTTTACTGCAAAGCAGAGGGTGCTCGGCTGTCTGCAAGATTAAGCCTTCTAACAGCATTCTATTGACTGTCACAGAACGAATGGGTACATTTATTATTTAGAAACAAAATATTGTCTTGGTGCTCAACATATTCCCAAAGAATAAAGGACTTTGCTCATTCTCAGCAAATTAAAACACTAAAGATTTAAAGGACTATGAGCATTAGGGCTTCTGTAGTCCTACATAATTTACCTGTTTAGGCTTAATTTTCTTCTTCTCAGACTATCCTCTACATGAACCTGGCAAAAAGTATTTTTTCTAGAAATTCTGGAAGATTGAGACATGCAAATCTGACTTAAAGCAGAGACACTTAATAGAACTTGGAATCTAATAAAATGTCTGATCATCAGCTATATACTAACTTCATTATTTCAAAGGGATTATTTATATTAGCGAGGGACATGTGCTCAGTTCACTGTGTCGCAATGTCCAGGGGAGTCCTTCAGTGGATAAATTGAGCGTAACAGTTTAAGCACCATGTCACCAATGAGTGAAGAAAACATGGCTAGTTATTGTTATTTTTAAGTAATGAATCCAGGTAAGGAAATGGATATAGCTTGCACGCAAAAGTAAGGGTGTTACCAGATCTTAAGCTAAACTAGTAGCTGTCAGTGTTAGTCTAATTGAGTCTCATAATGAGAAAAGCTTGACCAAAGGCGCCCCCACCATACACACAYGCAAAACTCAAACAAAACAACCCCCCTACACACACACCATTAAAAGCAGCCCATTGCTATGCCACAGCAGAGAAGCAACAAAGCCAGGGACCCAGATGGTCTTCACTGACCAGAAATTCTCTTTGTTCCCGTAAGGATTATTTTTACAGAGGGATTCTATGGGAGGAAAAAGGAAAAATTGCAAAGTGGAAGCTACTGAGCACAGAAGGTATTAAAACCTGTCCACTTGAGAAGTGTGGCAGTTCCCAAGTATTCTGCACTTCATTACTTCAGCTAATTCATCTCACTACAACAGACGGGAGCTGGCTGACCATAAACCTACTTTAGCTCATGCTTTTCAGAAGTTATTAGCCAGACCCTTATGCCCTCAATAAAAGATTTTTCTTTTTTAAACCCCCTTACACTCATAGATCTCAGAGCACTCTGCCAAGGAGATGTCATCACAACAGACTTAAAAGAAGAAAGACGAGAACAATGTGCTTGATTTTAAATACATTCAACAGCTATTCTATGAGAACTAACAACAGTGGTAATATTAGTTAAAGCGTGGTTTTATTCATCCTCCTGCCACCTCTCATAGGTGTCTAGGAATTTGGTAGATAATTAAAAAATGTAAACTGGGAAGAGAAAACTTTCTTGAAGAGAATCTAATAAAAATATTAAAACATAATTTAAAAAATGTAGAACATCTTCAACTCCCACTCAAAAATCACTATGACTAACTTTGAGCTCAAAGCCCTTTGACACTTCACCTGACTTCATTACAAGTTTATCTATTTTTCAAAACAACCATTGCTTAGTTCATTCATTCCTCCTAGCAGGATGATAAGAGACCTGATCATAAAGGCAGTACTCTCCAGAGGAAAAGGATGAACAGCTCAGCAACTGCATATTAACTACCTGGAAACATCCCAAATATGCCAATTAGCATATGCCACCTGGCCATTAATGAGGCCATAATCCACTGCCCAACATGAGGCATTTTTATTGCCATGAGTGACATGCGAATGATGGCAGCCCACGCCTGAGACTGCTGTCGGTTGAAATACCTGAGACTGATATTTCTATCTCCCAGTCAGCATTTTGCCAGCAGAACTTTCGGAGATGAGGAGGAAATCAGTGTGTGCTTTTTCACATCTTGCTTGCTGGGAGTCAAGCATCCAATTCCTAAAGATCCAAACAAGCGCTACTTTCACAGCAAAAATTGTTCTGCATTTCACGGGTTTTCCTCTTCCTGTATATCCCAACATGCAAAATCTTACATTTAGGCAGTTGTAGAAGCAGAAATGCAGGTACATTTCTGGACAGAGGATTGGGGGTGAGGGGAAAGGAGTTGAGTGAATTTTAGAATCCCTTATAAGCAAAACCATTCTTAGGTACAAATAGGACCTTTAGCAAAGAATTGTGAAGAAAACATGTCTCTTAACACTAGCATCAGTGGAACAGCTGGGCAACCCAAATGAAGTTTAAATCATTTTCAGGAATTGGTCACTTAAAGGACATAAAAGTTGTGCAAAGCTATATCCAATTTTATATCTATCAGTGGATCCCTCCACAAAGATCACTGGATCTTCATAGCCTTTTTTCCTGCAGCAATCATTGATTCCATTAAAGTCAAAGTTTCTCATTTGCTTTATATTCATTTCCTGAGCCTAGTCATGAATAAACCAAATACGATACATATTTCTCAGGGCACTGTTAAGCAAAGTAAATGAACTATAAACTATACAGACATAAGTAAGTGAGTTGGTCAAGGGCAACTAAAGCAATGCTTTCTGAGTTACTATTTGCTCTGTCTTATTTAACAACTTCCCTAATGAGATAGAAATGAGGGCAACAGCTTGCTAGTTATATGTGTTCATTATAATACACTTGGAATTTACTGCAAACACTAGAAATAATAGGAGAGGTACAAGGCTCAGAAGCGTCAGCAAAAAGCAAAATGAGAATTTGTATGAAAACAGTCCTTGGAAAGTAGTATACCTGAGGAAAAGAATAAGACATAAGTTATTTAATAACAAGAAATGAACTAGGACCTACTGCTTACAAATAAGAAAGATTTATTTGAAGACATGACTGTCAACAGAAACCTTGGCTGCAGTGATCGTAAGATCACAGTTTAAGATCCTAAGGGGTACGAGGAAGATAAATTACAAAACAAAGATCCTGGACTTCAGAAAAGTAGATTTCAACTCGCTCATGGAACTGTTATGAGAGATTCCCTGGAGCCTGCCTTTCAGGGCAGAGCAGCTGAGAGACTTTCAGAGACAGCCTTCTCAAAGCACAAGAGCAGTCTATCCCCTCAAACAGGAAACAGCTGGCAAAACATAAAACCAGCCTGGTTAAACAGTGAGCTATGGAGAGAGTTCAAACGCAAAAAGAAATGTAGGAGATGGAAAAGGGTACAGGCTCCTAAAGAGACAAACAGAAACATTACTCAGGCTAGTTAGAAAGGTAAAAACCCAGCTGGAGCTCAAAATGGCAGGAGACATCAAGAATAAGAAGATAGGTTTCCACAGGGAAGTCAGGGGCAAGCAGAAGTACAAGGAAGATGCAGGTCCTGCTGCTGACTGAGGCTGGCAAGCTAGTTACAAATGACACAACAGGCTGAAGCACTCAATGCCTTTTTTGCTTCAGTTTTCACATGTAAAACTAGTCTCCAAGTCCTGATTTCAAGAAGCAAAACCAGAGAAACGATGAACCACTGATAGTAGAGGAGAGTTGAATTAGGGACCAGCTATACAAACTGGACATATATGAGTCAATGGGAGCTGATGAGACTCATTTGAGGTGCTAAGATAGTTGGCTGATATCACTGAGGATCATGGAGATCAGGGCAAGTCCCAGTGAAGAAGAGGGCAAATATTATATCTACCTACAAAAAGGCAAATAAAGAAGAACAGGGAAACTACAGAACAGTTAGTCTCTGGGAAAATTACAGAACCAGTCCTCATGAAAGTTATTCCCAGGTACAGATTTGGGATTTGGGAAAACTAACATGGACTTACCAAGGGTAAACCATGCTTAACCAACTTGACTGCCTTCTATGATGAAACAGTTTGCTTAGTGGATGAGAAGAGCGCTGTAAACATCAATTACCTTGATTTTAGCAATGCATTTGACAGTCTTCCAGAACATCCTTATTGGCAAGCTGGTAAGATACGAACTGGATAGGTGGACCACAAAACTGGCTATGTGGGCAGAAAACTGGCAGCGCTACCAAGAGTGGTGGTTAATGGCTCCAAGTTGAACTGACACCTGGTTGCAAGCGCATTTCCTCAGTAGTCAGTGCTAGGTCTGATAATATTTAGTACCTCAATAAATGATCTGAATGGCAAAATTAAATGCACACCAAGTTTGCAGATGACACCAAACTGGAAAGAGAGGTAGATAAGCCAGAAGGAAGAGCCACCATTCACAGAGACCTCAACAGGCTAGAAGAATATGCCAACAAGAACTGCATGAGGTTTAACAAAGATAAACATCAAGTCCTGCACCTGGGATAGTGTAATCCCAAACTCCAGTACAAGCTAGAGTCTGACTGGTTAGGACGTAACCCTGCCAAAAGGGACCCAGGAGACAGCAAGCTGAGCGTGAGTTAGTAGTGAAGGCAAGCCAAGTCCTGGGCAGCATGAGCAAGAGCACAGGCTGCAGATTACAGGATGTGATTATTCCATGCTACTTGGCTCTTGTCAGGCCACAGCTGGAATAGTGTCCAGTTCTGGCCCCTTAATTCAAAAAACTACACTGAAAAGCTGAAGAGGGTCCACTGGAGAGCCACCAAGATGACTGAAGGATTGGAGAACTTGACATATGAAGGAAGACAGAAAAAAATGTTTTGTTCAGCCTAGAGAAGGGAAAACTTGGCAGGAGGAGGGAGGAGGGAGGGAACTAATCACAGTCTTCCAATACTTAAAAAGTAGTTATAGAGAAGATGAAGGTACTCTTCTCACAAAGTGTCTCGGTGTGGTGACACAACAAGAGACAATGGGCACCAGTTGCTCCAGGGAAAAATCTGCCTGGATGCAAGAAAAAAAGAAAGCATGAATTGCTTCATCATGAAAGCAATTAACTATAGGAATAGATTCCTGAGAAAAGTGCCTGTTATCTTCCTTGCTGGAAATATTCAAGACCTGGTTTGACAGGGCCCTGGATAACCTAAGGCCTGATTTCAACAAACGTTGGACCAGATGATCTCCAGAAGTACATCTAACCTATGCTTTTCCTCAATTCTAAAGAAGTCATGGCAAAAAATACGGTATTGGGTAGTAAATTGTAAGTCTGCAATCAGAAGGAAGGGGAGTGAATTTTGGCCTGTTTATGTAGAGCAACAAATCACAGAACCAGAACAAAGTAATTCTTTTCCGTTTGCCTTAGCAAGATTACTTCCAAATCTCTAGGGGTATAGAAAGCTTTGGGCAAACTACAGAAGGCTTAGAGGAAAAACTGGAGTTGGGGAAGACTGACCTAATGTGTGAGGAAAACTAAAAACAGTTAACCTTGTATAGTCTGGTTACAAGTTAACTTAGATGAGACCCAATTACTTCATTGCCAGATCTGAATGCAGAGGTGAAAGTTCAAGTTAATTTTTACATTTTAAAAGTGTGCACAGTATCTGCAGATAATAGAAGAAAATTAAGAAAGGTGATCTCTAGGCTGAATATTTGAAATAGCTCCCTGACAGCAAGATCTCATGAAAGAAATGGAAAGAACATCACTTGCAGAATGCAAAATTAGGCAACACACACCATTAGAAAATGTAAGAAAAGGAACTGTCTTACATTGTCAAGAATTTAGGACACATGACTGCATGTTCTAGATCTCTGGCAAATCCAGGAAAAAATAAAAAGACAATATATAGATGAAACTTTTAATGAAGTCTTTGACCTTTCATAACCTAGTGATTTTTAAGCAAATTTTGTTACATTATTTACTGGCAGGTACAGTCCACACTGAAGTCCTCAGTACTCCTGATAGTGCAGAGTAAGTCAGCTAAAGCAAAAGTGGCTCATTAAGTATTGTGTAAACCAAGCTTAAAGCAACACACATTTGGTATGTAATGAAAAAGGAAAAAAAATAAAATTAAAAAAAAAAAAAAAAGGTCAGTGAAATGGACGGTTAAACTTCAGAGTTCCTCAGTCTATCATGGACCTGAACTGGTAAAGTCACAGAAAAACACTGCAGAAGCACAGCAATCCAAGTTTAGAACTTCAGGCCTAAGCTACTTTATGCGTAACTAATTTGCATCTAACTCAATCTTCAATCTAAACAATCTGCCTGCAGGTAACAGAGTTGACTCTATTAAAACACAACATTTCAGTAGTTTTCTGTAGCTACGTACATGCTATCCAGCTAGAATACATGTGACTTAACTGCAATATTCTGTGGACAGTTTGGGCTGTAAAGAATACAACTACAGTGAAGTATAAAAACAATAAAATTTTTGGTTTTAATAGAACATGAGGCCTTACAGAATATCCACAAGAAGAAAAATTACACAATTTTTCTAAAGAACAACAAATGCAGTAAAACAGATTCTTAGCTTTAATAATTTTCATGTCTCAGCTCCCTTAGATTTTTAATTTAAAAACATACCATAAAATGGAGAGTAAAATGAAAATTAAAAGATGAAAGCGGTCAAGAGAAATTTAGTTATGCATGCCCCAGGTCACTTGCACTGTACCCATCTTGAATGTCTACTGTCCAGTGTGAAGCTTGTTTCTGTGCGTACTGCTTTAAATTCCTGTTTTTATTGACAGCTTAAAAAAAGATCAAGATAGCAAAGGAGAGGTAGCTTCACATTTCCAAGAATGGAGGGGAAAAAAAAGATACGTTCATATTCAAATCATTACCCCGTCTCTGTGTTTCAGAAAAAGAGCATGTGAACAGAAGCAGAAAAGCCCTGCAATAAAAGGAAGGAACCTACTTTCAGCTTGCAGGTCTACAATCATTTTTTTAAAAATGTCTGTCTAGCCATTGTATGGACTGTAGAAGAATTAATAATAGGCAACATACTGAAGCTTAAAGTGCAGCATCTGTCAACAGTAACAGAAGAATGTCACTACAGCTTCAGATATCACTAATAACTCCCTCAAAATACTCTCTTCAACAGCACCCTGAGCATCTGAGGCACTGATCTAAAAATATCACTATTCTTATTACTCACTTTGATCCCAATTTTGTATGTTTCAAAAGGCTGCTGGTAAGTAAAATACTATCATAAGAAAAAGTAAAGTCAGGAAGTTAAAAAAATTTCCTTCCAAGTGGGATAGAACTGGTAAAAGTTCTCGTTGTTGTAAATTCAGCATTAGAATTTCAGAAGAAAATTCAAGCAGTCATATATAGGACTTGATACTATCATCAATCCACTCTTGAAACTACCACTGTAAATTCAGCAGGCATCTTAAAAGAGCTTTGAAAGTAGCCAGCACATCCCACGCATTCTAATACTATCCAGTATTTCCTCAATAAAAAAAAAAAAAAAAAAAAGAATCAGTTCAGAAGACCAGCCTCCTTGCCAGTACATAGTATTAACATATCAATTTTAACTCAGGCCATTTATAAACTCAGTTACAGAAACAGAAAGCAGGTATTTCTAAGAAGAGAATAATATTTCATTCTTACACACAGACATCTATTACCCTTCCTTACTCTAAATACCAAACAACAATTATTTTTCAGCTTTGTGCTAACTTGGCAAAGACTGCCTCCCCTCAGCTAAGAGGTTTAATATATTTGCATGAGAGCAATGCTCATGGCACTTTGTGCACATATGCAGCAAAGTATGTGCATGCAGCTACGTCTTCTCCTGTCAAGTCCCATGCTGCTAGCATGAGATTTGTTCATCRCCTGCCGCACTCCCACTGCGGTGCCCAGCTCTCAGACAGTCCCAGGTGTCACACCACAGCTCCTCTCTACCTCCAGGCAGCGCCTGGTAGGCAACATACCCGCTGGGGACGAGGGAGGCTCACGAGGACAAGGGAGAGGGGCATCCGCACAGGCTTGTGCTGTGGTTGGAATTGCCTCTCATTGCAAGACCCACGTTGACATTACATAATACATCTTCTCTAATACCTGTCTTCTGCCACATGTGAGCCTGTAGTGAGGTCTGGCACATGTCCTCACCTGTATGCACGTCCACCATATTACCCTGACACACTGGACATCAAACCTCTTCACGAATGTCTGACTCAACACAACGTGGTATACACCAGTATTCAGGAAATCAAGAGGACTGTGTACTGCCTGATTGGCTCTCCTTAGTGATTTTACAAAACTGTGCACATAATACAATTAAAAAAAAAAACACATTACAGCTGAAAAGTCAATCAATAGCAAGGTACTCTGACATTAAAAGATACTTGAATGGACCTCTTTGACCAAACTTATGACAAAAATGTAACAGTCAAAAATAAAACTGAAACTTTTATTATTATTACTATATACACTACCATACTCATTTTTCTTTTTTTAAAAAAGGCTCTTTCAGTAACACCAGCTATCAACATCACCCCTAACCTTCTTGGTTTTATTATGCAGCAACACCAGTCTCAAAGGACTGGATTCCTACCTGTGCATCAGCAGTCCAGGCAAAAAGGTGCAAGAACCTACCGTCACCAAAGATGTGAGTCATGAGCTTCATGAGCACTTGCTTCAGATTGAACTCCACCAGCCTCACTGCCTCCATGGTATGAGATTCTTGCTTGTGCGCAGTGCGATGACCTTGCTCAAACAACTGGAAATCTTCACCATCTTTAACATTGCAGAACAACTAGAACAGAAACACAAGAATACCAGTGTTCTATATTCATGGCTTAAAATGAAAGCAGCAAAGATCTCAAATGGAGTTTTATTGATTTAAGTAACAATCTCATCTGCTAAGTCTGCAGCACAAAATACAAATGCAAAGAGTGTGATTTTACACAAATTCTGTTCACTAAACAAAAAGATGAACTATTAAAAGAACAGAAATATTCAATCAATAACATTTGTTTTATTTCTATACCACTTCAATACTAATGATTAACTACAAGGAAGTATTAATTTATAAAGGAAACAAATCTCTTTAGGGTAAATGATTTTTTTGGAAATTCTGTTACTCTGAAAGCCAGAACAAAGTACATTGTATAGTATATCTAAACTATATTCCAAAAGCTGTAATACACAATAGCATTAATCACTGCTTAGACATTTTTTAATATTTAGTTTTTTCTAAAAGAAATACAAAAAAATCTATATTTTGTTAATTTTTATCTGCAGTCAAATTAATTTTTACATAGAACTTGGTCCCATAGAATGGGACTTCAAACCGTCTATGTCTGATTTATCTGCAGTACGCTACATTCCTACAAGGGCTACCATCTTCCTGAGTTTCTTTTGACACATCACCTTTCTGTGCACCCAAATTTTGCCCATGTGGAATTTAAGGGTTTGCGATCTTGGTGTGGTGTTTTCAGATTAATTACAAAGCACGTGGTCAGGTGATCCACTGCGTTTGGGATGTGACAAACTTGCTGTGCCTGTAGATGCTGCTCTCCATCACATCTGAGCAAATAAAAGTTGCCTGGTGATATATTTCTGTCCAGGAAATCCCAGATAGGTATGTACCGGCAATTCTAATTTCTCTCAAAGATGCAAATAAACCATTCCTGTTAAGTTATGTCATTAAAGAGTCTGTCTTGGGGAGATAGACAGTTTTATACTGTGAAGAGGACTCATGGTGGAAATTCTTACAACTATACACAAAATACAAATTACGGAGGCCAGGGGGAGTTAAYTGGGAAAGTGTTTCTACTGACTTTCCCCATCCTCCTCCTCCACCTTTCTACCTTCAACCAATCACAGACACCAGAAAATTGTGTTTTCAGATTCTGCTCACAGGAAGTCTCCTAACATAACTAACTCTTATTCAAGAGATGCCATGAATAGTGTGTAACCGTAATTCCTGGACACATATAGAATTTGTTGCTTTGATTCCAGTTTGACTTCTTTAGAGCACAAAATGGTTTTGAAAATTCAAACGAACCTCCGGTAACCTACCAAAGCTGTTCACAATTAATTTAGACTAATTTATATTTCTCACAGGTACAATGCTGTGCAGAAGGAGCTTGAGTTTACAGAGCAGGCAAACTAGCAACGAATGGGCAGAGGGAATTAAAAAAAAGAAATTACATCTAATTACATCTCCTTAGTGCACTGCAGAAAAACACAAAAAAAGGAATAAGAAAAATACAGAATAAAACGACTATTCATCAGTCAAAGAAAAAATGCTGCTACTAATCTAAAGGCAGCAGCTTGACGAAACCAGGTTTTACACTTTTAAACAATAGATTCTTTATTCAAATGCTCACCTAAAGGATTAAAGCCCCTCCTTCTTGCTGGCATTTTCCGCACTGCTTGCAAGAGGCATATGACAGCCACCCTGCTAACTAATTTACTGTCAGCAGGGCAGATCACTCACCTAACATTTGGTGTTGAAAGCCGAAGGGTATTCACAACAGCCAGCTTTAGCCTGGCGAGGCTAATCCGCTCAGTCTCCCTCCGCAGGGAGGGACAAGCTCCGTACGCAGCAGCCGTCTGCAGCGGCTAAACTAGGCTCCCGCTCTGAAATGCCCCTCTACACGTCCCTATTTCGTGTCTGTCGACTGAGGAGACTACTGTAAACCAAAAATATCCTCCTGCTCACASAGGTTTTTCCCTTTTGCACTAGAATACACCATGTTTATAAATTAGACCATGTAATTTCTCTCCATTTACCAGTATTTTAGGACAGGAAGCTCCTTTCTTCCTTTTCCACTTTACTCTTTCCCCCACCCCAAGCCTGAGACAGGTTGCTTACAACACTGGAAGGAAGGGGCTGTCTGGGCAGCAAATCCACGCAGCSTTTGTGTAACTGCACGAGAGTACTCTATTCCTGAAATGCTGCTATTGCAATTACTTTCTGAAGCAAAAATCTACTTCTGTAGGTTTTCCTGTATCAGCTATGACAGGAAAATTAGAGGAGAACCAGTTAAGTAGCCCTCTAATCTGCCAGGGTGCTCATCCTTCCTTGGGAGCCACGTGCACCCGCGAGCCGCCAGGGAAACGGACCTGCCTGAGAAGCCACCCAGGAGAAGGGAGGAAAAGGAGAGAAGTTAAACCAGTTGAGCTCCYTTCTGGGGTCAGTTCCCTTGCGGCACCAGGAGTCGGGCGGGCGCACGGGACAGGGCAGCTGTCCCTGCGTCCAGCTGTGCCCGCTCACCCGGGATGCGAAACCCCAGCCGCCAGGGAGYCACTCAAAGCAAGGAGTAACGAAATAGCCACCTCGCAGCCCCTGGCTCATTTTGTACCTTCTTCATAGCTCTCTTAAGTCCAGGACAACTGTGGACACAGTTCTAGTGAGAAAAAAAGTGCCTTGTAGTTGTATTGTTTATCCTTTTTTTTCTGCTGACAAATATTCCTTAGTCAGTAGAGGCAGTTTTAAACTGATATAACCAATTTCATCACTGTGATGATTGAACTGTGCTAAGCAGATGCCTTGGGTGAGAAACACCATAACCCTTCTATACACACAAAGCCAAGAAAGCAAATGTTTCACTCAAATGAAGAATGATTTGCATATTGCCTCACCATGTAGAAGAAAAAATAATTAATGATTTTGAGGATTTATTAGTAATTTCCAGGATTTAACAGCATATCCGTCTGATGCTACATTACAAAGAAGAAGGGAAGCAAAGTGACCTTACCATCTGGTATGACCTTTACCAGTCACATTAGGGCAGCTCCTAATAAGAATAAAGTCAAATTTGGTGACCTATAGTAGCCGGAAGATACTAATTTTTAGTTAGACAAATAAATGCTCCCTCAAAAGCACTTTACTGTATTTCTCAGCCTGGCATGGACTGAAGGAGTCACATGTGTGTTTTCAGCAAAGATCCTAACATCTTTAAAATCATTTGACAGACTTTTTTTTTTTTTTTTTTTAACTCACATCACTTCATTATCCACACACTTAGGATTCAGATCAAGTTTAAGTTTCTCCTAACAGGATGCTGACACTTGTATTAAGTTTCAGATCAGAAAGATCTATTTAAGCACTTGTCTTTCGACAATGCAGTTGTGCATTATTCCTGTCAGTCACGCACACTCCAGTATTAAAATAATGAATACATAATGCTTACATTCTCATCTTCACAAAACAAACSAGCACCTAAAACTAGCTCCACAAGAGGATCTGCATGTGCCAACGCTCAACGTTGCCATACCTAATACATTTTGACTCACTAGCCTTGACAAATATCCCTATAAATAAACAAACAGCTGCACTCTAAATCCACTTACAAATAGTAAAACCACTTCCACAACATTTTAAATTTCCTGTAACACTTAACTGATGGATTACTAATGATGCTTATTTGAAGATGGCTCATCAAAAGGAAAACTTACTGCCAGGCCCAATGAGCCTCCAACACAATGAAACTTTTAAACCTTCCCCCAATCCAGGCAGTTTCACATGCTAAAGAGATACACAGGCCATCAGCTGAATAGCAGGACACTCTTTACTGCATATCAGTAAGCCTTAGTTTTGGGAGAAAATGGCAAAAATCACTTAAGATGGCCACTTGCATGGTGGTCATCTTAATTTCTGGAGCTTTCCGTTTTCAGACCCCTCATTTCTGTTTTGGATGTTTGTTTTGGTTTTTCTTTCTTGATCTAAACAAGTGTTTCTGCACAAATTAAATCATCGCTTTATTTTAAGATGTCTTTGGACAGTAAAGGAAAAGCAACACTGGTACACAGAATCAGTTATAACAAGACACATATGATGATTTCTGTTCATGTGGGAAAGGGAATTCCTTTATTTTTAAGCACCCTAGACTTTCTAAATACGCCGATTGACATATTTTGCTCTTTCTTTTCCTGCTCAATTTAAATATTGCAGTGAACAGATTTAGCTGATTTATTCTGAGATGCAAAGTTAGAATTTCTTTTATCTGAATGAAAAACAGTGCAAAACAAAGTTGTACATTTGATTTATATAGAGGCTTTGCAACAAAAGGCACACTAGTGGCTTCTAACTTTTTGGACCAGGGGCGACTATGAAAAATCTCACAGACCATCTGATCCCCTCTACTGTAAAACGTTCAAGTAAAGAGCACACAAATACAAAGTGGCTCCTTGGAGGAGTGAGGCTCTACTTATTTGGGCATGATTTGCACACCACAACTTGGTGATGTTGGTGAACCCAAGCTCACTAGTTGGGCAGCCCGCAGCATGAGGGAAGGCAGTTCCACCTGAACTAACCATACCTTTTATCCAGACCACTTAGACCAATTTCAGCCTCAGGAATAAACTCATACCAGAACTTGAAGAATATTCTAGCAAGATAGTGCTATTCTTTTTCTTAATATGAGGGAGCTAGTTCAGATATCCAGTTCGTGCAGGTCATGAGGAAAAGGATTACCTCTCAGGTTGTTTGGGACCAGTGCTGTACTTGCAACTGACGTCTCAAACTCCATCCTGAAGGCAACAGCACCCAAAGCTGSCATAACACATCAGTGGGATACTCAGCTTGATGAGCAAATGGACACACTCTGCACCACTTGCCATATCTGGATGTGTATAAGATGTTGGTCCAGCAACTGTTGGCATGCAGTGGTATCATCAAGTAACAGCACAAGCATGGATCCACTRTAAGGAGATGTCTGGGAGATGTCCACCCTAAAATAAAATTAGTTTCACCATTTCCACCTACAGCAAAGCTGTCTGGATTCCAGTCTGCCCAAATTCCCCCTGATTCAAAAATACTATGACACTGTAAGAGATAAATGCCCTCAATTAAARGGACTGGTACCCCAGGCCATGACTCTCCATGGTAGTCTCATCTGGCTAGACCTTCACTGACTCATTCTCCACAACCCTTAATGCCAGGGCTGAGGCACTGAATAGCACCATCCAAACCAGAAGAAACACAAAGAAAAGAACATATAGCCAGGCTGATTTCAGTGCCTCGTATCACTCCCCTGAGGAGCCTCTCTCTGTTTACAGKGTGTAGAAGGTACAGGAAGAGTAACTTCCCCAGGCTAGTTGAGCCTTTATAAATAGTTGTTTGTTGATGTCCAACTAAATGTTGATGTTACAACCCTCAGCTATGTTAGGAGACAACAAGGTTTTAATATATCAACATTCTAGCACAGACTGTAAATTCTCCAAAACACTGTATGTAATATGCTGATCCCTGGAACACTATAAATTTGTTCAAATTCCTTCACATATGAAGAGAAAAAAAGGTTTGGAAACAGGAGGGAGCAGAAGCACAGCGTTCGATGCTGCAGTAACATAGATTTCACAAAAGCCAAACCTCCAGTAAGCACTAGAGTCTTGCAAGTAAAAGCCCAGTAAAGCATGCATTGNAAAAAAAAAAAAAAAAAAAAAAAAAAAAAAAGGAAAAAAAGAGTAGGTTAATCAGATGTTCATGACTACCCCAAAGCGTAACAGGCAAACGCTTGAGTAAAATACAAGGTAATATACATAAAACAGATAAAAATGAACTTTTTTTTTTCAAGACATATAAAAAACATGGGCAAGTTGCACAGAAGACCAGTAAATTAGTACTCATTTATATGAATAAGACAAACACCTACATTACCTAGGACAAGAGTCTTTACAATTCTAGATATAAATACTACAAAACTATGAAACGGTAACAGCTTTTTCCCCCAATGATATAGAACTGCAAAATTAGAAGCAATACATGGATGCCAACTATCTTTGCTTTGGAGGGYCAATCCTCACTTTTAACTGAAAGATTTACATGTCTCCATTGTGCCCAAGTTAAAAAACTGCCTTTTCTTCCAAAACCATTTCCCTACCACTTTTTCTCAGCTTTCAGATATTAGCATCAGTGTGCCTGATGACAGTATCATTTCCTCCATCTGAACAGTCTGGTATTGGCCTCTATTAGAAGGAGGTTACTGAATTAGAGGTGCAATTCCTWTGGTTTCATATCTATTCCCCTTAAAATTTATGTATAATTCAATATAGTCTATAAAATACCTTATGAAGAATCCCTTCAACACATAAACAAGGTTTGCTGTCAACTGAAAAATGTTACGTGATTGCCATTGGGTTTATATTGGCTCCCTCTGGTGGCTAAAATGCATAAAGTGTAAATTAGTGTGGGTTTGTTTGTWTTAACTGTAGTAAATGAACTACACCCCGAGACCATCACACAGCAGAGAAATCATTTCTTTCACCTATCATCTAGGAAAATTTGCCAGTTCAAATCTGACTACAGCAGCAGCAATACTGCCAATTCAAAGGATGTTTCAAAAAGTCTTGTACAGTAGAAAGAAAAATCTATCGACACTTCAGAAGGACACAAAGCATACTGGCTTGCTTGTGGATGAAATTCCAAAAATTATACCATTTWGGAGTAATTGTAAAGGAAAATAAATTATTTTATGTCCAGACTTCAAAGCAGGTTTACAAGTGTAAATTTTACGCTTGTTTTACTAGTTCCTAACTCTTCTATATCTTACATTCATGTAATAATTTTGGAAAATATTTTAAATATACTGAAAATGTATTTGAACAGATCTTCAAATGTTCTGTGATATCAGTCCAAGATCATTTAAAGCAAAGTTTAAGACAAATGTCAGAATGAATTATTCTTGCATTTAACAATGAACTGGTTTAGAAAATAAAGAGTTTCTTCAGTATTTGWGTATTTGAACTTAATTCATATAAAGCTGAAAAAAAGCATCAGGTAACTGCCCATCTTGGAATCATAGACTACTTTTTTCTCTTGCAAAAAATAAGCAATCATAATGAAAAATAGCACTACCCAAAGCAGTAAACAGCTCATCAGTACCTCACAAACTAAAACACAGTGAAAGTGTCAAACAGCTTCCTGTGATTTCTGCTTCCAGCTTGTATTTCCAAAATACTGATTTTTAACTTTGATGCTAGKAAAAATTATGTTACAGTTTCCAGTCAAAGGGCAGAAGTTCTAACCCAGTCTTGACTACAGAATTTAGTATCTGTAAGGAACAGACACTCTTCCACATCTTTCTTATCCTATCRCAGGGGGAATTACCCCTGAGGCAGAACTATCTTTTTTCCCCACTTCCAAACTGAGACTTCAAATTCTTATAAACTCAAGTTCCTATAAAACTATCGTGAGGTTTTGGGGTTTTTTTCTTCTTTTCCAATTTCGTGGTCACTTTCAGTGGAATAAAATATATAAATATAAAAGTAATAATTAATATATTAACATTTAATAATTTTAAATATGTAAGTCAAAAGAACAAAATAAAGCAATGAACAGACTACAACACACAAAATGACTCTACTGGATATAAAATGAAATCTGCCTAGCACTGCGTTGAAATGCTTGCGACTAAGAGTTAACAGTTTTCCCTTTAGTTTAATAGCTTATCCTCAGTATTGTGCAAATTTCCTCAAGGCCACAGCTTACAAAATGGTTATGAATGAAAAGTCTGAGATGAAGACAACAGGCCTTGACAGTCACACATTTCTGTTCAGTGGGTTGTAATTTAAACATGAGTATAAATAAATGAATATAAAAATATTTTTCTCATACAGTATTACCTCCATTTAATCTTTTTTTCTGCTCAAACAGTTCCTTCTAGTATTACTCACATTTGTGGGTGATTTCAAACAAACAACTAGAACACAAAACACAAAAAGAGTCTCCAGTAAAACTGCAGAATTACACGTTCAATTTTTTCATAAGGTTCTTGGATGATACTTGTACGTTTTTGCACATGACAAGATTTTCTCAGGGTTCAGTCTTCAATGGGTAGCTKTAGAGCATGCTCATGCCTAAAACTTACACAGGTTTCCAATAAACAAAACTTAACACGCTCTGTACTATGCSACTATCCTCTGTTCATCCGTACAGAGCCTTCAGGATTTTTCATAGACAAGACAGTACACAATAGCCACTTTATTTAGCACATAGCTCAACTTCAAATTCATCAGATATTGACATTCTCCAGTAACATCTCAATCATTCTCTTGAAAAAAAGAGAAGAGAAAAATAAACAAACAACCTATAATGCAATGAATCAGATCATTGTACTGCGTATCAGCATACTTCTAGCTGGAAGGTTATCAGTGAAATTTTCTGTAAGATTCTTCCCATTTATTACAGTCTTCTTATTATCCTACCCTTTATTTCATTTGTACAAGAAAAKAATATTTTGACAATGGGGACAAAATTTTAAGGGACGTATTTTTTAACAATTATTGAAATAATTAAATTAGTCACTCRCAGGTTCTCAGAAATTTCATCCCGTAAACAGTGTTGCTATTCTAATTTTGTGGCAGATATGGTGCCTTCTTTACATCTAAATGCCTGAATCTCTCCTGAGATGAAAAATCCAGCATGAACTTAAAATTTTACAAAATGGTATTTTCATAATATTATATCATACCATTCTTGCATATTATAATCATATTATAGCTAGATTATAAAACAGATTACAATCAGGAACAGGCATGTGGAAAAGAGCAGCTAACAAATAAGAGGCAATAAATYTGCAAGATTTTCATTTCTTCATTACAAAAAAAGTGGTTGTCATTTGATACCATATAGCTTGCAGGACACCTTCACAGGCAGATACATTTTCAAAAGACAAGGAAGTGGCAGTGTAGTGAGAAAATGCGTATGTACATGGCATGAACCTTACTCACCAGTTAGGAAAACACTGCTCTAAGTTTTCCCCACGTCTCCCTCAAGCATCAGGCTTCCCTGCCAAGCTCCTGTCATCCACTTGCAACCACATTAAGAATGGTCTACATCTAAGTATTATTAGTATAGGTTCGTTTCAGTTTTACAAACGTGAATCTGGCAGTATTGCTACAAGCATACACAAATTATACCAATCAATTACTACTTGGAAAACAGTCTGGCTTATATTTACAGGCAATCAATGATAAAGGAGAATATTTAACGACACCCAAGCATCTGCAGTGCATACAAGTTGTGCCAACAAAATATATAAACTCCAGAGTCTTGGACATCTACCTAGAGCTCTTTAGCTGATGTCTCTGTTCTCAGCAGAGTTTACTGTGTATGTATTACATATCCATAACTATCACCTGTAATACATCCCCCCTTCAACACAGGTTGAGGATGAGATGAAGCATTGGACAATTCATTAAAAAGGRCATCCATTCACAGAAGTTTGGAGCTATTAAAAGAAAACAGACAATGGAATAAAAGTTACTCTGGATTGTAGCTGCAACTCTCATCTGTGAGTCCTTCCAGTGCTAACATGACAACGTTTTACAATAAGATTACCTCACTGGAAGGACCTTCTGACAGAATTAAATTGAATTATGCAAATCAATAGCTGTGCCAGCTGTTTCCTTTCAGATACTGTTTTAATTTGCTAGTTTTCAACACTATTGTCCATTTTACACATTTTCCTGGAAATGTTTTTAGTTTTTTCAAATTCAACATTTTTCATCTGCATTTTTCTCAAATTATAAGTACTCTTACATGACCACTCACTTGACCCTTATCAACRTACTGCCTATCATCTATGTGACTATAACTTGTTTAAGTGCATGCACTTTGCTCAGAGCAAACACAAGATCATGCAACTTACCCAGAATTTCTTTCATCCCAACTATAGAGAGTTCATACCTCATGACAGGAGAAGAGTCGAACTCCTTCCATCTGATGAAAGACTGGGTAGTGGGTGCTGTCAATTGTATCACGGCGGTAGACATCTCCCACAGCCAGAAAGGCATCTAAACCTGAGTGTATCAAGTCCCACTGATGAGCTGATGTGTGTGCTCTTAGCATGTGATCACGATTCAAGTAATAGTTATCTTCTTTCTTTCTGCTGGCATGGTCTTGTGGAATAAGCAAACTATCAAAATTCTGCTGTACTGTAACCACTGGAGAAAGACCATCATAGACAGAAAACAGTGGAGTTCCAAAACGTCCTATGTATTGCTTATAAAAGTGGTCCTTCACCTGCTCCTTAATTAGCCACAAAGGATGATGCTTTTTGTTGTGCAAGTTCTTCCCCACCTTGGAGAGAATCTTCTTTGTGACATTACTGTAGTCATCTCGAGGATAAGCTTTACCAAGCAGTTCCACAGTATTTGAGGATGGTACGTTGGCAGCAAAATCAGAAGGTACAGATCTGGATGAAGAATGCCTTGAATGGGTGAGAGTTCCTCTTACCTTTACTTCCTGTGATAAAGCTGTTTTAGAATACTTAGCTACTCTCATGAATTTCCATAGCATTGCCATTGCAAACTCTCTCAGGATCTAGAGAAAGAAAAAGAAATTAAAAATTATAATCGGAAGTCTTGCTGGAGGAATTGCAAGCATCTCATAAGTGAAATCCAAGTATCTGTTTGATGAACAAGACAGAGTCCCAGTTATAAACAACTTATTTTGGCTGGGGGGCAGGAGAGAAAGAAGGCTTGCAATCTTGCAATAGAATTTGAGGTAGGTTATCTTGCCCAATTACAAATCTTCTGCATCACAGTACTAGTATTAACAAAGCCAGACCTAGCCTTAATCCCATTCCAGATACTGCAACTCTTCATAGCTGAGAAAACATCTTTGAAATAGTCTTTATCATTCAGTTAAAATATTAAGCAATCCGAAAACACTATGTACAAGAAAGTCAGAGATTTAACAATACCCTTCCTCAGTCAGGGACTTGCTTATAATAAAGTCCTAGGCAGTAACATGTTGTTGTATTTTTGTTTCCTTATCATTAAAAAGCCTATGGAAGGAATTCCTGTAACCTCACAGCCTATTGCACAAGCAAAATGCCTGTGGCACACACTGTGCATCCATTGCTATCTCCTACTTAATGTCAAACAAAACCAGTCTAACTTTTCAAATAATTATGCCACTATGTAAAAGCAGATGGCCAAACCACAAGGAATATATTTATATATAAACCAACATATCAATTTCACATATGAGCACTGCATGAGATTCTCAGTGAAGATTCCACAAAGTGAGAAGTGATGTTAACATTTTGGAGTGAGCATGGAAATCTTCTAAGAATACCTCTTACTCTCACTGCTTGTACCATTACACAGTGGGAAGGCTTTACAATTTTCACAAAGGTGAATGAAAGGGTAAGATTCTGCAGAATCTCTAAACTGAACAGTAGATTTTTGATCAAAAAGCCATCTTTATACATCCATCCTGTTTAGAAACAGATTTTCTTTGTGCTTCATACATACATAGCTGCATTACTTTGTAGTGTTTGAAGAGGTAAGTCTGAAAACAAGAAGGAGTTTTGAGGGTTATGAAGCCTTCAGTCACTCAACTGTGTGAGCTCATTCTGAGAAGAAAAGCTGCTTGAACACATATAGGAAGGCTTCAAAAACATTAACACAGGTTCCAGTAAAGTAACTAAACATCACATTACTTATGATGGAATAGGAACAGAGGGACATTAAAAGTGACTTGGGTATAGGGTTCCACTCCCAATAAACTGATTCATATTTCTCTAAGAAAACCAGAAAAGAAATCTTCAAAAAATACAGGGCCTCAGGTTTCCTCAGTAAAAGAATTTCATGTGAAAAAATTCTTAAAGAAATGCAGAAAGAAAGGAGATAAGCAATGAATAAACTAATATCTTCAAGAGATAGCCTTCTACTTTTACAATTGGATAACAGTATCTATCTTATCAAGCTTTCCAAGGAAACATAATAGAAATGTGTTAAACGTGAAGAAACAACAAGCTAAGATTATTTTTCATACTCTTGGGCTTCAAAACTACATATGAGTGAGCCTAGAACACACAGCCTCCAAAAATCAGATCTGTAAAACATAACAGGTATGCTCATATTTAGTTTCCTTTCCTGTGGCTTTTTATTGAATATTCTCCAGAGGTTTATTTTCTGAAGTAACTGTATGTCAATAACTCAAAATAAAGACAAGTTGAGTAGTAAGAAATTGAATTTGGCAGGGTAAGATTGCTAAATATTTGGTCTAAAAGCAAAAAGTTTTATAGAAAAAGAACACTCACCCCTTTTTCCAGTCCAAGATCTTAAAAAAAAAAARAAAAAAAAAAAAGGAGAGAGAAAAGAAAAATAAAAAAGAACAGCTACAACTTCCATCTATTTTGGAAACTTTGTTTTAGTTTGAAAAATTATTTCACAAAATTAGCTCTTGGCTATTTCAGAGAAGGTTTTTCCATAAATGGATTCACACATAGACATAACACAAAAGCCTCTGCCATAGACGAAACCAGGGACAGTCTTACATCTTGCAAAGAGAGGATCCACTTTCCCCAAACATACGTTCTCCTTCATAAAAACTGAGTTCTCATTTTCAAACAGCTGCTTGAAATAACCAGTTCTAGTCAGATAATGAATTCAGCTTCCCTTAAGTAAATATCACCATCTGCCCATACATTTATTTTTCTAAAAAATTCAATTCAAAACTTATCCATAACCATCATGTAAGAAAAACTCTCATATCATCACAAGTCTCATGATGTTTGCTGCTCTTCTAAACGCCAGTTCTCTGAAAATCTTATGACCATATAAGAAGTTTAGCTTTCACATAAACAGTTCATCTCATCATTACAGTTCTACGAAAAAAAAAATATGAACCATAAGTGTTAGAAAAAATAGGAGACTTTTTTTTTAAAAAAGTCTCATGATTTTTAAGGCAGACTCTTTAGTATTTACATCCTTAAGGGCCTACCTGATGAATTTTCAATACCTGTAATGAGGAATGCTGCTATGGGTCTCACAGAACTGGAATGCTAGTTTTTCAGGCCATATACTCTTCACAAACCTGAATGGAAAAAAATTGATGAAATTATATAAGCCTTCTCATCTTGCTAGGATGAGTGAGCTTTAAAGAGTTAATTTACCTTATTACCTAAAAAAATACCCAGTGCCTATCATTCTGATCTGATATCTGAGTACTGCAAATAATAGCAAATAAGCAATGAAGGAATCACTGACACGATACGCTAGAAACACTGAAGTCCTTCAACAACACTTTCTTCTGCTCCCTTTTCCCACCAGACAGCACGCATGCTAGTTCCAAGATCAATATAGAAAAACAGTATTGGACTTGGTTCAATTCAACTGGTGATAAACCTCATACAGCTAAAAAAAAAAAAAAAAAAAAAAAAAAAAAAAAAAAAAAAAAAAAAAANAAAAAAAAAAAAAAAAAAAAAAAAAAAAAAAAAAAAAAAAAAAAAAGCAAATATGAAGAAGGAAAGAAAAAATGTGTTTAGGCTCTCTGCACCATACAACAAAAAACCAAATCAAAGAAATGTTCAACAACATTGAAAGCAATACTGGAAAACAAATAAAATTCTTTATCTTTCTGCTAAAACTATATAATTGATGCTAAAGATACACTAACTAATTATGCTCAATTGCAATCAATAGACAATTTATTTCTAGTAGACTTCTAGCTAACAGTCTGAAAAAGCATAGATTAATGTCTGATTTTCTTTTTTCATTTTCATTATGCTTTTCATTTGGCAGYAACAGAGAACTAATTTCTGTGCACACTGACAAAACCCTGTTTCCACAGCAAAGACTGTTACTCAGCTAATAGCCATAGCAAGCTAAACAAAAGCAGTCCTGTTGCTGAAAACAAATAAATACAAGTGAAATAAACATTGAACAGCCATCACTGCCATCTATGATACAGAGACTGCAAAGTACCCCATGAGCATTACTGAGAGGTTACATGTTCTGGGCTTGATAGTTGAGAGCTGACATGGCTTTGGGGAAGCAGGCTGCCCTACTGGCAGCTCCCTGGGGCACTTCTTGAAGCACTGTAGAAGGACACGTTCTAACCAAGMCTCTGATCTCCTGTTACATAGCTCCTCACCTTGTCTCTACCTCCAYGCTCCTGGGAGCCTGATCAGCTCATCTGTTTAGTGCATGAGGACAGAGGTCATGGCTATGGGCTAGTCCCTGTATCTCATCTATATCAAGATGCCAGACTCAGCTACTGAAACTAGTGTCTTTGATAAGGTTGACATTGTATGTTATGTTTTGACAAAGCATTTGAATGCCTTCCTGCACATGGGTGTGAGCCTTTGCCCAGCTTGAATGCAGAGCAAAGGACTGGAGGTAGAACCTGTGCTAGCCAGGGACGAGGGCATCAGAGAAGCTCTGCGAGCACTGTGGATAGACCAGGCACCAATATGACTGCACTTGGCCAAAGCGCTAGTCCTCTACCATATACTCTGTACCATTTTGGCAGCAGCATCAGTTGACTGACAAGTTGGCAAGGCTGCTTCATCCCCCAGGAAAAAAAAAGAAAAAAAAAAGGAAAAAAAAAGAAGAAAACCACCACTCCTGTGCAGGAACAAAGTAGACTGCAAAGCAGAAATACATCACAGTGAGGAACCTAACAGGGAAATGGCAGAACAGCACACCACAACTGCAGTCTTGGAGTGAACCCAAAGGCAATTTGGTGGGATAAGGGATCATATTGCTGTTAGGAATGTCTTTTCATGTTTCAACGTCATAGTAGAGCAAAGATTAAAGCAGCATTATCACAAATGCAATGGTATTTGTCACAAGTCCTCTAAACTCCAGTGAGACAGTTTTAGAAGAGAATCAGCGTCAGCAAAATTCTTCCTTATGTCTGCCTTTGGAAAAGGGGGAAAGAGAAAAAAAAAAGGGAGAGATTGAGAGAGATTGAGAGAGAGAGATTGAGAGAGAGAGAAGCAATAAAAATAAATAGGCTGGTGCACTCAGTATTGTTTTATTTACCCATCTCTCCTCACAGAGAAGAGGAAGATAGAGAACACTCTTGTTTGAGCAGACTAGAGCTAACCAATCAACCAAACAAATCTGGTTTCAGGACCACTTGCTAGGTATTTATAGCTGTGAACAAAGAGCATCTAAGCTTGACCACTTTCTCTGTATGCCCTGTGGTTTTTACTGCTTATGGATGCAGAAATACAGACGGGCTGCTGCATGCATAAACTGAAGTACATGAAAGGTCTATAACCAAAATTCTATAAAGATAAGAGTCTGTCTCCTATCCAAAAATAGCTAATTAATGCAAGAGTCTGAAGTGCCATGGAAAACATTAGAAAAGTTGGGCTACCACCATTTTGTGATGTGACAGCTTTTATCTACCGTATGTGTGGGGAGGGGAGTTCAACCAACATAGCATATGTTAAAACAAAAATTATAAACATATGCTAGGCTGCTAAAATTGGACATTTACCAGTCTGCTTAGCAATTTAGCTAAGCATTGAATTTTAGTTTTGAAAACTATGTAGGCATACAGCAGCAAATATCATTGTATTGCCATGACCATACCTACCTTGCATGGGACATCACAAAAAATATTTCACTTGCAGTAACAAGAAGCTCAGGTTATTTTCAAACTCATTTTAAAATGCAGGTATCTTGTTGCACATCAGAACAGTCTTTCACTCTTATTTAGTGTGTTAAATTTACATTATACACAAAGACCTCTGATATAGCCTTACAGTCAATTTAGAATTAATCCATCTTGGAATCTGACCTTCCAGGTGCTGATAATTTTCAGAGGTCATTGATGATAGCTAAACACCTAATGGAACAGAATACTGCATACAATACATAGTATCAGGCAGAATGCAAGACAGTGAGGCTTTAGAATATTTGTCTCTTCATTTTTTCACATATCTAAGAGTTCATCTACTTAATAATCCATCAGCAAGATATAAAAAACATATAAGATAACTCTTTTTTTTTTCTAAACTGAAGCAAAAATGTGTCACAGCCTGGCCTGCTGTTGCTCTCTAATAGAGATGCATTAATCACAATAATGCCTTTGGCTTGCAATATTGGAAGAGAAAATACAAAATGTTTTCTGGGATAAGGCACGATCATGTTGTCTCGTATGTTACATGTAAGACCTTCCTAAATAAGAAACAAAATGTAATAAGAACGATCCACCTTTTTCACTGATCCAAAAAGATACCTGTCTTAACAAATGCCAGTATTTAGTGCCCTGTTTTACGTGCATGGGCACCTGAAGGCATGCACAGAAAATGTGGTCCATACTTCTGAAACATACCTTCCACCACCTTCACTGACCTTTAGGACATCAGTACAGGCCAAAATCATCATTATGGCAAGCATATCTTTGGAGAAGGGAACGCACTTCCACAAACATCACTGGGTAAGCACAAGTTTTAAAATATTTTGAATCATCAACCTGATTATACTCACCATTCAGTTTCAGGTTAGATACTGCAAATGATCACAAATGTCACCTTCATATCATACTGCAACATGAGTCAGTACATCGTGCTATCTACCAGAAGTCACTACAGAACTTTAAATTTCCCCTTACGCAAAATACCACTCAAAGATTGTTCTGGTTTATCCACAAGTTTCACACTTATTAAAGTGATAATATTTCTAATAGATATATTTCAAGACAGATAAAATTCATTTCCATGATCAAAACACCTGTAAATTGTGCTGCCTAGCAGCAATAAGACTGTTTCAAAGATTGACATAATGAGGTTTCAAGATATTCTTTAATGGATTTGGCTTAAGCAGTTGAGAAATGGAGTGTCTTTACACTGGAATCCATGATCACCAAGCTAACCAGGTACACTAAATCGCTACATTATTCAAGAGGTGCATAACTTTTTTAAAAGGGAAAAGTATGCAACACAGGTKGCATTAGAAGTTAAAGATCTAAGGCATACAAATTCAGACTTAGGTTTCTAGAAGATGGTAGAAGGAGACCAAACCCTGCAATGTGCAAAATATATAATTTTAAGGTGAGTAGTCCAACTATATCATTTCTAGCTGAAAAAATAGAAATATAAAGGTCAGAAGAAAGAAAATATCAATATGAAAAATGCTTTGATATATATACAAATGATAGCAGGCTAAATTAAGGAGAATCATACCTGCTGTTAAGACASTGTTAGACACTGTTAGACAATGCTGGGGTCAGGTTTAGCTCAGTTGKTTAGAGCATGGTGCTGCTAATGCCAGGGTCGYGGGTTCAATTCCCAAATAGGCTATGCTGAGGGTTGGACTAGATGATYTCCAGAGGTCCCTTCCAACCTTACCATTCTATGATTCTATGATTGTTAGACAGCAGAACCTCCTTCCTGAAYGTCAACACTGCTTCTCATTACAGTAAGTCACCTACATGGGTATTGTCACATTTAAGTGACGTCTATGGGTTGAAGACCTCACATTGCAATATAGTGCAAAAAAGCACAAAGTCATAGGTATATGTTTTTTATCTACAATTTAAGACACAACAGCTTAACCACAGTCACCAGAAGCGCTGGATCCTCCTGATGGGCCAGCTGTTTCCAATCCCTGCCTTTCTACTTCTTCCTTCAGGAAAGCAGCTATTTCCTCTCTGGAGAAGAGCTGCACCTCTCCAGCAATGGTAATGGCAGCAGCAGCCCAGACCTCTGAAGAAGCCTGTGGTAGACAAAGAGGATGCCCTCAAGGTTATCATTCACTGATCAAAAACAGATTCCCACCTGCTCGAGGGAAAAGGTAGAAAGAAATACAGAAATATCTTACAGACCAGATTCAACACAGGCTACCTAAGGGGCCTACCTAAGGGGCTACATTTAACTTTCATCTACCAAGAATTCAACATGCCCAAGCACACAAATTTTATATGTCATAGTAAAAAAAGTCAACATAAGAAACAAACCCAACCTACTCAATGCTAAGAAAATCAAATGACATAGATGGGTCATGCCAGAGAAATAGGCTAGCATGAATCACAGTTCTTCATCAAACTAGAAGAAAAATCATCAGCTTTATCTCAGTTTTTGCCTGCTACATCTCAGTAGTCCTCTATTCTTTCTATCTCCTTCCATTCTTGAGAAGAACTGCAGAGGTCCATGGCTCACCATAGAATATCTTAGACATCATGCTACAGTTTTCACTGCTGATTCCAATTTAAAACAGGGAGGGAGCTATTTCTCGTTTCCGCTATGTACGTAATCAACATCTAAATCAAACAGCCTTTTTTATGTCTCATCCCTCAACACTGGGGGTGGGGGTGGGGAAGGAAGTTTTCTGTTATGCCACCTTGCTGTCACATCCGACTGTCCATATATCGGTTTCAAATATTTGCTACTATCTCGAGCCAAAGTATCACTAGAGATCCATATCTCAGCCCTGTGATGTGTGCTTGATTTCACCTCTGTTGCAGATTCAGCTCTCACTCAGCTGCAGTATTGCTCCTTGGTCCGTCTCTATTACGCAAAAAATGAAAGTCTGAGAATGGACAGAGCGTTTCCTGGGACTATGTATATTTCAACAGCCAATCAAAAAAGAAAGAAAGAGAAAAATTTCTCTACAGATTTTACTTCAGAATCAATAAGTCTCACAGACTTCAGTATAGATAAAGAAGAGAAAATGTAAATGTTTSCAGCAGAGATTCCGCTGCAGCCTGATACCTCCCAGTTAGTAAATGTATGATCGCACATGTACAAAGGAGCCATCTCTAGTTTGAACTATACCATCTTCATTTATCTCTCATAAATTCTGACAAAGCATTTAAAGAAAAGATTAGAACGTTCCTAAGGAAGGAGCTGTATTTCCCTGCCTGGGGCATACTGCTTCGCTAGGGTTGGTAGGAACAGGGCTGAAATATTAATGAGTAAGCCATTTGTCAAGAAAATTATGCAAGAAAGCTTGGCAGCYATACAAAGAAGCACGCAATAAGATACCAAGCTAGATACCAGCAACGTAAGCTGTTGGGGAGAGGTGGGGAGGGAATCGCTTTCACTTCTTAGTCTACACCCATAAGCTTTGGAAGAAAACAAGAGATGAATGAATGTGAGAATTTAAACGTTTTAACATCAAACTCAGAATTAGTACTAACTTCTAAAAGGGACTATTACCACTCTTCTAAGATCCAGAAATGAAGTTTTCAAGTCTCCTGCAAGAAATGACTGCTGGTAATAGTCTTTGCAAATAAATTAGCTTACCACTTAGCATGTGAGCTTAAAGATGCTCTGTCATGTCAGAATCTGCTCAATAATTGAAAACTCACATAAATACATGCAAAAAAAAAAAATATCCCAGGAGGGACAGATACACTCTTCCCGAGGTTTTCACATAAACCATAATGAAGAAATACAAAGCCAAAATTGTATCTATGTGAAACAAGGTGTTAAAATACGTACCTGCCCCCAAGAGACTGAAAAACTAGGTCAGCTCAATTTTCAAATACTATTTCACTGTAAGGGGAACTTGTAAGAGAAAAAAAAAAATCTAGTTTAATCAGACTCCATTACATTCCTGTCATTTATTCCCACATTTTATATTTATTCATAATCACATAATTTTACACATATATATGTATGTGTATATATATGTGTGTATGTATATACATATGTACACACACACACACTTATATGGTCAGGCATACTATAAAAATTTCATAGAATACATTTTACATATAAAATTTGAAAGTTTAGTTTTAAAAGGGACATGGCTAATTTTCAGTGTAAGAAAACTGAAGAGGCCTGCAAAGAAGTATCATCCATAAAAAAAAAAATTTAAAGCTTTTTATATAAAAAGTAGTCCTAACAAGCAAATAAAGTAAATTATCAATGTATGCCAATTTACCAAAATATAGCCATATCTAATTCACATTGATCAATTTTCTAAATTTTATACAGGTCCAACAATATATGATCCAGAAGTCTGATCACCACTGAAATCAGCTGAATGTACTGACACAGATACAGAACAGAAGCATTTAGACTTTTATTAAGAAACACTCTGATATAGCATATCTCTACATAGGATCTGAAAGTGCTTTTCAGTCATTAACTAATTATGCTTACAGTACCCCCATGGGGAAAGTACTGTATTATTTATATCMATTAGTTGCAGTAGCTACCAATTCAGAAGTACTATACTTCAACATGTTGTTTTCTCTTATTCTTTCCAAGTGGTTTCATTGATAATTTTTCCCATGTCCTTTTTTTTTTTTTTGAAAAATATTATTTTATCAACAATTTAGAAAGTATAATGCTATAATGAACAAAAATTAAAATGTTTTTAAAGCAGTTTGACAAAATTGCCTATTAGGAATCAAGCTTAACAATTCAGAAATACTGAGCTACTGCWGTTGAAAAAGCCTTCTCTTTGTGTGATCTAGTACTTAGTATTAGGTTCCGCAAGCGTACAGTTTTAAGCCTCAAACTTACATTCCCTGAGCAAGAAATACTGAGTCACCATTCTGTTTGTATTGTGTCTGAAAYAGTTCATGAGCCTTAGTACTACTGTAATTATAATTATGTTCTAGTACCATCARCAGAGATCAACTAGAGAGGTACAAGACATTATGGGGAGACTGGAAGGGAACCAAAGCTTTGTTGAGACAAAAAGCAATACAAAAGGAGGAGGACTGGGTGAAGTGGTGGAGAGTAGGCTGTTGCTGTTCTCTCTGCTTCACAGTGAGGTTGCCCTGAAAACTAATATGAAGGTCACAAATCATCTTCTTGTAACCAAGCTTCCATCTCAGATCACCCTGTTTACCAGAACTTAAGACAGTGTTTATCTCAATGAGAAAATCTTATGTTTGTTAGGGGCTTCTTCTGAGGAGGTTTCATAGTCAAGGAGAACTGGAGAGGTGCCTGAGGACTGGAAGAAAGCCAATGTCACTCCAGTCTTCAAAAAGAAGGAGGAGGCAAGGAGGAGGACCCAGGCAACTATAGGCTGGTCAGCCTCACCTCCATCCATGGAAAGGTGGTGGAACAGCTCATTCTGGAGGTCATCTCCAGACAGATGGAGGAAAAGAAGGTGATCAGGAGTAGCCAGAGTGGATTCAGCGAGGGGAAATCCTGCTTAACCAATCTGATAGCCTTCTGATGGAATGACTGGCTGGGTAGATGAGGGGAGAGCAGTGGACGTTGTGTAGCTTGACTTCAGCAAGGCTTTTGACACTGTCTCCCATAACATCCTCCTGGATAAGGTCAGGAAGTGTGGGTTAGACGAGTGGACAGTGAGGTGGATTGAGAACTGGCTGAAAGGCGGAGCTCAGAGGGATGTCATCAGTGGCGTGGAGTCTAGTTGGAGGCCTGTGGCTAGTGGCATCCCCCAGGGCTCAGGACTGGGTTCCATCCTGTTCAACTTCTTCATCAATGACCTGGATRAGGGGACAGAGTGCTTCCTCAKCAAGTTTGCTGATGATACCAAGCTGGGAGGAGTGGCTGATACASCTGAGGGCTGTGCTGCCATTCAGAGAGACCTGGACAGGCTGGAGAGCTGGGCGGAGAGGAACCTCATGAGGTTGAATAAGGGCAAGTGCAGAGTCCTGCACCTAGGCAGAAATAACSCTAGGCACCAGTACAAGCTGGGGGCTGACCTTGTGGAGAGCAGCTCTGCAGAGAAGGACCTGGGAGTGCTGGTGGATGACAAATTGACCATGAGCCAGCAATGTGTCCTTGTGGCCAAGAAAGCCAATGGTATCCTGGGGTGAGTTAGGAAGAGTGTTGTCAGCAGGTTGAGGGAGGCAATCTTGCTCCTCTACTCAGCCCTGGTGAGGCCTCATAGAATCATACAATCAGTAAGGTTGGAAGGGACCTCTGGAGATCATCATCTCGAGTACTGTGTTCAGTTCTGGGCTCCCCAGTACAAGAGAGACATGGAGCTACTGCAGAGAGTCCAGCATAGGGCTACAAAGATGATCAGAGGGCTGGCACATCTGCYCTATGAGGAACGGCTGCGAGAGCTGGGCCTCTTYAGYCTGGGGAAGAGAAGAYTGAGGGGGGATCTTATCAATATCTAAGTACCTGAAGGGGATGGACTCTTTTCAGTTGTCCYGTGTGACAGGACAAGAGGCAATGGGCAGAAATTGAAGCACAGRAAGTTCTGCCTGACCGTGAGMGGGAATTTCCTCCCTGTGAGAGTGAYRGAGCACTGGACCAGGTTGCCCAGAGAGGTTGTGGAGTCTCCTCCTCTGGAGATCTTCAAGGCCCRCCTGGATGCAACCCTGTCTAACATGCTCTAGGTGACCCTGCTTGAGCARGGGGGTTGGACTAGATGATCTCCAGAGCTCCCTTYCAACCTTACCRAGTCTATGATTCTACGATACTATAATTAATCCCACTGCTCTTCTTGCCTCAGATTAAGCAATCAGAGAGAATCACATCGGTTTGCCAATCCAGCTGGGGAAAAGATTATGTTATATGGCATTTTCTTTTGCCATCAGGTTAACTTGTTAACATAGTCACCCTCCTGCCACTTGGCTGCTGTGCACAGTGTTGGGATCACTTCTTTTGGCAGCAGCCTGCAATAAGACAACATGCAGTATAACACGAGACCATGCACTCAGGTTTACCCCACGAGTTGAAGTTACCAAGAGGCAGAGATCAACACACAGCAACTGTTCAGGAGGGGCTGCTTATGTTCACTTTTCCTCTCCTCCAGTCCCAGTTAGTTGCTTAGAGATAGAGGGACAGGCTACCTCAGGCTCACCGGAGTGGCTTTTTATAATGTACTCCTTGGGCGCACACCCTTCCCCTCATCCCCCTGAGGCAGTGTGAAACCATTTAAGACAACTTGTACTCAACTAATTGAAGGAATCCATATTTCTTCTAAATGGTTTGACTGTTTTATCTTTCCTAAATCAATTGTAAGAACTGACAGAGTCATTTGAGATTCAAATAAATGCAATAGATGTCAAAATTCAAGGCAAGAAATAAAGGTAAGAACATACCTTATTGACCACTGAAAATGCAACCAAAAGCAACAACATGCTATCAGTTTTACAGTTTAGTTCTGCAGGGGCCAAAGTATTTGCCTCTTGATACAGTAGAGTAGCTAGCACTTGCTTTACTATTTTGTAGAACTGAGGCCCAAGGGCTCAGTGGAGCTCATGTGAAGCTCACAATTATTTTCGGGTAAAGGAATCAGAAACTAAACCTGATCAATGTCATGAAAAAGCAAAGAAGGTGCCTCCTTCTACACATTGCACTTGCTCTCCCTCAAAAAAATGGCAGCTTCTGAAGTCAGGCAGACCACTTAAGAAATTAAAAAATGTGGCACCTAAAAAGGAAAACTGTAATGTGTAGGGCAGCCATCTGGACCTTCAGAAAGAAATGTGATGTCAGCAATGAGAGGTATTTGCACATCAGTGCTAAACTAATTCTAGGTGATAATCTTTACTGTGATGAGGGAGTGGAGTAAAAGCAAATCCACATTGGGTTTTAAAAGTAGGATAGGATGCATTGAAACTAAATCCTAATTGAAGGAAGAGGCATGAGCTGCAAGTCTCTAAGTCATGTGATTTTCAGTAAAACAYGGTACCAAAAGAATTACAGGAAATTTGTGCAGGTTACTATTTCATATAATAATTTCTGACCTGGCACATAGCCTCATCTTCTAGATAACACTAAAATATGCCTCTYGGATTTTACTTTTGAAGTTGAGTAGACAAAAGCATATTCATGAACCTGATTTATCTGTGAACCTACTGAAAGTCAAAATGTTGACTGGCATTTTATTCAAAAATATGTAAGGAAAACTGCAAAGATTTATATAAATAATTTAAAAAATCCAATTTCTAGAGATATAAAATAAACCTGCACATAATAATTTCCTATTTGTAGCTTTACAATAASCTATTGTAACCAATTAAGCATTTGCAGTTGTTTATATGTTCCTCTCCTTCACCTCCATACTATTTTCTTGTTTGTTGATACAAAAAAACCCCTTCGTATTATTAAAAATATTTCTCTAGTTTACTTTTTCCATTGTGTACACCTGCTGTTTGCTCTCTTTTTACACTTCCTTGAGCCTGAAAGAGTGAAAATAGACAGGTCACTAATCTACTCTCAAATGATCATTTGTATTTTTAGCTTTTTTAATGAAAGCRTTCTTTTGTGCTTGTGTAAGGCTAATGATTTGAGGTTTCCAACACTTCATGGAATAATAATTTGTCTTAAAAAGTATTTCAAATTAACATTAAAAAAAAATCTTAAAAATAATTTCTATTAAAATAATTGGGGGGTTTTAATACATGTTCAAGAAAATACAGACTCAAGTTTCCACAAGGAGCATAGCCTGTCTCTACATGGCAGTTTAACTGGTATCAATAGTCAGAATGTCTTGTTCACACACCTGGTTTCAAGTTAATACCAACACAGGTCTCACACTAGCACACTCCACCAAGTACAGCCCCTTGGCTAGCAGCTGACTAACCACGGTGACCGAGAGGGGTGCTCAGCCGTATGTTGTTTACATGCAGGATTCTGCTCTGTTCTTGCAGCACACCACACCAACTGAGTCCAAATGTTTCTAGGACTGTATTTTGGGGGTCCATTCTCAGCAACATCAGACTATGAACACCCCACAGTGGTCAAGATAATTTACTCTTACCCACCTGAAGCTAGAAGAATTATTTCCATGAACAGTGTAACAGCTGAAGATCAATCCCAAAATTACTGAATCCTGTTCAGCCTAAATAATTTGGGTTTTTTTTTAAACAGCAATGATTATTTTCTATCATCCCACTATAAATGCAGCATGCTCAATTGCTGCCTTTGACATTTATTTTGACAACTGAACTTTGCTGGGAAATATTTCCAAAAAGTATATATGGAATTAAGCCAAGAATGAAAAGTCTCAGGGTGAAATTTTTGGAATTCTTAGAGCTAAAGTCACTGTCCTGGACCTTTATGGCATTTAATTTTCTGCCACTCTAATACATGTATTGGCATCTGGGCTGAAAACTCTCCTTCTCCAATTCCTTTTTCCATCATCTGCTGGAAGGCAGAATAGAATAATTAGACTGACTCAAGCAGTTGCTGATTGCTTTCACCATGTGGTTCATCCTTTGACCCCACAGAGAGAAAGCTTGCTAAATAAAGATCGATAGACTGGATAGGACTGACTAAATTTACTTCAACAAAGCTGAATAGCAATGCATTGAAAAAAACCRAGCTTTTTTTAAGGTGAGTTATTTGAATGAAATATTTAGTGAGTTTACAGCACAGTAAAGTTTACAAAAGAAATCTGAAAAATAGAATTTAAGTAGAATRAAAACTGAAGTCTGTCTATTCTCATTTACTTTTTACTATTGAGTTACTAAGAAACAGCTCAAAGGAAAAGAAAGCAATCAAGAGATGATATTAAGACTTCAGTATCRGTTAAAAAGAAGATATCCAGTGAAGGGAGCTTAAATGATAGAGTATTGTAAAACTGCACAGAGAATACACCATTATCATCAGCACTCTGGTTCATAATTAAAGATCAAATATTATATATACAGGCAGATAGAAAGAAAAAGGAACAACCTTCACATTGCTTCCAGGCTGATGGTACTTAATCAAGACAAAAGCAAGGAAAAGGYGTTTTCCTGAATTATTTTCAGTGACGCTAGTGTGGGCCTGCAGTGAGCCTTCAGTCTTCTTTAGCACTACATTAATTTAAAATAATGTAACTATAAAGCACTTAAGACCTTTTTGGTAGAAGAAGAAAGTTTATCCCTTTTCTTAATGTCAGCTTCTTCCCACAGCAAATTAGCAAACTATGGAAAGTGCTCTACTCTTACTTCCCTTTAATACTTTCAAAAGACTCCTCTGCTCTAATGTGTATTTTAACACTATTAGTAATGGACAAGGTAAAATGCTTCATCATTTTACAAGAGAAACAAGAGAGTTAAGTTTCAGTGGTCTCTTAACTTGTACTTTTTGTTGGTACTTTTGCTAAACTTGTTGTAAATTGAGAAATAAATAATAGAAAAACATCTCCAAGTATATATTCTTAAGTCTATATACACCACTGTTCAAAAAGGTAGCAACCAACTCATCCCCACGTAAACCGTATAAAGATAACTATAAAATCATGTACACTGTGATATTTGAATCTTGCACTCAAAGTATTTCACACAGCAAGAATTTGCAGTTTAGCAACTGAACTCAAGTCTATTCAGAATTTTAGAACATGACACTCTGGCATACCAGGTATGGACATTAATATTTAATTTTGGTATGATTGTCCTATCTTCCAGTGTTCAAATAACTGCCATGTTAATCTCCATCCTAATGGTACTCCTTCAGTCTTTATTCAGTCTAAGTTCCACTAGTATCAAATTTAATGCTGTCAGTACATCTTACATCATGTTAACTTCTACCATCTCAAAATCACAGGCTTGTTACTAGCACCCTATAAGCAATTGCTGTAATTATCAGCAGGTTTGTATTTACTTTGATGAGCATTTGTTTCAATTTCACAGATAAACAAGCCATCATCAATAAAACGCTGACAACAAGGACACTGCATCTAGCTATAGACACACTATTATATTTAGACATCTGTCTCCACAACAAATTACATTGAATTCTATATGTTTCTCAGTATGTTAGGTAATGTTTTCACAAAGTATAATTTAGCTCATGACTTATTTTCTTCTGTAAATACAACTAAATTATAACAATAGATTCCATAACGATACAGAGGACATACCGGTGAAGAAAGTGAAAGAAAGTGTTACCAAAGAAAATGCAGGTGACTCCTTCACACATCCATTCTTATAAGCAAATATGGTCTACTTGACATTATTAAGGAATAGAAGCAAAATACGCCTACTGCAGGGCCCCAGAATTAATTCTTAATAGCTTACTATCAAAAATGAAAATGTGTACCAAGTGCATTTTTGCAAAGATCTGAACTTTGTCTAATTCTGGGCAATATTTTCCTTCACAACTTACATAACTGAACAGAGAACATGCTTAAATCTGTAGATCATCAAGATCTGATGCTGCAGGTATGCTGGATAACAACTGKAATCTAAAATGATTCTGTCAAACTAAACAAGTAGTCAGAAAAATACAAAATTAAATTCAGTAATTTTGTACTTCAGCAGAGATCATCAACTGCATATCTACAGCACAACAAACATGTGGCTAGATGGCAGGTTCTCCAGAAGAAAATCAGGAATTATTAGACCACAAACTAAATAAAAGTTTAAAATGTCATTTTAAGAAATCATCACACTGAGATGTACAACAGAAGTATATGTTGCATGAAACATAAAGCACACTTATTCTGTTTAGCACACTTAAGAAATACAGAGTCAAATTTTTGGTGTGACATTTTGAAAAAACGTAAAAAAATTGCAAGGAGTCAGAAGACAGTAAYAGAAATTATCACCAGTGTAAAAAAGATGATTTAAGTAGAAAGATTGATTATATTGATCCTATTTAGACTAAAGAGGAAAAAAAATGAGAGGTATTTTCACCTTTATCAAATATGAAGAAAAGTTGCACAAGCTATGGAATAATCTGTTCTCCACTGTATCCTGGCTAGGACAAAGTTAGAAAAAATTTTATCAGTTACCAGAAAAGCATTTCCACAAATAGAGTGAAATACTTGCAGAGAGTGCATGTGCAGGCCTCATCATCGTTTTATTCTTTCAGRCTGGCTTTTAAACAGCCATGTTAAAAATCACTGGCCTAATTCATCCTGCTTTGGGGGTGAAAGAACAGATGAGCCAACATCTCAAGGTCTTTCCAGGCCTATTTTATAACTTCTAATCATCATATTTTTTATGAAACATATAATGGTAGTTTATTAGAGACTAATCACTTAGAGGTCTAGCCAAGTCTTTCTTTCAATAGAAATTTTAATGATGCCTATGGCTATATGTCAATTATATTACCAAAAGCTTAGCAGGTGATATATTTGCTTATAGTCACTGTCATATTTCATCTATCTCAGCATTTATTTAGTAAGTGCTTTAACATTCTAGAGCATGACAGGTGCTATATAAAACTCTGCATTATTTTCSATATTCTATTCCACTCACTGGCATTCCTATTCTCAGATTAATTGGCAAGTATACAAATACTCACAGCAATCAGTTTAAGTGCTCAGGGCCAGTCACAGTTGCCTGTTGTACTATCTRCACATCAGAGAGCACAGCACAATGATGCTCCCGACCTATTACAACAAAATTGCTTAACAAGTCTTGGTATAGAAAGAAACACAGCTGCAGGCAAACTGCATTTGAAGAACACTGCCTCCTAATAGTATACTGCAACAATATTATTTTATTTATTTAAAATGTATTTTGATTACTTTTCAGCTGGTCCCTTGATCTTGTTCTGTGCCACAGGATAGGCAGATAAATCCTTTGGGATAAGGCTACTCCATTCATAATCTCATCCCACTCATGCTTAAGATTTCTAGGTGGTCTAGATACAAACTCTCATTGAAATTAATGGAAAGCCATCAGGAACATCAGTGGGAATTATATCTGGCTGATAAAATATTGTGACTCCCCTCTTCAAATTGCAGTTAGACATTTTGCTGGGGGTTTTTTTAAAGTATTTCGTCATACAGAAGTCATCACTTCTGCTGTTTTATCTATAATGTCTCTTTTTTTGAGAATCAGGGGACTGAAATTGAATACTATATTCAAGACTCCAAATTTCTACTGGTATCACTGAAACATACAATGACATTCTCACTGTCGGTTCTTAGAACATCTAAACATACTTTTGTTCTTTATTGACACTCCATCTTGGCTCAATTCTTGACTAACTATAGTTAATCTCTTCACTTAGACTCATCACTTGCTTGGAGTGGTTAGGACACCTTCTGACTAGGACACTAGACCTGAACATTAAGTGAAATACGCACCTGTAAGACACCTGTGTCTTTATTGTTTAGAACGGAAAAATATTTTATGTTGAAGTCCTTTAAAGTAACAGGTATTTAAATCTGTGTGTCACTCCATCATCCTTAAGCAAGTTCGAACAGAAGCACACGAAACGTATTTGGACTTCCACTTTATTCACACAGCTTTCTCTTTCATCCATCACAGTACAATATGAACAACAGTGGTTCCTAACCAGCTTCTTCTGACATGCACATGAAGGTATGCTGCACTATTAATACTATCCTATTTCACAGAAAAAGAGAAAAGTAACGCAGGTGAACACTGGCAAAAAGAAAGAACATAGTAGCTGTCTTTTTCTGTCATGTTACATTTTGTAAAAATATACTTTGGTCATATTAATTTTCCCACAACCTGAATAATCTGAATAACAGGTATCTCTTGTCGTGAAACACTGATGACCACGGCAAAGTCATGCAAGATGATGTCAGATACATGGTACCTGCTGATGTGTTTGTTGCTATTATTATGTTATATGCTATTATTATTACAGGTAAAACTACTAGTTTAGTAGCTCAGCAAGTACAAGACAAAAGGAAGAATAAGATGTCATATATTTGCCTTCATGAAAAAGGCTGCTTTCAAGTAGATCTGCATTGTCACAAAAAAAAAAGGCTGAAGGGTAGCAACATTTACAGGCTGCCTGAATGAGTCTAAAGTAGGCTATCAGTAAATAGCTATTGACAAAGGGCATCTTAGAGGATTATTCTACTCAGCAATTATAGAGCAAACATAACAGTAAGAAAACAAAACTTAGCTGTGAAAAGCAACAGACTGATCCTCTTACAAAGCAGTTTGAAGTTACTGTTTTTTTTTTCAAGAAACAAACCAAATGCAGAAGAAATTTTAAGATATCCGTCACGCAATATCACTTATGATTATATGATACATTCAGTGAGAAAGAGAGAGCTCCAAAGGCAGATCTGATGATGAAAAAAATAAATGTTAGCACACATATGCTTCCTTGAACGAAGCCAGGTCAGTGGGAAACAAAAAAATAATCAACACACCACCAAAGCATTTGTTTATTATGCTTTCCAGCACACTTTCTTCCCCTCTGACCTCGTGGACCTCCCATTGATCTTTCCTTCAGAAATACAAGACAACAGACATCCATAGCAAACACTTTCAGAATAGAAAATAATCTCTTTCTCTGCTCCCCTCTATCCATCCTATTAAGTAGAAAATTCTCTATCAGAAATACCAAAGTTCTAAAAATATAAAAGTTGCCACTTGACAAACAGATTCCTTCTTGACTGCTAAAGTAGGTTCCCCRGGTCATATTCTTGTTTCTTATAATATCCTGTCTTTCTTAGCAGTAGGACATGCATCTTCATCAGACAGATTTCAGATATGCTTTGGTGAGATGTGCAATAAAACAAACAAACAAAAAATAAATTTTCCTCTCCAAAAAGCTTTCATTTGAAGTCATTGTTCTCAATTGTCAATTATAAGTCTACTTAAGCAAGAATGAATGTAGTTCCACTTCTAACAAGCGTAAGACTCAAGCACATGCCTCTTACAGAGACATTTTTTGAGCAGTCCAGAATATGAACCATGGATTTAATCCCTGTTGGTACAGAGTCTTTATTTGGGGAAAAAAACAGGAAGCACTAGAAAACAGTGATCGCCAACTCAAGGATATTAGAAGTCAGGTGYCATCCAGTCCCACAAGACAGTACACTAGAAGAGACTGGATACAACTCTCTTGTAAAGAAAGGAAAGGACATTTTGCACAGCATCCTACCCGCAGCCTTAGCACAATGGGGAATATATTGCTTCCCAAGACCTGTCAGTGAGGTGAAACACTGCTGCTGCTCTCCTAACACAGGAAGTAAAAATCATTTCTGCACTTCTTCCCACTCTTACTGATCAATAGCACAAATAGTAGCTTTGAAGTCCTGAGGTGAAGTCCCACCAGGTTTAAACTCCRCTTCCATCTCTGTACAAAGCGGTTCCTACCAGCTAGGCTCTGAAAACTTCTAGCCAGCCAAAATGAAACACTGATTGATCAGGAGTTAGGTGGTATTTACATTGAAGGAATGTTACCCAGGCTATGCTTAACCCTGCTCTGAGTAACTCCTATACTAGGTCTTTTTTTGTTTGTTTATTTTTTAAACCTTTTACTGCTCAACAGGCTTAAATTGCACCAAATAAGTAATATAAGAAGCATATTTTAAAWTTGAGAGAGAGAGTAAACACAAGAACTGACAGTGCCCTTGATAGTTTTTAACCATTTTCCACYGAAATGCAGATCTGAATCAAATGTGTGGATTTGCTATTTGGTTAACTTCAGATGAGATCATTCATAARCAAGCAATACAAGTAAAATTTGTTTTTGCCTTTTAACTGTTTCATGAAGGTTTTCTAAAGAACATTTTTCTCTGTTTCTATATAGAATCACAGACTCAGTAAGGTTGGAAGGGACCTCTGGAGATCATCTAAGTCCAACCTCCCTGCGCTTTGTATTGCTTGAGTTCTCAAAAATCCTACTTGTACATCTTTCCAGAACATCTTTGTTCTACYGAGTATGTAGGCTAAAGTTATCTTTGACTCCTGGAAGCCAAGTAACCACTGTATTTCAAATTCCTCTAAGGTGTTTAAATTACCTCAAATAAATTTGATACCTCACAGGTAGAAGTAAATTAATCATATTATACAAATATCTGTCAGAAGAACAACAGGACTCCTGTCAGGAGCTGAACACTCCTGAACTACTCATTCAATAAAAAAGACCATTTCCTTTTTCAAGTATTTGTTGRGAACTGCTAGACCTGAGTTTAGAACAGTCTTTTACTATCTGAATGGCATCTGTTTGTTTAATTATATCAGTTCTTCCTGCATGACAAATTTGGCGATAGCATTATCATCAGTACTGAATGTGCATGTACAAGACTTGAAGATTTAAAACCTATCTAATAATGGCTTAATAAAAGTATTCAGCAAAGCCAAAATTGTAGAGGAATTGTAGAGAAAGCAAAATGAGCACAGTTCCTACATAACGTGGCAAGCCACCTGTCAACAAACTTTTAAGAATCACTTCCTGACGTGAGTCCTCATTCCCCTTGGGATTTTCATCATTCAAATGCATGCAAACATGAATGCCAACAGATGTGTGCCTAAACATACATACACAAAAACACACACACAAACTTGTGCGTGGTCATTCAGAAGCAATCTGAAAAGGAAGAAAATTTTTCCATTTTTGTGAATGACACTTTTTTTGCTGGCAAACAAAAGTAACTCTGACAAAAATCTCCACTTCAAAAATTGTAAACTGCACAGGTTTGGATAAAGGAGGTGTCTTCATACAGAAATGGAATATTAGTAACTGCGTAACCCTTTCTCCCATGGATTTTCAAACCATGACAAGCTACTTCAAAACAGGAGGCAAATACTGCCAGAATAACATAAAACCTCTACCTGAACACATATAACAGCCCTGCACAAAACCAGAAGATACTGCTTCTGCCACCAATGCAAAAAAGGCTGAAGAACTCTGCAATTTAAGGTATCCTTGATGAACCAGACTCCCTAAATATAATCATGCAACATATACAATGTTTTAGCAAAYAGCATTATACTGTTATTAAACTGATCATAAGGCTTCAGAGCTCCCATAACCAAACCCAAATGCCAAGCCAGTATACATCTCTTCAAAGAGCTTAATTTTACTTCATCATTAATTTCACAAAAATATAGAAATCTAATTTTGTCACAATTAGCAACGTAAATGCACTTGCTGCTAACTCTTAAAAAACAATTTAGTATGTGAGCTGACAGCACTTACTTTAACTATTATATATTATATTAACCTTTCAGACACAATCGTGGGGCAAATTTATAGAGTCACATATTTATACTATATYCCATTATTCTTTATTTGCTGCTATACATTCTAGGCATAATTCATCATCAGTGTAAGACAGTAAAACAGCACTGAAGGCAGCCATGTTGCACAAGTCCTAGCATTCATTTGCTTCAGTCATTACTGATTCCTTTTGTCAGCCAGATCATTTTGGTTTTGACTGCATGCAATGCCTCACCAGAAACAGATCTACTGTGTTGGTCTGAATTTAAGGTGATGTGAAGTCTGAGGCTGTCTATATTTTCTCCAGATATCAATGGAAGAGATGATCCTGCAGCCTTTTTCCTGACAAATGTCCAGACAGACTGAGACAAGTCCCTTTGGACCTGAAAGGATAGACCTGCTAGCCCAGGCATCCCWTATGTAAATAGTATAATGTGCCTTCCTACTTGAGCACTGCTAGGAAGCCAGCAAGACCTGTCCTGCTGTCTTTGTTTCAGGAAGTCTCATCCACAACAGAGTTACTTGAAGAGACCCAGGTATGTCCTCTGGCAACAGTGTTTGAGACTGGCCAGGTACCAGCTGCATCCATTGCTGACAGGGCAGCTAAGCGACACCGGCGTGGAGCTCCTCAGTCCAGTGCCCTACTGGAAGTAATGCACAGCGAGCTACTTACTGCAGGGTAAGAGCAGCCGTAAGCGCACATGGAGTGAGTGTATGTGCATTCATGTGYGTTTATGAGTATGTCTAAGGAAAGAGCAGGAGCTAGGGGAGGGCCTAGGGCTCCTTCAGCCTTACATGGAGTATGTACCTCAGTGATGTCTGAATACAAGGAAAGAGTAACTCCTTCACATCTTAAATTTTCTGCATTCAATTCTTAAGTCGTATAAAGAATAAAGTTTGAGCACATTAACTTTCTGTATGGTAAAACAAGCACCTGCTAATATCTGGGAATACTTAATTACTGTTATAAACTGCAGATCAGAGGTACTCTCCAAAAAAACATGGAAGATAATATAAACACATTTTTCACCACTTTAGAAATCATACACATATGCAGTTATTTCATGTATAACTTTTTCAGAAAAAATGCATAAAGGGTTTGTCAAACCAAAAACACCTGCATGTTTTCCTCTCAAGATGATGATGACTAGGACTAGATGAGATCTATTAATTCTTAAAACTGGAAGACCATGATATCCAGAAACAATCTCTTTCATTCAGTACATATAATGCCTTTGTTCAACATTATCTRTTAGTTTTAAATGGAGAATATGTTTGGGCAGGGAGGCAAAGCATAACACCAGCTGTCTGTGTTTTTAACTGAATTCAAATTTCCATCTACATTGCAACATGTCCAGAATCAAAACTAATTATAAATCAGTAAATAGTAAATGTGTAAATCACTCTCTTATAAAATGAGAATGTGTAAATATTAAGAAACTAAATTTATGTTTGGTTGTATAGTTGCTTAAATGTTTCCTCTTACGCAAAACAGAAAAATTAATGCTAATTTTAACATAAAAAGACTGCATCTATTTACCACTCATTTCAATCCTTGCTGGCCAGTGAGAATAAAATATTTTCAAAGAAAATAACGTAAAATGTACTAATGCTTATTTATTTAAATAACTCATTTTTAATTATGATTTAATCTATACAACCTGGCTGAAGTCCTGGTCTGCTCCCACCTACTCGCAAGCTTCTCCTTTAACGACCAGAATGCATGTGCCTAAATTTCATGATGATGGGTAGGGAGCTGCTAGCTCACATAAATGATTTTTCATGAGCATCAAACAAGGAAAGCAGTTATGATTGCTTTCCCTAACAATCTCCTCATGGTGCTCTAAGAAAAACTAATTATTCTGTAAAGATGKTAGTCTAGAATAGAATTCCTACTCTCAATTAACCTGGACTAGGTCCAGCTAATGAAGTGAAAGCGAGAAAAAAAAAAAAAAAACACAAGATGTGTTATACTACTTTTAGCATACAACCTTATTTATATTCAGTACCCCATCTTAACCTACTCCCAAACTGTAAGGTGAAGATTCGATCAATATATGGTAAAGTTAAATTCACTGAATTGCATTATTGTATTTACAGTGTTTACTTTAGGAAAACAATAGATAAGTTGCATCAAGAAAAGGCAACTGTAATCTAAAGGTCTTCTCCAGGTAAGTTTAGCTGAAGACAGAGGTGGCAGGAAACCTCTGATTTTCATTTCCAGAAGCCATATTAATGACAGCATCAGTAAGACTCCTCCAGTAGGGGCGCTGGTGTGAAATTTTKTCTGCTTCCTCTAAAAAAAAGCAGTGCAAGCTCCAAGTCAGTATAACACATAACATCATCAGTCACTGAAATTCTGAGATACACACCAGATAGCTGCACAAGTAGTGAAGATACCAAGCAAATAACTGGCAAAATATCCAAAGCAAAGCAGAGCTCATTAGTAGAAGAAGAACATTTAAACAAACTGGTCAAACAAGTCCATGGGATCTGACAGGATGCACCTACAAGTACTTAGCAGACTGGACAATGTCACTGCAAAGTCACTCTTGATTATCTTTAAAGGCCAYTGTGATTCAGAGCAGTTCCCAATAGCTGGAAGAATTCAAATGTCATTTCCATCTTCAGGAAGGGCAAGGAGGGGGATCTGGAAAAYTGAGGCCCATCAGCTTCACCTCAATCCATGGGAGGCTGATGGAGCAAATAATCCTAGAAACCATCTCCAAACATATGAAAGACAAGAAGGTGATTGGGAGCAGTCAGCATGAATTTATGACGTTATGGCATCATTATAAACAATGCCTGGCCAGCATGATAGCCTTGTACAATGAGATGACTGGCTTGGTGGGGGAAGGGAGAGSAGTGCATGTTGTTTATCTTAAGTAAGGYTTTATGACACTTTTGACAATGTCTGCTCATAAACAAGYTGATGAAGCATGGCGTAGATAAGTGCAGAGTGAAGTGGGCAGAAAACTGGCTTAACTGCTGGGCTCTAAGGGTTGTGATCAATGGCACAAAGCCCAGCTGGATGCCAGTCACTAGCGGTGTATCCCAGGGTTGATACTGGGGCTGGTACTGTTCATTAATGACATAGGCAATAGGACAAAGAATGCTCAGCAAGTTTGCAGATGATACAAACTGGGAGGAGTGGCTGATTCACCAGTTGTGCTGCCTTTCAGAGGGACCTTGACACATGGGAAAAATGGGCAGGGAGGAATCTCACAAAGTTCAACAAAGTGAAATGCAAAGTCCTTTCCCTGGGGAGGAATAACCCCCTGCACCAGGACAGGCTGGAACCAACTAGCTATAGGCAAAGAATGCAGAGAGCATCCTGGGCTGCATTAAGCACAGCACTGCTAGCAGGTAAGAGGAAGGTGATCCTTCCCCTCTACTCAGCCATGGTGAAGTCAGATCTGGAGTATTGTGTCCAGTCCTGACTACCCAGGACAAGAGACACATAGATATACTAGAGCAAGTCCAGTGAAGAGTCCCCAAGATGATTAAGGTACTGGAGCACCTTTCATATGAGGACGGGCTGAAAAAGCTGAGCTTGTTCATCCTACAGAAGAGAAGGCCCTTGGGGGGATCTTATGAATATGTATAAATACCTGATAGAAGCATGCAAAAGATGGAGCTACTCTCTTCTCAGTGGTATCTAGTGAATAGATAAGAGGTAATGGGCACAAACTGAAATACTGGAAGTTCCACTAAAACTTAAGAAAAACTTTTTTTACAGTAAGGGTAGTCAAACGCTGGAATAGGTTGCCTATAAAGGTTGTGGAGTACCCAGCCTTGGAGATATTCAAAACCTGACTAGACATAGCCTTGGGCAACTTGCTCTAGCTGTTCCTGCTTTGAGCAAGGCGGGGTGCAAACCGATTTCCAGAGGTCCCTTCCAACCTCAATAATTTTGTACATATACCTATAGCCACTAAACAAAGATAAGATTTGATAGAGAGATTGAATAATCCCTTCTTGCAGTCCTTTACTGAGGATGGTGTGTAAAAGTTAGACAAATACAAAATGCATTGTTGAAAGTCATCTGGAAACTGCAGTCAGCCATACTTTAAATCCTGTAGGACTTCTCAGCCAGCTGGTGGCAAGAGATAGAATGGTCSAAAGACAGTCTGAGTTTGCTTTTGCTACCTGCTGTCAGGGCTTGGTGGGGACTGGAAGCATTAAATTCTGATGTCCTTTTTCTAAAGGAAATATTTACATGAAGTAACAATTTTAAGCATCCAGTTGCTCAGTGCTGTGGCCAAACAGACCCCAATATCACACACTTTATCTGGTAGCATGCCATTCCATAAGCACAGTATGCTACTTTCCACAAGAGATTCCACAAGATATGCTCAATGGGAGCATATGCAGTGTTAAAGCTGTTTACTGTCCTATGAAAATGCAGGCATACWGATGTAGTAATCAAGTTTCAACCTCTTCTGACTGCACTATAACTTCTAGAGGAAATAGTGACATAGGTAATGGAAGGCTGTGCAACAGTAACATATTTAATGTAGTCCACAGGATGCAAAGAAACAGTATGTCCCCATAACACAGTAAAGATTAAAGAGAATGCCATATATTGTGTAACAGACCATTTTCTTCATGATTGTATTCAGTTCCCTCATTCAACTGTTTAAATGTACGCTGGCTCAAACAACACCAACAATGATGCCAACGTTTTATCAAAAAAACATAAAAAAAAAATGCCAACCCTAATTTACAAGGTTACGAGAAACTCAGCATGTTCGTGTCACCACCACGAGGGTGTTAGCAGACAATGCAGCGAAGTGTGAATAGGACAGGATGAAGGCAGCACGATTTGAAATGGAGAGTCTTCATTTACCTCTCAGAATTCCTGTAGCATGTAAAGTCTCTTTGTTTTGCTTCCTTTTAACTTACTCTGTCTGTTATGTATTTTTATACATCCTTTCAATGTCCTATTTAACTCTGTATTTGTTTTCTCACATTTTCTTTTCCCAGAGCGTTTTGCCAATATTCTAAAAACAGCCGTTTTACATATTTCTCTTTTTTATTTTTCTTTGCAATCTTTCARTCTGATTAAGGTATGCTGCTCTATTTTCTTTCCTTTCAACGCAACAAGCACACACAAAGCAAGAGCCTGAGCATACTGTTCTCCTTCTTAGCCTCCTCCTACTCTTTGTAAACATCTCATGATCTGAAAGGCCACAGCCTTTCAYATTTCTTTATTTACAGTAAATGTCCTTTCCCCTCCTCTCTAATCTTCCAGCAGTCACTAGTTCCCCCTCTGTAAGTTGCTGTGCGATCTGAAAGCCAGCAGAGCATTTGTACCTTTYGTTAGTTCCATAATGGTTTGAATTAATCATCTCCTTAAGTGCTTCAGCAGATCAGAGAAGAATACTGAACATCCTGAAGAACTATAGTTTTCCGTCTCTCAACTAAATAAAGATTTCTTTTTTTTCACTTGAGGCACTCTCTGGAGAATCTTCTCTCTCTCAGSTATGTTGGAAGCCACAGGAGAGTAGACTAACCTCCAAGATGCCTTAAGTGATTTGCATAATACATTAACCAAACTTAAAAAAAAAATAGAAACTGAAATACCAGAAAATACAACCAAAAACGTTGTTCTTGCCCTGTGAGGCCAATACCATCCAAAGTTTTAATTCTTCTCTTTTTTGGCCTCAGATTAACTTGTAATGGAGACAACATACATCTCCCACCAGAATAAATATTTCTTTGCTACATCTATTTTCTGCTGGCATAATGCTTATCTCTATTTACTGCAATAGCCTGCATGCAGCTCCTGTTTAATTATTGCTCATTTCTTTATTTAGGACTCTATCAAAAGTCCACAAGTAATCAGTAATTTCATTTCAGAAGCATTAAAAGAAAAAAAGAAAGAAAGAAAGAGTAACCCTTCTTGTTTGAGCACGTTACCATTCCTTCCCAAGGCAGGAACAATAGCTATAATGCTTTAATGCCTTTATATATACACACACCATAAGCTTTAATAGAAGTGCCTCCCATTACAGTTTATAGGTTTAAGTAGCTGTGTATGTGTCCCCTAAATTGCTACTAACTAGTAGCAATATTGCTAAATTGCTAAMTAACTACTTTAGAAAGTCTGTAAAGTTCTAGAATGTCATTCTAGAATGACAAAAGGTGCTAGCACATTGGTATAAAATGTCCAAAAAAAAAAAAAGGTTGCTTTTTTGTTGTTGTTGATTGCTTTGTTTATCTGTTTCGGGGGGGGGGAAACTTTTTTCTTTTTGATATTTGGAAAAAGAAAAAAGGGAAGGAAATTGCATTTTCTTGAAGGCTGAAGATATTTTTTTTCTTGATCCTGTTTAAAAAAAAAAAGAAAGAAAGAAACAACCAGATATAAGTCAAGAATCTAAAGATAAGTTTGTCTTTCTGTTTTTGAGACTATGAGACTATGTCAGTGGTGCACAGATAGGAAAACTGATTGGCAAYAAATGCACTTCTTCCAAATTCAGAAAACAAAATTAAAAAAATAAAGGTTTCTGTCAATACCTGTACATTCATTGTCACATTTTCACTGAGCATCTCATATCACCTGGCGTTCTACTTAAAAATTTCAGCTGACAACAGAACTTCAGCTTTTATTTTATTTTCATTTTATAAGCATATACTCCTTATGAAAAGAGCTTCGAAATGTGAATTTGCAATGGTCCAAAAACAGAAAGCAAGCAAAAAGTCCCCAAGTATATTATTTTAAAAACCTTGTTATTTCCAAACATTTTAAGTTTGTAAAACAGAGATACTATCATGAAACAGGGCACTGAAGGCTAAAGAGCTGCCTTAAGCTAAGGCAGATGGCAACTGCAATCACCAACATTAAGACTTTGTTTCAAATACAAATACAAAACAAAATTATGTTTTGAAGCTATCAATGAATAACTTAATTAGGTTTATCACATATGAAATTCAAGAACAAGTTCTGACAGTGGGAAGTATGATTAAGTCTAAYTGACATTTCTTGCAAATGAAGCACGTATGGTTTGTAAGTTTGGCTTGAATATATGGGAGCACTCTGATCACTTTCAACATCAACAGTTGGTGGACAAGTTAAGTTAACCATGAGCCAGCAACATGCCCTTGCAGACAAGGAGGCTAACGGTATCCTGAGGTGCATTAGGAAGACCGTTGCCAGCAGGTCGAGGGAGGTGATCCTGCCCCTCTACTCAGCCCTGGTGAGGCCTCATCCGGAGTGCCGCGTCCACTTCTGGGTTCATCAGGAGAGACTCCATTAGGAGATGGAGCTACTGGAGAGAGTCCAGTGTAGGGCTACGAAGATGATCAGAGGGCTGGAGCATCTTCCTTATGGGAAAAGGCTGCGAGAGCTGAGCCTGTTTAGCCTGAAGAAGATCTTATCAAAGTCTACAAATATCTTAAGGGAGGGTGTCAAGAAGATAGGCCAGACTCTTTTCAGTGGTGCCCAGCAACAGGACAAGAGGTAACGAGCACAAACTGAAAGCCAGAAAGTTCCATCTGAATATAAGCATAAACTTCTTTACTGTGAGGGTGACAAAGCACTGGAACAGGTTGTCCAGAGAGCCTGTGGAGTCTCCTTCTCTGGAGATACTCAAAGCCCAGCTGGATGTGATCCTGTCCTATGTGCTCTACGGGCMCCTGCTTGAGCAGCGGAGTTGGACTCGATCTCCAGAGGTCCTTCCAACCTCAACCATTCTGTGATCTATGAGGAAGGAGGAAAAGACAAGAAAAGCCCAAGCCACAGATACTATGTAAAGGGATACATCTGGAAATGAAAAACATTAGTTTGGAAAAGTTGGGGTAGGGAAAAGGATCAAGATGGAATGGTTTCCTAGTTTACTAACAGTTATAGTAATTGATTTCAGACTGCAGCTAGATGCTACCCAGGAGGTGATAACATATTTGCTGCAGCAGATAGTCATTCATGTCAGTGCTGTTTATATACTTATATACACATACAAGTTTTATACATGTATATGTAACTGATAACCAGCCATTACTATCTTACATTCTTCTCTACTTGATTGAGGAATTTGTCCAATTACTGTCCAAACTTTCTTTTTTTTTTTTTTTTTTGAAACTCTTTGAAATTACCTAAGAATATATGTGATACTGTTTCCATTAACTGAAGTCTTCACACTGGGACTGGATGTCTCTGTGAAAGATACTTCTGTCCAGGACAGAGTGTTACTGGAAAGAATAGACGAAATCCCCCTGACTGTCCTACTCATACTGTCAGTCTAAACAATACAATGCTACCTACACATCACTAATGATTGGACTTTACTATTTGATATTAGTAACAAAAATAAGAAGGAGAAAAAAAATGTATATTTTAAGGAGCTACAAAGCTACAAAAGGTTCGTGCACAACACCATCTACTTACCTTCCCTCTAGATAACCTTCCTTAAGATGAATTTCAGAGCAGAGTGAAGTTCCAAGTTCCAGGCCTTTGTAGTCATTTAATATTATTATTGTCACCTCTCTTTCTGAAATAAGATGTAAGTTTTATTCAAAAAATTCCCATATTAGCATTCCATCACCTCTCCACCATGCAGCAATTCTTCTGTAGATCATACTCTCAGTATCTCAACCATTCATGAGAGTAAAAGACAGTACACTGACCTATGGGTCAGATGTTTCATGTAGCTGCACTGGTTTAACTGACAGAAGGACTTAGCCCAATTCCTTAAACAAACACCAAGCAGAAGACCAGCAGTAAAAGAGAAATTTTTAAACATAAGTAAAGATGTGCAACAGCAGCAAGGGAAATTCAAAACTGACAAATACTCTTTCAAATTTACCTCCATGTGCAAGTTTCATACAAGAAGTGTCAAAGATGCTCATTCACAAAGCATTATGGTGAATACCTACTCTTTGACCATATTGATTTGTTCCTCTCTTAAGATTCTGTTTTATTTCTAAATTATTAAAAGAATGTAGAAACGCTTGAGTGCCATTAGTGACACATATCAGTCTTGATTCAAGGAAATAATTCATTATATACGTCTTGCATTAGATACTGGACCAGTTGTGCTCTACTTTTAAAAGGCAGGGATGCACCTGTTACTGATCACTGCTTTGGGATCTACATTTTCAACCTTCTTCCAGAATAGGGCCTATTTTACATCTCTAAGGCAGATTTCTCTGCAGGTTCAAGTTGGAACAGAAAATGAACTGTGAGAAATACGGTAGCATGAGGAACACACATGGTCCTCAGCTGCCACAGTCAGCTTTGCATTAAAATCTAAATGTTCTTTACCTATCCATACTGTGATTCCATTGCAGCCTCATTCTGAAGGTTAGTGGCAAGCCAGAGAATRCAATTACACACTTTTCCATACAAGCAATATACCTGAGATGGAGGAACTTAAAGTACTGAAATAAAAATGATTTGGACTCCAGTGATGAAACATATATATAGCTAGCTCCTCAAGCTGTTCTATCTGACACAGATAGAATGTATATCACTGCTCACTAGTCCAGAGCACCAGTGTTAGAATCTAGATACTTAGGAGGACTCTTTTTTGTACAGAAGTTACTCCAGAAAGCATGGAAAAGGATCATTTTTTGTACTGGCATTAGGAGAAAAAAATCACTGAGATCAAGTTAAATTCAACCTTGTTGACATAGTTCTCCATCACAAATGATAAACTACCACCATCATTGCTTCAGTCTGATTACTGTAGTTTAAAGCTCAATTTATAGATATGTGACGAGGTCAAAAACAGTAACTGAGTAGAGAAACAATCGGTTACAAAGAGTCCAAAGTCATGGATAGAATGTCATTCACCAGAGCAAACTGGTCTGCAGAACAATTGTAAAAAACATGCAAAAATGTAAATATATGTAAATATCTACGAATTTCACTCTTGATTATCTAGTAGCTGTAACTGCTGCAGTTCACATCAGTTCTCAGTGGGTTCAAGCCATTACAGACTGGACAGATTACAACATTCTACTGTTAATATAAATCTCAAGTTAAATATTTCACTATACACCCGGGGTGGGGAGTGAATCACCCCACACAAAACCCAAATAAAACCTCACACTAACCAGTCAAAAAACTGATCACTCCCTAACCTCCTTCAATCTATCATCTGACATTTATCTTGGTGCTTTCTATATCACTGGCAATCACTATTATTAAAACAACAAAACAAGAACAGACATAAAGATAGGTTAGAAAAAAATGTACCAACTGTAATGAGAATAATGAGGTACTCATACATTTCCTTTAATAGGCGGGTGAAGGCAAGATAAACTTCCAAAAACTTCATTTATCAATACATAGTACAGGTAAGGGGGCATCATACATTTAACGTGACGGGGGAAAAAGGGCTGGAAGCAGGCCATGAGATAAGAAAGATCTGGTAATGTTCTGCATCCCAATAATCTGGTGTATAACCAATAAAAGCATCTAGGAGCCAGAGCTGCAGAAGGATGCACTAATAATATAACATCTAGAAGGGAGAGGAAGAACAAGACATTCCAGACAGTATGCAAGGAAAAAAAAGATCTATATTTCTATTGGTTTCCAGTAAAAATCCTCAAGAAAGGGGAACTAGAACGGAAACTCAAACTGTATATTCTTAAAAAGTACTATCACCAGGTTATATTAGTGTTCCCAAACCTTAAGTGTAGTACAATACAATAACTTTAACAGCCAGCAAGTAACAAACAACTAACTCTCAGCTCAGTATGATCAAATTTCTTATTCTCCTATATTTGTGACAAGAGATAACATGTCTAGAAACATTTAATGTTATGCTATATATTAATCTATATTGATTTTTTTCCTAGAATTGCCCCCATCAGTCTTAGTTACATACTAGAGAACAAAATTTGCAATCACAGATGGAAATCTAGGAACCAGGCCTGATATAAAATTACCCACTCTCCAAACCGCTAGCATACAGGGAAGTTGAGCTCTCTCTGAAGTAGTCTGAGAGAACAGCTTGTGAGTTCATTTTTATGGTTCAAATTTGAGCAGTTTRCACACACTTTGGTTCCTCACTGCATAAGAAGATCCATCAATTTTAGTAGGATTTGCGAAGGATTAAGGTAAGATTCAACAGAAAGTTTTTTTTTTTTTTTTAATCAAAGGTAGAGCCACTTCAGTTGTCTTACCTAAAAATCACATAGCACAAACACCAGTGTAGTTGTCCTCAAAGGGGCTTATCAAGCACTTATTTTTTTTTGCCATTGGGAAAGGGCTGAGATAGGAGCGGCTCTTTGTAGGAGAGCCCAGTTCTSCAGGTCAGTGTGCAGAGGACTTCCCTCTCTCCATCCACATGGCCTAGCCCTTCGAGACAAGTGAAGGAGAACGAGTTTGCCAGAAAGAAGAAAGAGGAGTAAAGCACAGGGGAACAAAGTGCCAAAACAGTGACCTGGCCAGAGAGGCTGTTTGGTCTCATATCAGCTATATGCCTTTTGTTGATCCCATTCTCAAATCCAACCAATTGATAAATCTTAAAACTAATACACAAAAAAAATGCATTGCAAAGACCTGCTAAAAATATGGGGCTCAGTTATCCTAATGCAGATACCCACACAAGGAGATTTCAATAGGAATAGGAAGTGGGAAAAGGAAGCTATTAGCCTGCTTCAAAGATGCCTGCTCATGATTCTGAGAAAGGTATGCGACAGTCATACACAGCTAGCTCTAACATGGTTTAGACAGTCTCATAGTAAGATGTTTTTTACTTTAGAACCATGTTCTCTGTCTCATCTCTTCAGAGAAAAGAATTCATTACTGATTAAACTTTTAGAAATGTATTTCTGTATAGATAAAGCTTGCAGTTTATTCAATTCCGTGCATAAAATCTCTATTTTTCTGTTGCCTTGTGATGAAAAAATACAACAGAGGATATCCATCCTTCCCAATATCTCACCTGCCGCTAATTCTTTCAATATTTCAATATAAAAAGTAAGTGTACTGCTATATTCACAAAGAAAGGTGGTACAGTAGTCTAGTAAGCAAGCATAAGAATGAACTAATGTAGCATGAACTATTTTGTAAGGGCAGTCTAGGGCAAATAAAACTCAGAACCAGGCTACAGAGAAGATGACAAAGGGAAGATAAGCTTGAGCCTAGTATTCAGCAAACGTGAAAAACTTTGTATTGGCCGCTACTGGAGATCCCTCAGTGACTTTAGAATAGAGAACAACCGAAAACAGAAGGAAAAAATTCCAGCAGATGGCTTTGAATGAGGAGAACAGAGACAGGTGACTAACTARTCTGAGAGGAATAAAAATAAAATGGGAGCAATGCCATAGTGTTATCATTTTTGTAGAGCCACCTGGACAGGTAGCTGGCTTATCAATGAACGCCAAAAGGAGTGCCCATCTGCTCACCCTAATACATATCCCTCACTGGGGAAAAAAAATATATATATATAAGAAAATACAACCCTCAGCACTACTCACATGCCTTCAGAAGACCTGTTTATTTCAAGTATTTATTTGGGCCACACAAGGCTTTACAACTACTTGCTCTGAAGACAACAATGCTTTAAGATTATCCTTGGGAGCACACAGCCAGGCAGTAACTGTAAAAAATAATGACAGCAGAAAGCACCAATGCCTTAAATAATCAAAACCTCTGTAATTATCACTGCCTCCAAAATAACTTTAGGTAGAAAGGATTGGCCAACAGAAAGGACTGATAGTAAAGCCGTAAACAGGAAGGCCGTTCGAAATTCAAGAACCGAGTATCTCTCTGGAGATAACAACAGCTGCAAGTGTCTCCATTCAAGAAGTGAGCAATGGTGCTGGCTGACCATACCTCCTCAGCTGGCCGCCCACAATGCCACTAAGGGCCATTCTTCAGCTGATTCTAAATGCAGATTGAGAAAGCAGATTACAGCTAGCAGAAGGTGGAATGGCAAGTACTCAGGCCTCTCAAAGTATCACTACACAAAGAAATAGATGACAGAGAAAACGAAAACATACAGGTTTGTTTGCCTTTGTAAGTCTGAAAGCAAAATGCTTCTTTATTAGCACTAACCTTTATCAGCTGCCAAACATTGTTTTTACAAGAACAATGAATGAAGGCATAAGAGTTTGGAGCAGAAAGTCAAACTTTCCAAATTTGAGATTTCCAAGCTGACCTTTTGATTCAGAGCTGTATTTCCTTTTCAAATGTGACAAATTCATGCGGAAAAAAAAAGTTTAGTTTGACATCATCCATTCAACCACCTCAATAAAAGCAATTCAATCACATAGAACTGTCCAGATTCTCATAATGTTCTCCAGAATAAGACAAGCCTTTATATATTCACAACCATCTCAGCAATATATAAGTCATCATATCACTTTAGTTTCATTGCTTATTTGCACTAGAACTTACACATAAATGTATGGTGCTAAACTCTGCCTCTCACATGGCAAAAATGAGCAAGAATTAAATATAAAATATGCTTAAACATGTATGATAAGAAAATTAAACAAAACCCATTTTTGAGGAAATATGAATCACAAAATATGACCAAACATGTTTTTATACAGACCCAAGTTCCATAAAAGCCCACTTTTATAAAGGACAGAATTCTTTTAAAAAAGTTAATATAACACCTGGGTCTTGATTTTAAAGAGCTTCTAAGCAGCAGTTGCAAAATTGTCCATATTTTAGCCAAGTTAATAGATACTGCATGGGGTGCAATACAAAAAAATTTATGCATCATTTAAAATGTATTTATTTTTTCAATTTAATGCTCAGGATATTCACTTCTTCAACAAGTATTAGATTATTTTGTTTGTAGAAATTTCTTTAAACTTAGTTGTCCTCAAAATTTTCTATTTCAGCAAGAGCTACAAAATTTAACAAGTTTACTGTTCCTGAGACTGAAGTGAAACACATGATTCCTAAAGTCTCGAGGCTAAGACCTTAACTGTACCAGTCGCAAAACTCAGCCCTTTCAGCTGAAGTATAAAAGTTAACACTGTAACACTGCATTAGAGGGCGACTAAACATGTACAAAAAGCTAATGTGATTTGGTTCATGCATGAACTTGACCACATTTTTTTGAAATACTGTGGGTGTAGGGTTTAGAGGGTGAAATCTCAGATACAATGTCAAATAAAATTCTGCTTAAACAAAAATGAACAAAGCCTTCCACCATGGCCAGTAAACTCTTGAGGTCGTATTACATAGTTTTAACTACAGCATTATTCACAAGACATCCACTTTCTAATCCAATATAAACAGTTGTTTTTTAAATAAATATTTTTCTGAAACATTTAGAGCAAGCCTGCATCACTAAAAACTTGCATGTGAAACAGAGATCCTTAATTTTTAATGTCTGTTATAAAAATGCATCAGGAGAAAAGTTAAAGTTATTATAATGCTAATCATCCAATATGTTAGTAGCAAAATATCCCTTTCTCTTCCCTCTTAATTTACTACATCTTGTTTTTAAATCATCTGTTTTCAATACGGTATGAGTAAGGCACATTGCCATGGCAGATACACTTTGCRCACACTGCAGGAAAGAAGAAAGGCAGATAATGCCCACAGCCAAATAGATTTAGCAAGGCCTTGGATAGGATATTGTACCCACTGGTGAAGGTTTTACCTTGAACCTCTGAAACAGCCTAATCCAAAAGCTATTTAAACATATCACACATTTCCTAATYTTACAAGCATTAAATTGTTCTCACTGTGAAAAGAAAAAAAAGTACAACTACATATAATATCATTGATCAATAGTTACACAGCCTACCAAGTTTTTTTTTCCTTCCTTTTCTCCCCTTCTCTCCAACCATTTGCTGACCAGATTCATCTGCAGAGCAGGGCATCCTACCTGTAGTATATATGTCACTCTTGATTTATTTAAGAGGAAAAAGTAATCAGCTAAGTAGATACACTGCTAACTATAAACTCCTAACCTTCAAAAACATTTCACTGTGCTAGAAATCTGCTCAAAAAAAAAATCTCACAATATTTTCTTAGAAAGCAAATGTGCATGACAGCAGCACAACCTGATGCAATTCACTAGGTCTTAATTTTAAATTGCATTTTAGTTTTTTAATCTGCCTTGCATTCACATTTAATAKAGCAGAGCCAGTTAGTAAGAATTACTCTACCCCAACCTCAACATATTTCAACATTCTAGAATTCTGAACATCTCTCTAGGAAGTAACATTTCTATTTATCTCAGCTGAATCAGATTCAGGTTTTGAGCTGCTATAATTTCTGTTGAGATGAATTTTTACTTTACATAGCAACCATAAAACAGTACTGCTCTGTTCAGCAGACCTTTTCGTTAAACCTATTCAGAATTATTCAGTGTCTGCTCACTGCACTGCAAAAGAAGAGTTTTCCTTCCCATCCCAGGTTACCAGATGCAGTATCAGTCATTGTCAGCCTCTCTGAAGATAAGGAACTTGGTAACTAGTCCAATCACAACAGTTATACTTCTGGAAACTCTCATTATTTAATTACAACCAGCAAAGAGATCCATTCCAATTTAAATACTGAAACAGAGCCYGAAGGATCAGTAGTTTGGAAGACAGAAGGGGGAGAAAAAAAAAGAAAAACTTTTATATAAACCGAATTTACACATTTGGGGAATCAATGTCACAATAAGCACAAAAARCCTCAGTTTTTGCAAGTATCGCTGAATATTTTTAGTAAGCTCATTTTGGCTTATTTCTGCTCACAAACACAGGTATTTTTTGGACCATAGCTTTAAAAGTACAACATTTACTTGCTTGAAAAGATTTCTTCCTAAGAGGGGATGCTTCCAAAATTGAATTATTTTAGCCACAGTGGAAGAACAAACAAAATGAATGAAATATTTGTTCATATTGGCACTAGATTATTTCAACTCCAGTTCTACCTCAGAAACATATGAGTTTTTCCAGGACAACAGACTTAATGCTGGCAGAGTTCAACCACCCTAGTATCAGGCAGGTCTCTGTCCTCCTATACCAGGAAACTGTGTGTGCCAGCTGAATTGGGGAGTCGTTTTTGTTTTTAACCTCTTCAGCCTAAGCTTACGAATCTATTTAATTATCTGGCCTTATCTTGGTGCTCTTGGGAGACGTTTGCTTAAATAATTCTTATAGTTTCCTGGTTGGCTTAGAAAACGAGGAACCTCCTATGAGCAAAACAAATGAGCAAAACAAACCAGATGCTCCTTTTAGCACACAGTAAATGAAAGTTTTCAGCTACCCAGACATCCTTAATTATTTTCAGCAAATAGGTCATCTGTGTAGAGTTGCTCATTGTGGTTCTTCATTCCTCTGCTGAGTTAATTTCATCTTGGAGCACATGGCATTTCACTGCGAAAATAAATAGTCCATTTTGTTCTTGCAATAGTCAAAAAGAGAGCAAAGGTGTAAATGTAAATGCTCGCTTCTGAAGCTAACAATGTCCTTTTCTATAGCATCTAGAGAACCCAAGAAAAGGAGGGTTTTAAGGTTTTCATACCACTTGTGAGACAGTATCTTACTACTAACCAGTGGCAGAGAGTGGGCTTAGCAGCAAATTGATCCAGAGCCATTACCCCTGGATATTTAGAATCAAGCTTTTAAAGTTAYTTATATTATTTATTACCTTTCATAAGAAGAGATCATAGCGATGACTAAAAGACACAAGGATTGCATAGCATTACATAGCAGTTGTCAGAGCTTGGAGCACATTTCCCAGGATGKAGGTTATTTGTACCTAGGATTTTTGTTCAGGATCAGTATAGAGAACACAGGCCCCTACCCTCAAGAATGACCATAAAAAACTTTCTAGAGAAAGGATGCTCCACATCTATCCTTGGAAATGTAGTGGCTTCCTAAGAGGATAAGAGCTGAAGAGCCCTGTTTCAAATGCAAACCACAGGTTATAAATATCAAATAGTGCTGGCCAAGTCATCAAATAGGCAGCTCTAGTAGCAATCAGCAGGCAATATCACCACGATTTTCTACAAATTTTGTATCCGCATCTGGTGAGCAGATCTTTTTAGATATCATCAGTGATATTCTGGACAGGTACAGTTTGTCAGCTACAAGTAATAGGTACAAGAAAGTATTCATTTTGAGTGAAAAATTACTCCATAATGCAAATATATTACTCAATATATGCTTGGCAGGACAGCATCTTGAAGGATAGCCAGTTAAAATACTGGCTTGTGGTCTTATTTTTACACARCATCTCACATTTCAAGTAATGATAAATGATTCAAAACTGAAATTACTAGCAATTTTTTTAAATATAATCACTTCAAATCTTTCCAGTAAAAAAGYAGACATCTGAGTGCAGTGCAGTTTCTGGCCTGACCATCCTCTGAGCCACAATCTTCACCAGGCAGACTGTTTTGTTACAGCGAGGTTTGTGTTCATGTATGCACATCTGCACATGGGGAATGAAGATGGGGGAAAAAAAAAATCATTCTTTTGCACATGCACACACAAAGTAATGTAATATCTTCTGGTACCTCACATATGTTCTAAAAAGCTTCAGTAGAAGCAACAGGAAAGAGATACAGAAAATAGAGTAAGAGTTACATTTCTCCACATTTTTGAATTGGGGTAATTGACCCTGGAACGGGAAAAATTGAGAAAAAWTAGTATCTCCAATTTGCAAAATGAGTAACTAACTGCTGCTTATCCTGTGGCTTCCTTTTACTGGTGATGGGTAACAGGCAGGAACAGCTTTCTCAGTGCAACTGGAAGATCAGAGAAATGGAACACTAACTCCCTTCCAAAACTGTAGAGCTAAGTAAACGGGTATTTGTTGAACTCTGCTTTCAGGATACCACTCATGAGTGCTCGCTTGCTCTTTCTCCCTCTCCCTCTCTCTGAGTTCATCCAGTGCAGCTTACTCCACTCCAGAAAGAAGTCTGAGTTCCACAAAAATATGATCCAAAAACCATGAGCCAATTGGGATAGCAACTGGAATTCTCCTTCCTGTCCCAGCTGCTTACACTATATACATCTTTGTTTAAAAACTCAATTATAAGTTCTCCACAGAATTAGTGCATCAGTGATGGTGAGGGGCTAACATCCACTTCGTAATCTCTCATGAGAGTTACAGTCCGCTGAGGGAGCAAAACTGCCCCCAAGGAAAGCAAAGTCTAATGACAGTAAGAGTTGGACAGCCACAGAGCTTGGCCTATCTGGTCTTATTCCTGCCAAAGACAGTGATGACTCTAGAAGCAGCCTCCTTTAGAAGTGAATACACACTTCTGTAGTTCACAGAATCATGGAATAATTTACGTTGGAAAAGACCTCCAGAGGTCATCTGGTTTAACATCTCGTTCAAGTTAAGTCTAATCAGATCAGGTAGCTCAGGGATTTGCCTACCTGGGTCTTGAGCACTTCCAAGGATTGAGATCCACAACCTATCTGGGCAATCTAACTAATCTAATCAGAAGTTATGCACTCTCTCTTCCATGAGTTCCTCATACGGAGAGGAATGCACACTATATTCACCCACTAACATACAAAAACCAAACCTCTGCCATATCTCTCTAAACCGTCTCTTCTAGAACGGAAAACAGGCAGAGAATACCATTCATGTAAAACTTGGCAAAGATTGAAAGGTGCACAGGTATCTTAACAAGTCACATAGATAGTAAACCAGCTTTCTAAGACCTGAGAAATGTGTTGATACATCTGCTTCTATCTTCCTTGTCTCTGACTGAGGTAAAATGCACAATGTATTACGAATGCCTTACTCTTTCTTTTCCTTCCATGTCTACTTACCAACACACAGATGGACTTGGCAACTCTGTGCTATGAAGAGGATAGAACTCTCCTGGAGAACTGATTATCCAGAGCACTGAGAAGGAAGAAAATATGCTGGAAGAATACATTATGATCTACAGTGAATCAAATAACTAGAATCCTCAAAAATCAAAGATTAATCAACTTCTTAGACTTCTATTTGCAGAATGACTTAATTCTAGATTTATATTTCAAATACCTAGATTACTTCTGTATCAGAAACTAGTTCTGACAAGCTATTTAAAACAGCAAAATGAGAACAGCTTTCATGTAAAGATAATTCATCAAAGACCTCATGCAATGCTGACAGATGTTAATTTGAGGAGGTAAGCTGGTAAATATAYGACAAGCTATGATGCATTTTTTCAGATAAAGACACATAGTGATACTTTATTAAAAAAAAGTAGATATGTAAGTTTTATTGTTTAAGAAGCCTTCTCTACCTGTAGCAATATAATAGCTTATATTTAAGGTTGGTTACCATTTCTACAAAAACACGGTATTTGATAATGATCTTCAGAAGTGGGAAAAACAACCTCTTCTGTTTCAAGTCCTACTTGTAGACATGCACTACTCTTCTAAAATAGCCTGAAAGACAACATATGCATTTTTACTCATAAACCATCCATTCTTGATCCTTTGAAAATATTTCAGATAGCCCTATTCTCTTTCCCACTTATCTAAGATGTGTCAGCCAATGAAGCATAATTCATTCTCAGGACTGAAAGCAGTTTAGAGAAAGCTTTTCTGAAAGCAGCATAACCAGCAAAACTTTTTTTTCTATGTGTCTGGAGGCAAAGCTTGTTTGCAGATTCAGTGAAAAGAATCACTGAATCAACAGATTCATCCTGTTACCTGTGCTTCAGCTGAAGCATTAATTGGGTCTTTCTCCTTTACTAAGTCCTTTATTCTCACACAACACACGTAACCTGCTGTCTTTGAGATCTACACCTGCCTTACRAAATTTGACCAGAAATAAATGGAAAAAGGAGGACTGACAGTAGATGTACAAATACATACACCACCTCATAGCCCTCACTTCCTTTACAATACAGTTTTAAAAATCAAAAAAAGAACATTAAGCTCAATTCAACAGTGATTTCAAAAAGTTACTGCAAAAAATAACAACAGATTAAGTGAAAGAAGCATTTTGGTTCTTGTAAATGATAAAACTTTAGTCTATTCTCACTGGTAAAGCTCACTGAGAAGGCATGCACAGCTAATCTGCCACTCTTGGGACAAATTACACTTACGTACCATCTATCTCACTTCTTTGAATATCATTCATCCAGAATACGTACTGCTGTCATTAAGCTACAATGGGTGTAAGTGTGAAGAGACTGACTATCATCCAGAAGTCTCCAACAAGCTCCCACTGCACTTCACTTCGGATGCATAGGCATTACTGAGTAGACTTTGTACAGTCAACTCATATGTACACAGAGCAGTCGCGTAACAAGCAAACCTCATATTTCCCTGTGGGAGACCCTGGGCAGAAGTATGAGAGTTACTGCTTTTTAAAGGCCCAAGTGTTGGGAGGTATGGCAGTAAGGACCATAATTTTTGAAACAGTACACAACTTGGAAACAAGAAGCTACATTAGAGACATAAAAGTTGATGAACTGACATTTTCCAACATATGAAACCAATCTCAATCCCTAATCAGTAGGGTCAGATATGTACTCTAATCCTTGAAAATCTTGTAGCAGTGATCTAATAGTAGGTTTGTGACAGAGTCAGACTCAAAAAAAGAAGTTTTCCCAACATGTACAATAATACCTTGATCATTTAACTATGCTGTTTCAAGACAGGCAAGCAAGATGTGTGTCTCATTTCACTCATCACAGAACCAGCCTGATGACTGTCACCACACAACACCACTTGATGCAAATCAGTTAGAAAACTAGTAACATTCAAAACATTAAACTGCATAAGATAATCTTTATCAAAAAGAAACATTCTTTTTAGACCTGAAATAAATAGCTAGAAATGCGCTAGATCAGATAAACATTAAATAATATGTTTTTCTGCATTTTTACTCCCTTGGGATACCAAAACAGTAGAATGAATGTTCTCAGTTCTCCTGTTTCTCAGACTTAGACCTCAGAAAAACAGTTTTCCTTCCAGAAAAGTTACTAGTAAGTTGAACAGTTACTCACCTAGGTCCCTTCTCAAATACAAATGCAGAAGTAGATCTAATATGAGCTCATCAATCAGAAGCTAGAAACAAAAAACAGTAACTTAGGTCACCTACTCCATTCCTCTCCCCAGGCCTGAATTATTCCCTAATACATACAGGGCTATTTTTGTGATATATTTGCCCCTCCAGAATCTTTGTAAGTAACAAACATTCTTGCATCAGTGTGGTCTGAACGTATGTTGTGCTTATTTAAGAACATAATGTCTGCCTCAAACATGCGTATGTTCTGTGTTATGCTCAGTTGCTACAGAAACATTTTTCTTTCTTTTTTTTTTTTTTTTTGGGTAAAGTATCAGACAAAATAGCCATATAAAACCTCAGCATCTTGCTGGTATAATATTTGACGTTGCCTCAGTAGTTCTTAAATGTCCCTGTGAAAAAAATCTGAAGTTCCTTTTAATATTTTTTGGCTGATGTAGACCTCATTTTTTTGAGTTGAGTTTTCACTGACAAGTACACAGCTGAGAACATTAGAGAATCCCAATTTGCCTGAAAACTAGGTGCAAACTATTGAATGCATAAACAACTCCAAGAAATAGATTTGTGGCTAGTTACACAACTATTAAATTGAAAAGGATACAAGGTAACACGCTACTTCCTAACTTGGTATTTACACCTATTGTTCCAACCTACGCCGCTAATGCATAAGAAGCCTGGTAGCTTTCACAGACTTTAGACTGTAAATTATTCAGGCTCACAACAGTATCGGCCAATATTTGCAAGCAAATAAAGGACTCATCTACATGGAATCTCTGTGTCCAGGGCAAATACACGCAGTCAGTTCCCATCACCCTTCCTCACACTGAACAGTACCTATCTTGTTTCATAAACTGTCACAACCGAAGCACCGGGATAGTTCACCTAATAAGGTGCAACATAGTACAAATAAATGTGATAGAAATTTGAGTACGGTAAAGAAAAACAAACATTTGGCTACTTTGCACAATGACTGCATAATGTCCTAGCCTACAAAACTGCTATAAACTTGGCTTTATGCAAAGAAGCTTCCCCTGGTTGGCCCTCAAAGTTACATAAATTTAAAGACACCTCCAAACATGATGCTACACTGCTTTATACAATTTAAACAACAACAACAAAAAATAATAAAATGACAACATTACTAGGGATCTTCTAATTACAATCCATGATAAAAACATACATTATCACACAACTATGCATTTGACATTAAGAGAACTTCCTTTCTACTCTCAGGCAAAGAAAATTTATCATGAAGTACTATTTCTAACCCATAACGTTAAAAACGGATTATGTCATTGCCCTATGTACAGTTAAGAAGTRGATATCCAAAAAGTCATAATTAATCTGCTCTCTTTTTTACCATAAAAATATTTTCAATTACATAGAAAAAGATCTGTTTTGTATGTAATATAAGATGATCAGATGTGATGTTATGTAATTAACAAGGAAAAAAGTAAAAAGGGTTTAGCAGTAAAAACATCTCTTAAATAAAGGCCCAGCAATACAAAAGCCAACCATGTGTATTTCCACACTTGCGATATCATAGGTATGTAAATATGTTGGCTTATATAATTACTATCTCAGCAGGTAATACACTAGAAAGGTCAACATATCATCATTTCCCAAGCTTATCATTAAATCCAAGGATAGTGCAGGCCAATGGGAAAAAAAAAATCCATTTAACTTGAGGAGCTATGGATCTGTTCCAGGTAGCTAGCTGCTATTCCATCCTCTTCTTTACCAAAAGCACTCCAACAGTATGAAAAGTAGACTTCGTATGAGTCTCTAGACTTCGTATCTTCTCTCAGACCTGAATTTTAAATGAATTACATATAATTAAGCAACCTTTTCCATAAAGCTATGTTAGATGCCACCCCAGGTTTAGAAAGAAAACAGACTACAATTATGGCTACATTAATAGCTTTAAAAGATTTCAATTATTTCTTTCATACACAGGTTTAACCTCATTGTAAATTTATGTGGCACTGACATTTTCCATGCTCAAATATGGCCATATATTGCAGCAGTGACAAACAGTCTGATATACTGCTAATAGTACACCACATTTAAAAGGCTTCCTAAGATTAACAGAAAGACAATCTAAAGTCAAAAAGGGAAAAATAGCATGAAAGTTCAGATCAAATAACTGCCTATTTGCAATTAGATTTTAAACATGTATTAGATCTGATGGACAGTTATACACTATTGAATATATTTATGAAAAATACCTGAATAAAGTTTGATTCAAATCTTGTTAATGCTACTTTTTCACATTCCAGTTTTCACTAAATTGTTATGAGTTAAAGATGAGATCAGTTGGTTTCAGCACCTTAAAACTCATCTCCCAATGCTGCACAGACACATGATTAAGTCTCCTTGAGATCAGGCTGTGAGCTGATGTCCACTCAAATCAGCCTGAAGGCTCTCACTGATTTAAATAGGAGCTGGACAGGAGTTGTAGTAAAATCTTCATCTGGGTATTCAATATATGCACCACTGTTACTACTCATTATACAAACAGTGTCTCACATCCAGTCAGTATTGCACAGGAAGTCAAATAATAAAAACTACTCTTTTCTGCTGAAGAAGAGTCAGTTATATGAATATTTAAGCTGTCAGCTTTTGACAGAAGAAATGGTGTCTCTGCCTAGAATTTCACATTCCATCTATATAGGGACCTCTACACAAGCTGAAGTGGCAAACGGTGTTTAGACACAGCTTCAATAAAACTTATCTATGCATTTCTGAATGAAAGGAACACTTTCTTTGATCAAACTCACCACATTCAAGTTTAAAAGGTTTTGGAGGTAAAGTCAGAGAGAACTGCTCCTGGCACTCCATCTGTTCCACACTGGCAGAACTACATAAAAAGCTAAAAAGGAAATGGTATGTGGAAGTGACAGCCTTTCTTCCGCACCTCTGATCTCCTTTGCTGGAGCTACTCAGAAGCCCCAGAGATACTAAGACCAGAGGCTGTGCAGGAGGGTCCTTGTGACCAGAGAGTCACAGCAGTAGGATTTTGTTTCCATGCAGAGCAAAATTTTCCCTCAAGGAGCTCTGAAATCCCAAATTTGAAGGTGAAATGATCTCCAATTTACTTTCCTCCTCCCCCAGTCCCTTTCCAAGACTAAACAGAAAGGTGTGAGAAAACAATGACTAAAATTCTCACCATCTTTCTTCTGCTTAGCTTTGCCAGAGAAGACTTCCACAGAGATACCTTCAGGTATCCAATTAAAAAATACACTGGCAATTTTTTTTGCTGGGTTCAGACTTTTAAGAAACAGTTCTATACTCAATTCCTGATCCAGTGCCAGACATTGCTACAAAATAACACAGACTATCATGGATAAAATACTACATATATATATTAAAAAAAAAAAGAGAAAAAAAGATTCCCATAAATTCACCCCGAGACTAATGTTGCTCTTGAACAATATTTGTAAGATTCTCCTCCATTTTAAAACATCGCTCTTGGCTCACTCTCCTTAATAAAGGCCCATTATCTGAAACATATAAAGAGGTCCTACAAGTTGTGCTAGAAGTAAATTCTATTTACTGTGACATTTTTCTTTACATAATGCAAAAGCCTTTAGTGTTTTGGTATGATTCCCCATTTCCAAAGCCCTTTTCTATTGATGAGTAAATTGGAAAACAATGACAAGAATTTTTATTCTTCCATCTGTGCACTAGGCAGTTGCATCCCATTAGCACTAATGGGAGCTAGAAGCATAAGGACCCCTTCATTTCACAAGAAACATTAACCCAAAGTCTTACATCAGATATTACACTGGATGAAGACATACTACATTATAGCAGATAGAATCTGCTTAGAGACTCTATGTCATCATTTATATTCCATCCTAAATCACATGGATGGTAGATACCAGTAAGGCCAAAAAAAAAAAAAAAAGGAAATTCCCTCCACTAAAATACTAACCTAGACATAGTGCAGTACTGAGTGGCTGGATGATAAAAGAAAACTGCACAAATTTACAATATGACAGTTCATTCTAACCCATTTCATCTATACAAAAAGCAGGATGTACATGCACAGTAGGATTCACAAACAATAAAAAGAGCTCCGATGCAGGAGTCACACACGCATAGTATCTGTCTCAATAAAGCTGGTCTCACAGCAACATAAGTTTCAGAAGGCAGAATAAAAACCAAGTAAGACTCCACTACTGAACATTTTCAGTTTGATTTCTTTAGTCTTTCAACAATTTATTTTCTATATATTTTTTTAAATAATCTACTCTTATTCCCAGCCCTAAAATTTACAGCAAGTGGATGGATAATGCATTCCTTCAAGGTCCCACATAACCTTCTTAAGTCTCTGTGCAGCCTCATCAGTCTTCCTACACATTGCTGGCCCACAAGATGGAAGACTTACTTTGCTCTTTTAAAACAAGCATACTCAAGACACATATTTACTGCCTTGCTGACTTCCATTAAAAAGTTTTAAAACTTTACTTCATGTATTCTACAATCATAAATGCATAAGGGTTACCAAAAGACAGAAAAACAGATTTGCAAATATTCTGCTTATATTATGAAATGTTTGCCATATTCTTAGATAAACAAATAGATTATGCTTAAAGCATAAAGTAAAAAAATACTTTTTTAAAATATTTCAAGTGCAGTGAGTGATATTGAATTATACACAATGCCATTGAGAAACATTCATTAGATTTTTTTTAATAAAATCCTTCAGTTTAAAGTTCTGCCTACTTAAATAAATGCAGGTCAAGTTTTAAAATGGACTAACTTAAACCTGTTCTAATTTTCTGATACAACTGCACTTTGTAGCACAAGCACACCTACCTTATAATACTATACTTGATCACGTGTGAACACTATTACCATTACAGTATTCAAAAGATGTTGATATTTCCTGTAAGGTGTCAAAGGAGAACTAGTTCCAAGATACTCAGTAGCAAGAAAAGTAAGGGAAGTATAGTTTAAAATGCAGGCTTAAATTGTTTCTCCATACAGTTCTGCTACCAGAGGATACAAAAAAAATTTGAGAGTATTACAGTAGAACATGACAAGTAACTCTAACTTCTTTCTTTGTCATTAATGCTAGAAAATAGGATATATTTGGCTCTATGACTCGTAGCACCTCAGAATGATGGGTTCCCAAGCAGCTACTTACTTACCAGGTAAACCATCCTACAAAGCTTAATAATGTTGATATATTAACTCTAGATAAAACAGAGCAGAGAACAAAAGAGAATCTTTGCTTGAAAGGCCTTGAGAAAGCCATATATTTTAGTTATCTCAGAGAATTCCTTTGTGGCACCACATACTTGAAAATAACTTTCTTCTAAAGCAAGCCACAGTGGAAAAAAGCAAAAACAAAGTTCAGGATACAAAYCTCAAACTATGGTACACAGAAGTATTTCACAGCCTACTCTGTAGAAAACAAAGGCAACATCCTGCCATCTTCCATTGCCAGTCAAGACAAAACACACGGACCGGATGGAAGCAGCTATGGAATTTGGAGAAAAGGAAAATAACATCAAAGAATTAAATCTTTACTATTAATGAAGAATGAGGTGTTGTTACAATTCAAGGTCACACATAACAAAACTATCTTCAGTCAACGCACCACTTCCATTACACACTAGAAGAATTTCAATTAAAAGCTAATAATCATCTCTTACTTGCCTTTAAAACCATTTGTGGAACTGAAATCAGCAACATGCTAAAAGATCAAGTTTCACACACACCTAGCAGGCTCTATCACTGAGGATTTGAACTAAGAGCAATCAGGGGAGACTAAGGTCAAACAAACTCTTAACAAATGAATAAACAGGAATTCGTAGAAGAAGGAGGAATGAGAGGATGAATGGAAGGAAGAAATCAGACTCCACAAGGTTTTAAACGGCATTTGTATAGAATCATAAAACAAAACAAAACAAATAAACTTCACCCCCCACAAACAGAGGGAATCCATTTTTTTAAAAAAAAAAAAAAAGAACTAGCATGTATTTCCATATATTTAGTTCAAGTCTTTGTTTATTCAGTAGAATATCTATTTGTAGAATGAATACTATAGTAAGACCTAACAAAGAGTGGCATTTTCAGAATGAGACACATTCTATTTTTTAGTATTTTCTTTATCAAGCAACATCTCTCTCTGTTTAGAGCATCTTTCTTTCAGAAATTTTGTCAAAGCTAGCATGTCAACATAAAAAGCAACTAATTGTTCTACGTTATACAGTAGCCTATAGAGAGGCTAATATTTAATTATTTCCTCAGCATCCAGTAATTTTACAGGTGCAATTCCAAATCTATTCAGTTTAGAAAATAACYTCCAAGAGAAGCACTGTGGTAATGCACTATACAGATTTTTACCCTAAGAAGAGTTAGCATAATAAAATCAAAATTAAAATCAATTTTTCAAAAAGGCTAAGCTTAAGCCAAAACAAATGAGAACAGCATAGAAATCCCTGAAATTCCCCAAAATAAGAACACTGGCAAAATCTTGACAATCTAAACAGTTTTCAAATCATACAAAAAAAGTTTTAAAAGGGGCAATAAAACTTTGCAATAACTTTGATAATTTACACTTTACATCTTCTTTTTCCTCCCACTTTAATTGGAAATTTCTACTTCACAAGGAAGCATTTCCAAATAAGGCAAAAGTTAAACAATTATGCAATCACTTGCGTAAAAATAAATGAAAATAATAAAGTGAGCACAGAGCCAGAAAAGAACAACTGATCTTAGACAAAAGTGATCCTAGGCAAAATTTCCCACACATACCCTTAAAAGACAATCACACAGTTTCTGGAACAGACAGTCAGGACTCCAGATGCTAACTGTTGTAAATCTTGCAGAACAGTACTTCAAACTACTTCTTTCCCACCTTTCTGCAGGCTGTTAAACCCAATCCTGTGAAAAATGGCAGCTCCATTTCGTATGTCTGCATCTTCACCTAAATCCACTCTCATCCATAGTTTTAGCTAAGGCACAAAAATTTAAAAAGTGACACAGACATACATTCCCTTCACCCCATTCTGCTGTTGGGGTAAGAACATAAAACAGATTGGAAAGTTAATGGTAGATTTTTAACACCATAACTATTGCCTCTCAGCAAAGCTCACTGAACTCCTCACTCCCCAATCACCAGACAGTCCTACACTAAATTTTAACTTGAATCAACTGTGAATGGTTTGTAAAGTAACAGAAACCTAATTCTGCCACCTGTTCTCACACCAAACAAGAACTTTTTATGTAACTGGGACTTCAGCAGGACTATATTAAAAGAAATGGACATACTCCAACATAAAGGTGATAGAATTTATCCTTTAGAATATTATTAGTACCTGTCTTTATCTTGAGTCTCATTATTTGCTTTGTCTTGGTATAAGGAGGAAGGAGACCTGTGAATTCTATATTGAAAGCCAATCTAGGTATCTAGCAAGGTCTTCAGCAGCTGCTAACTCAAAAATGAAGGCTTTTTCTTACAATTATTATTTAAAATGTGGAAAGCCTGAAAACCTCTTATTACCCAAAAAAGCTGGCAATACCACGGTCAAAGGTTCAGAAAGTGAAATCTATTAGTAAACACTTACCAGCAAGTAGAGATGTTCTTTTCTCAGGCCTGCTTCCTTTTTCTGTCAGCTTTAGTCAATACTTCCTTCCCTCTCTTCAGGGACAAGCTGAAAGATCAATTTTGGCATAGTTATCCCTAATATATTAAAAAAAAAGAAACAAATAAAGGAAAGCTCAGTCCAGAATTATGATGGCATATAGAAAATATAGCCAATTCATCTTATTTTAGAAATCCATCAGAAGCATGAGATATTTAGAAAGGTGTCATTACTGCACTATCATGAATGCTGGCCAGAGTTCTAGGAATATAAAATTGGTATTGACAGAATAGTGAAAGATCAAAAATGCCAAAGATCACGCAAAATTAAGTCACTACCTTAAACTTTACCATCATTATAATTCACTAGCATGCTATATTGTTTTCCTCATTTAAAGCACATGAAATCATTGTCCCATAGTTTCCTTCTAATTTTCTTTCCTTCAGTTTTGTTTACACTGTTTTTGCTGGACCAAAGTCCAACCTATCAGAAAGAGTCATATAGATGTATAACATGTACAAAATGGAAACACATTATAGAATGGAAAGCCACATTTCCCTTCAAAACATAGTCAGAAAACCAACATGCAACCTACTTATGACCCACTTTATCCTTACTGCTTTCCACATCCATGGTAAACATTAGTTTCATTTAACTCTTCTTTTCCTAAAAATATCCAAAATATTAGCATCTTCCACATGTCCCATGCTCACAGGTTACATCTTTTTCCAAGAATACCTCTTTTAACGTATTATCCAAGTTTTCTAGCTTCCACTTTATTTTCATATGCATAGCCCGTGCCCACACTGCAGTGAGTAGGGGAAGAACCAGAATCTACCCAAGCTGCAGGTTGTCTTTGATTTCCCACACCTGGGACATGGGACTGGGTAACTAGAAGAAAGCACAGCACTGTGCTAGGTGTGCACCAGTTCTCAATGCTGCAACATGAAGAGGAGGAGGATCAATACCTTAGCCTCTACTATATTTGTCACACATGACAAACAAACTCAAGAGAAGAACAAACTTTGCTCTAACAAGACCTCTTGTATGCAATCACGACCTTTAATAAAAAGGGCTGGCAATACTATTTGGAACCAACCTGTTGAACTAGAAATCGCAAGTCAGCAAAAAGATATGGAGGTGTGAGTTTTTAGGGAGATTTTCAGTTGCTCTTAAACAAAATAAGCCTTTCTTTTCCAGCACAACAGTTCTCTTTCTATGCTAAAAATTTCAATATCCACTAAATAAAAAAGAAAGATCAAAAAAACTAAATAAGTTATCTTGGCAGGATGACAGCAATGGAGAAATACAATGATAGTGCAAATCACTGAGGGGGTAGATGAATTACACAGAAGAATTCCAATGGGCATAACYGAGAAACTGGGATGGAATTAGGAAAGATGGAATTAGGCTAAGCATCAGAAAACATTTCATAACAGCAGGATATAATTTAAAGTAGAATGCATTTCCCCCAGAGAGGGAGGTTATCTAAGACCAGATTAGATGAAACACTGGAAAGCACAGCAGAGAAAACAGGTCTGAACTGATAAGGTCACGGATAAGAGCACTTAATAAATCTCTTTCTTATGATTACAACTCTCTAAGATTTCAGTATGACCACACAGTGAAAATACCATCATTTGTTGGGTTCTTGTCTGAAAGTACTTTGGATTTCATCAGTGTGAAGGTTAGAAGTGCCTTTCACTTTTAATACATCTATTACATACTAAGTTATTTGAACATTACTAGTAATTTTAATCCCCTTTTATTTATGCTCCAGCCTATTGCTGTAACATAAAATTATCCATTTAATTCTGAACTTCTATAGCATTTTTCATKATGAAATTTCAAATAATTTTACAGATAACTGTCCACTATCAGCATATTAATTTCAAATAATGTTACATACCAAAATAGCATGTCATTAATCCGGAAGTTATCGCACRATTGCTGAACCACCTAGCTGCTTAGCATGATACATAATTAGCAGGTAACATGATGTCCACAAAATCCTCTAATGTTGCACATAGTTACAGAATATTAAAAGACTAAAACTGGGGCCAATAAGAATAACATAATTCAGCATTTCCTCAATCCTATACTTCAAGCACCAATAACAGTGATCATGAACTATCAAAGGTTTAGGACCACTGGTAAAATAGATCTCCCCTTACATACCCTCCAGCATAACAACAGAAGCCCATCGCTATTTTTTTTTTTTTTATTATTGCTACTCTTGAAGTCTTACTTTAAAAGAATACACTACAATTCATTTCAGAAAAAAATGGTACAACTCACAAAAAGTTACAGACAAAAGAAAAACCAGAAAACCCTTCTATCTGAACTGTTAGGTTGAATTTTCCAAAAAGCACAAATAATTTAGGAATGTAGCTGAATCTGAAACACAAAAGTTTATCCTCCTGATTAYATATTTATTTGGTCACTATATAGAAAAGGACATAAAAGGGTATTTGTAATTTAAAAACTTTTAAAAAGCAGAGTTATTCAAAGCATCCTGCTGATATTGTGGAAATCTTACCCACAATACCGAATGGTTAATTCATAATTTACTATATTTGTGACTGAGATCCAAAACGTCCCTCAATTTGCACTCCTTATTCAAAAAGTTCTACCTTAAGTTGGGTGGAATGTCACTTTGCCCAACACTGTCCATCAGAAACTAAGAGTAATAAAGAAAAGAGAATCAGCACTGCAGCAGCAGGGAAAAGTTAATAAATTTTCACAAACTGGAAAATAATAATTAAAAGATGATATTACTATGATAATCAATTATCATTCCAACTCCAAAAGAAAAATAATCAACATGAATAACAGCATAACAAGAAAGCACATGCTCTCTTAAAGTAGTGAATGCCATGTCATAAAGCTGAAATAGTATACCACAAGGAACAATTCAGGCAATGTATGACAAAACATCAAATCTGTACTGAAACATATAACATCTGTTTCCTTTCATACCAGTCCACTGTCTCTGCAGGTATTTTGTCCAAATTTCCTTTTTTTTTTTTTAAGCAATTACAAATTAAAAGATTATTAAGTATTCCAGACATTAGTATCTCATTCTCAAATTGCTTGTTTACTACAAAAAGTGCAAAAAAGAAAGGTCCAGCTCATTTTTTTTTCTCTCAGGCCAAATGCCAGAAGCAAAGACTTTGCACAAATAAACATTAACCAACCCACTTCAACAATTACGCACATCATTGCAGTAAAGCAAAGTGTACCTTTACTCCCAGCCCCAGCTGGTTGACCATCACTTTTAAGTGCTAAAACATAAGAACAAAACAAAACACCATCAAGTTTTAAACTAAAGTTCTGAAAAAGAAATCATCCACCCATGTCTTGGTCAGGCCTGGCTTGATGTCTAGACTAAACTCAGGCATGGGACCATAGGCATGTCTAGACTAAATTCCTTAGAGAATGAGGAGACATGTTAAGAAAAATGTGTTTTCTCCTTCCCTGTATAGAGGCTCCAGTGTCACAGGACACAGTGGTGGTCAGCTGGGTTGTGTCTGTCCTTGAAATTCTCTGCAGGTTTGCAGTGAAGCACCTGAGCAGAAGGATAGCAGACAGTGTCCTATTAAATAGGACAGCAGACTGTCCTATTAAAATCACAGACTTCGGCAACAGCAAGAGTGGTGCCCACTTACGGCAGAATGGTAGATCTTCTGAGAGCAAAATCCATAGCTCTCAAGAAAAAAAAAAAGTAACACAAAAATAATTAATCATTCTAGTCAACATCACCAATCCAACTGTACTCAAAAGGCCAGTCTGTCCTTGAAAACTCTTCCTCTTTCAGAAGATATTCTTTCCTTCGGAAACTATTCTGTCTGTGCTTGTTGTTTATTCTAAGCAGATTAGTCCTTCATGCAACATAAGACTTTCTTTTAAAGAGAAAAACCTGGTTATTAAACACACACACACAAATTGTCAGGGAGATTAAGGAACTGGATTAGTATCTGAGGCTATTTTAAAATCATTCATAATTACTTTACTAATATTAAACCAATAGTGTTCTTGTAAACAAGATTTACTTAATGTGTTTTGCTTTCTCCCTAATTATTCTCTCACGTTCTACAGCTGCAGATTCGGTATGAAAATACCAGTTCTCACAATAATAAAGAGGGTTGTTCTAAAACTAGGTAGAATAACTGTTGCAGTAATCCATACATGACCTTACCTAACTTCAATAAACTCTCAGAGCTAGATTTTGTTCCGTACATGAGGGCTTCATATTTTCAAGTTGTCCAAAGCACACGATCAAAATAAAATACAAGATTGCCACTGTTGCTTTTAGGGAAGATAGCACACCAGCAGACCCAAAGCAACAGTTCTGCTTTAACACATATAATCACCCCAGCTACACTATTAAACATCCAAGAGCTGCAAAGGTGCRGCAAGGACGAGAACTGGGAACATGGACAGACTCCACTGTTTGCACAATGATCTATGGTAACAATATGGCTGGGACTACAAGGGTCCCACAGGCAACTGAAGAGCATGCCTGCTTTCAAATATATCTGTTTGGGTTTCCTGAATGCAAAAAGCTAGCTCAAAATACATTCTTTTGTGACTTACAAGGGAAGGCCCCAAAAACATGATGCTTATCATGGCCTCCCTTGCCAAGTTGCTTGCACTTTTGTAGAAGGATGCTACTTTTCCAGTAACATTTCTAGTCTGTTTTTAATAAGAAAAATATCCACAAAATTTGCTACGTATGGAAAAATCTCAATTTTCAGAAGCCTAAAAGGCTTGCTAAAATACAACAACCATACAAGCATACACATAAAGATGAATCCAAGATATTTCAATGTTTGTCTGTATTAGCTATACYCAAAATAACAGAACTACTTTATAAACATACTTTAAATTATATCAGATGAACAACTGGCACAAACAACACTCAAGCATGCATGTACAATAAAAAAATCAGTTCAGTTAGAGACAAGCATTGTAACACTTTGGCAGAGACAAAATAGACCATATATAAGCATAAACTTTGTAATGAATAGGAAAAAAATCATAGTATTGGTCATTTTAACAGCTGGTATTAGCTACAGGTGCAACAACAAACCTGTAAGTTACAAAGTCAAATTTACTCTGCAGGCACAGGAAGATGTTAAGTATTTTCCGTCTCCAGTAAAAAAAGGAATGGGTCATCTCAAGTGTAAACAATGATAAAAGAGGTGCTTAAGTGGAATAAGGGGTCCAGCCTTACAGTAGAAGAGAATACAATCCAAGATTTACCAAAAAAACAGGCAGAACTTTCTAACTGCTCAGGTAACCTGTTGCTCTGTGGACTGCACAATATACGTGCACTGCATATACAGATTCCTGCCTGGGTGCTGCTTCTTCCATGCCAGTTCTAACACACGCGGGGCGAGGCTACCTCACTCAAAATTCAACACACCAATTCACTTTCTGAAAACTTCTACAGAAGTGGGATCTCATGGAGGGCCCTGACGCACATGGTGTGCMCACATCTCGTGGCTGTGGGAAAAGCCAGAAAAACGGTAAAGGGAGCTTTCCCATTGAAAACAAAACAGTTGAGGCAGGAAATCCTTATTAACTTCCCTCAGAGGTTCTCACTGCTTAATTTAAACAGTACCTGAACTACAACCATACAGGTCCAGCAGCATCGAGGGTTTAGAAAACAGAATTCAGCTTAACAGGTGGGTCCCRAAGCAGGAAATGATTTGTGCATTGCTTGTGGTGCTGCAGATGCTGGTGCTCTTCTGTGACTGACAGTCTGCCACAGACACTTGTACAGAAACTTTTTAACTCCTGAAGCAACGCAGTAAAGCCCTGACCAAATATTAAGTGTCTATCAAGCATTCCCTGACCTTACAACTGGCCTTTATACTGCCCAGTCACACAGACTCCCCACTACCACTTTTCTTTTTTCCTCCTTAATAATCCCCACTTCCTCCACGCTTCAGCCGCGGACCCCWTCAAAAAGGCTACAGGCACATGGCCAGTGAAACAAGGACGTGCCCGTACAACCAAGAACGGCTACCGCGTCCTCAAGCTACTTCACCGGCCAGTTCTTTTGCGCACTCTTTTCCTTTCCCCAATTAAACATTTTTATTTCGCCTCGACGGAGCTGGGGTCTGCTAGGAACAGAGGAAATTTCAGAGGTTAAAAAAAATAAACAAAACAAAGCCCCACGGAGGAACGTCACCGTGGAAACGGCAGTGCTCGCCATGGACCCCGCTGCCAAACTGGGGCCCGAGCGAGGCGCAGCAAAACCCCGCGCGGGCCCCGGCGCCCGCCCGCCCGC
>NW_028186868.1:2652969-2721528 GCF_003343005.1 Rhea americana
GCGGGAGATACGCGCCTGTCGTTGGCCGGGCGGCGTGCCCGCRTTGATTGGGGCCCCCGTGCAAAGGGCCCGGGCCCGTCCCTGTCTCGGTATCTGCTGCGTTCGCTGGGGGCTGCTCCCCAGCAGCACCAGCGAGATTACGTTACGCCCTGGTCTGCCTTGCTGCCTACTTGGACCGCAGACAGGGAGACCCGCGAGCCAGCGCCGTCCGTAGAGGAGCACCTCCAGCGTGGCAAGAAGCATCACGCAGGGCTCAGCAGCCTTTGAACATGCATAGCCATGCTGAGCTCTGCGCCCCTTGGGGGTGAATATTCCCCAAACTGCGCGTGTGAGGGAGCAAGTGCCCTGTGAAGAAAGGCCAGAGCTGAGCTGGAGCTAATAGGCCTTCGCTGACTGGGGTTAGCTTCACTCCCTGTGCCTTCTCCAGTTGGCATGCTGTCAAGGCTTCCCTCTGCCCTTCGTTGTCCTGAGTATCCTCAGTTGCCGTTACTCCGGGTAGCAGAGTTGGTTGTATGTAACGGGGTGGCTTCAGGCACATCGGATGTGGGGATGGTGGACAGTTGAGTGTAGCTTTTATCTGGGCTGTGCCATGTTTCCAGGGATGGGTTTGCGCTGGGGGTGATCGATGGAGGAGCTCAGCCCACAGCCATGGGAGGAAACAAGCCAGCCAGTGGCAGCAGCCTCACAGGCCTCCTGCGGACCCCCGCGCTGCCCCAGCCCCATTTTGATGGAGTGTAGTGATGTGGGAAACTGTTCTGATCTCTCCTCTGTAAGCCATTCCCAAAGCCTACTTCCTCACCCCACTCCCCGAAATAAATAACGAGGCTTTCAGCAGTATGGAAATTTGGGCTAAATCTCAAAGATCAGGTTACCAATCATACAACAGTGTTATAAGGTGCACTGATGAGTTTTCTGCTTAACATAATATAAAATTTTCCATTCTTTTTCTTTTAGCATTTTAATACTAACAAATTTTAAAGCCTAGAAATCGTAAGATGCCTTGGATTTCTGCAGTCTTTCAATACCATATTGCAGTGCAAACTTTCCCTTTCCTTAAGGAATGGTCTCAGTTTCTGATGGGCCTGTCCTTAGGTGCTGTAAAACCACCAACTATATAATATCTTGTTACATATACAGATACAGAACAGCAATAGCAGCTTCTAGCAAGAAGCAGTTGGCATCTCTTGCATGTAAAGATCTGTTGGGACCACAACAACAGTTCCCACCTTGGGAGTTCTGCCACTCCCCTAACAAAAATGGGCACTGTGCTTAAGTGCTGGGATTAGCACTTCTGCTGTGTCTCCAGGGCCGCTGTAATGTGGTCATCTAATATGGCATGGTAAACGTAATGACGTAAGTACAAACTTACTGATTCATGATTTCAGTGGCAGAATTGAAGAATATTTCATTAGCACAAACAATACATGTTTGTAAGTGTGTGTCTGGAGCGTGATCTATTCCTTGTTGTCTCCCTATTTGATTTTTGTGATTTTGCTCTTGAAGAAGTACATACTGATGCTGATTGAGAATCGATTATTTTTGTAATTTTTCAAAGATACTGTGTATGGGGTTTTTTATTACAAATTTCCTTCTACTAGCTCAACGGAAACTTTGGTACTCTAAATGTGAAGAATAATGGTAATATCTTAAAGTCACTGAGTTCAGCTCCAACAGTTTTTAGAATGATAACATATAGGATCATCTCCAGAGTTCTGCAGTAAACATTGTGGAGTGCTCTGAAGCCCAGATGTGTAGGTCAGGTTTTAACAGCAGGAGAGAATTTAGTAGACAGTAAGTAATTTCCTGTCTGCCTTTCTGCCCTATTACACATACCTCTCTGCCCTATTATATATGCATGTGGTCTGCACATGGAGGTGTGATCTGTACTGTAGGAAAATCGATATGTAAAGGATGATGATGTTAAGTTTTGAGCTAAAAAAAAGTGGTTCTAAGTATGCTGGGTTTTTTTCTGCTTGATTAACAAAATAAGATCTTGTTAGACCTTGTGACATGAGATAATAATTACAGTCTCCACCAAATTAGTTTGTTTAATGCAATAATTTTAAATGTTATTTGTGAATTAAATAATAGGTTTATTTTATGTCCCATTTTTGGTATGGAAAACAATTGAAAGAATTTATAAACCATTGCAATGTTAAAACATTGGTTGCAAACAAGAATAGTCTGAACTCTGCAGTGACTGAGGCTCAGTAGTTAAAACTCCTGCAATACAGTGGAAGTTTTTTCTCTAGAAGGTTATTGCAGGACTGAAGACGTTCACCCAAAGAGGCTGTGGTATCTCCACTTCTGAAAGTTATCAGGACATGGGATTAGACAGTGCCATGGCTGGCCTGGCCTGGTTGGCGGTAGTCCTGCTTCAAGTGGGAAGTTTGATTAGATAAGCTCCAGAGGTTCTGTCTAACCAATATTACTATGATTCTGTGATCTGCAACCATCCCTATTGTATAAGTATCAACACTAAGTAGTAAGTTCTGGAGAATATCGTATTATACACTACTTGCTGGTCTCCTTTTAAGCTTTTTAATTTTTTGTAGTTATGAGCTACGTCAGGAGCTTCAAGTCCCTCTGTTTGAACTTCTTCTGCAAGTTTTTGTGTGTGTGTGTGTGTGTTTAAGGTTTTCAGTTATCTGTTATGCTTTATGTTAACTGGCAGAAGCTTTTATTTTTATATTAAAATATGTTATTTATATAACATAAAATATATAAACGTATTTTATAATGTGTATGATGTATAATATAAAGCATTTTTATTTATGGATTTTTTTCCTGTCTGCGTAAATCATGTTGTAGTGGAAATTGGGTTTATTAGAACGGGCAATATTTGAATAGTTAATAAAACTACAGAATACAGGAGAAACAGGGAAAGAAATTTTTGTAAATATGTTTTGCATTGAAAACTTGTTAATTAAATGCAGACAACTTCATCTGAACCATGTCCTTCAAGATTTTACAACTAGTAAATCTACTTTTTGCAGATAACTGCCAACCTAACAACAAAAAACAAGCAAAATAAGTTCTACTGTTAAGAAAGATAGGCATATGCATTCAGTGTCAGTTGCTTTGTCAGGTTTGAAAGGAGTAGTTGATCTGGACAAGTTGAACCTCTTATTTTGGTTTCAATTTTCTCTGAAAGTACTTAGCACTTCAACAGACTTTATTTCCATCAAGTGATTTTTGATTGTTTGCTCCTTACTTTTGCAGTGTTTTAACTAATTTAAAATCTCTGACAGCACATCTGGTACCTGAATGCTATTTTTGTTTGAAAATAGAATGTCGTAAGGTGAGGCTTTAAAATACAGCTTCAGATGTGGTTTAAGAATGGCTTGATTTAAAAGGAAGACTATTTTTTTTATGGAATTTTTACAGTGGATAAAATCAACATGCAAAAACCTTCATTTTTAAAAATCTCAGTAGTTCCTTGTGATAAATGTTTTGGGGTCTGTTTGTTTGTTTGTTTGTTTGTTTAAAAGTTTACACGCTGCAAACAGCTCAGACTGAGGGCTTTACCCATTTGAATTGCAGCAAAGGCTTCTAGCCAAATGAGCATGTGGAAAGGAGAGCATCCACAAGGAAGATGCTTGATTGCAGTAGCAGTAGGAAGAGTGGTGTCCAGGAGTAGGTTGTTACTGCCCTAGCAGTCCAGGCTGTCCACTTCCGCATGTCCTCTATCTTAAGGATTCCTCGGACCAGAGAGGGAACAAATGGTGGGAAAGATACACGTATACGTTTAGTTCGCAGTATGCAGTAAAGCTGTTGGATTTTTGCACAAATAGAGCATAAATTGAGCAGTACTTACATCATCTCAGTTTTTCAAGGAAGCTTAAGACTTTTTAAATTCTACTAATAACTCTTGTGACAACATGATTCATATTAAATAAAATTCAGAAAGTATGCTTTTTTCAAATGAGGTTCTTTCTCTTCCTTTCAAGATACCTTATTTAGTCACTTTAATTGAAAATTTTACTTTGTTCTTTGTCACTGGCTTATGGAATCTGGTCACTGGTTCTCTTTCACTTTTATCACCCAGGTAATTTAACAACTACATTAGAATTTTACATATCACATCTTGGTAAGTCAGCTCTCAGTATCATGATACTGTGTGTATTAGGGAGGAAAAAAAGACTAAAGGGTGAACTTCTTAAAAAAAAAAAATCCCCCAAACAACAGCAAGAAAATTGTAGATATGCTCTGTTAGAGAAAGCATGTAAGTGTTCTGAGTGATAGTCTATAACTGAAGTAAGAAATCCAGAAAAAATAAAATTGTCTATTCGTCCATTAGAGTTGTCTAACTCCTTTGTAGGAGAAAGATGGCTGAACTGCAGCTGTGAAATAACATAGATTTATACCTTGGCTGTGCAAAGAAAGCAGATACTTATTTTTCCTTCTCTAGATATATGCATCAAGTGATAAACTTTCAGTTTTTTTGTAGGTTTTCTTTTTGATAAGTGTCTAGATATCTCTGTAGTCTACTTAAAAAGTGTAAGTCAGCACTGCAAGCAGCCATGGTATTCCTGCCTGGGGTGCTGGGGAGTTTTGTCTCACAGGGCTCCAAACCACTGTTGTGACTTGGCAGTTGCATGACTAGAAGTCATGAATGATGGGCACTGTGTATTTGCACATCAGTTCTGTAGTGCATTCATATGTATCTTTGGTTGACCTTATTAACATTTATTTCTTTGAGGAGTTAATATTCTGGACATTATTTCAGTGACCACCTTCCATGCAGATCTTTTGTTCCAACAATATTTTAGGGTCTCTCATACATGCTGCCTAGTTTTTATCAGAGTCATTGCATCTTTGAATATCCTTTCTCTCTTTTCTTATATAGCTCGAGGCTTGAGTGATATCTGTTTTATGAGCTCCGGGTGGTGTTGGAACTTGAAAAGGAAAATGATGATTATGTTCTGAATTGTAATGAAACATGAAAAACCTTGCACGTTTCAGGAAGATCTACAGAGGCACAAGAATGAATATGGGTTTGAATTGCCAGACTTTGGGTCTGATGATATTGAAGAATTTTTATTTGACTTCCCTATTCTACAATATACACTATGTTTTGGAAAGACAATTAAAACATTCTGTTCCTAAAATGTCAAAACAAAGCCGTTAGATACTCTAAGAACATTCTTCTCTGAAATGAAATTTAAGCCAAATGGAAACATTTTTGCAAAATGGTTTGATTTTGACAGTAATATTTCTCAACTGAAAATCATTCCATCAAAAATTTTCTTGATCTTGTTCATTAGGAGTTATCTTCTTGGATTTCAAAGTGCTAGTGGTGATTGTCATCTTCCAAATACATTCACTTTGTCCCTGTAAAATTATGCCCTTCCTAAACAGTAAAGGATAGCTACACTTAGCTGCAATTTTATTTCTTTTCTTTTCGGGGGGAGAAGAGAGTTTTAAACAGTAATGACTTGAGATGGAGAGTTTGGAGCATATGAATTTTTATAGTTGGACAACACATGAGTGGGGTCCTCCTCCAATAATTGATTAATTGACTTTGTTATTTTACTAAGGGCACGTAAATTAAGGAGATCTGATGCAGTTGTTATCCAAGTTGTTACCTAACATGCTCTAGGTGACCCTGCTTGAGCAGGGGGGTTGGACTAGATGATCTCCAGAGGTCCCTTCCAACCTTAACGATTCTGTGAAGACATTATTTGCGTTCTTTATACAGCACAGTAGAAGAGGGACATTTTTGTTTTTATCTAAGATTCAATTTTAAGTAGCATTTGTTTAAGAATCAATGACAATAATAGAAAAATCACAATTTCTGGCCATGGTTCATATCAATAGACATGTGCATATCATTTCTGGTAAGTGTAAAACACTTTGTAATGCAGTAATACTATTGAAGTGCTCTCCTAACTCACCTTCTGCTTTCCATACTCCTGGATGTGGCTTTAACATTTAGTGCCTGATAGTGCTCTTCTGTATGTCACTGCCCAGGATGAAAAGATACTGACCTTGTAATCATAAGATTTATTCAAATTGTAATTCCAAATATTCCTTATAAGATTAGAGTTCTAGATTTAAAATAAAATAGAAGTAATTTGGCAACAAAAGAAACTGGTTGGATTTCTGTAGGTAATCAGCTGATGTTTAGAACCACAGCTGCAGTAACTCATATCTGCAAGGACATTGTCTGACTACTTCCCTGGTAGAGTTCTTCCTGTGGCTTTTGGATTTGCTCTCTTTCCATGGAAGTACAGTCCTTCGTTGCTGGCCTTTCCAAGAAACCTGCATGCCAGAAGCAAACTTTCTCTGTTGTTTTCATGCATGTGTGAATACTCAGGCCAGCCAGTCCATGATGGGTTTACACAGAGCTCTGTATGGAGGGCGTCTTCAATGTCAGAACAAATTATCGTCCTCACTCTGGCAAAAGAAAGAATGCTTTCTGAGTTATGAGGAGTACTTTTTTTTTTTTTTTTTTTTTAATCTTCTTGATAACTAGTGTGATAATTGTCACATTAGTGTAAAAATTTCCTGATAATTTTCAGGAAGAAAATGCCACAAATAATTCTATTACTATGATCTAATGACCATTAATTTAACTTAGATCTATTGAAATCATTTAAATAAAAACATTAATACTCTGTCAGTATGTGCTTGCTGTTTAGCATAGTATAGAAATCGGAAACTTAGGTGCCTGAGTGACTTTCTTCGTGTTTTCAGTATGTGCATTTTATAGCTCTAGTCTGTGTGGATTTAAGTTGATAATATAGGGGGTAAAAGAAACTTGCTTTTTTCTTTTAGTGTATGAGGAGAAGCCAGATCCTAGGCTGAGAACTTCTAACTCTAAAGTCTTGAAAGAGATGCTGACTTGAAATAACAGGCTACTTCTGTAGTTACTGGAGGAATGTGGATACTAGAAAATAAAAATAGTGCTAAACACAAAACAAGGTGCAAGTAAAGAGACTGCAGAGAGCAAGTTGTGCAATGAAGACTGCATCCGAATAGTGCATGGAAAGTAGAGGGGAAAGAACAAGATAACGTGAAACTAGACAGGAATTTCTCCGTGGGACCCTGCCTGGTTCTTAGCTTTGTAACTCCTATCTCTGCCTAAAAAAGTTAATTTTTCTATGAGATCCTTACCTGCTCTAAATTTGCTTAGCAGCTTTGTTGCCCTTTATGTTAGATAAAATATTCAGAATATCAGCATAACTGGCAGATATTTTATGAATGGTGCAGTTTAGGTAATTGAATGCTAGATAATATATTTTTAATTGATGTACCTATGTTTTAGATTATTATTGGAGAAAGAATAATTTGAGCTTGTTGCTTAGATGACCAAGAGGAGGGAGAAAATCAGTTTATCTGATAGGATGGGTGACTATCCTATATTCTGTGAATGTTACCTTAAAACACCTTTCTGCAGATCTTGTTAAAAGAACAGTGCAAGAGTTGAATATAGTAGATATTTCAGATGCCATCATTTATTTGCATAATTTAATTAGAGTTAAGAACAGCAGATCTAGCGGTGAAGGGAGGCTGGTAGGAACCATCGCAGTTGGTAAAGTTTTGCTTTGCATCCGAATGGAATTATTTGCAAGACAATATTCCATTCACACATCAGAATGTGTCTCAATCAGTAATCAATTATTTTATTTACTTAAACAACATTGGACTGCTTCCTTCTCAAGAAAACTTTTTAAGTCAGTAAAGCTCAAATGAAGCGTTCAAGACATAGTACAAACCTCAGTATGTCCAAAAACATTGTAGCTTTAATTACATTCTGCATGTCAAATAGAAACCTCTTGTGTTGCCTTCGAGCTAACTTCTGACTGAGTTCCGGGAAATACCTTGCAACTTTCTGACTCATATAGGATAGCACAGTGTTTTTCTAGACCAAGAAATTAGCAAATAGGTTTTCAAATTTATCTTTGTGTGTAAACTGCCTTGGAAGGGAGGAACATTTCTTGATTAATTTAAATATTTTTGTCACTACCCAAAGTAAATTGGATGTCTTACCAGTACAGTAGACATCTTTTTTCCCTGACCTGACTACCTTATGACATGAAAATAAATGCTCTACTGTTTTGTTTACAAAACAATAATAAAAAATGCATTTCATCTGGTCTGTAATTATACCTCTAAATGGGTTTCCTGATTTCCAGAGCTATTGAGCACATCTCTTATTAAATTTGTATGTTATTTTTGGTTAATAATTTATACCAAAAATTAATGCCTGTAATTTGCAGATTTTGAACATGAACATGAATATTTATCAAATTGATGATGGCGTCTCTACAATCATCAATTGGAACATAGGATGAACATAGTCTTACCAGCTACAGTGAGGCGGTGTTGGGCAAATAAGTGTTCTATTCCTCAATTCTTCCATCTATGAAACAGTGGCAGTACTTATTAACCTGTATGGATTTTGAGGCTTGATTGGTTTTTTCCCAGTAATTTGCTGGAATCCTTGAAGAACAGATTCTGTATCAGTGCAGCTTATTGCTGCCATTAACTAGGGGCCCAGTCCTTCTGCAGCTTCTGTGGATAATTTGTTCTGAGATTGGAAACCTTTCTGCTATCCTGGAAAATGGAAGGTCATGTCATATGTCAAAATGGAAGGTAATCTGTCCTGGAGTTCTGATAAGATGTTGTACTGAAAATATTGTTATGATGAATAGGCCAGACGTCATCCATCTTTTCCTCTGCTAATATCTCATATGATAACCTTAGCCAGTACTATGCCAAGCTACTGAGTTTAAAGCTAGAGGTTAATTCCATGTTCAGAGTAATTGTTATGTGAGAGCAACTTACCTTATAGTCATGTGTCCATAGCAGTGAAAGGAGTCAGTATTTGCTATATGCTTTTTTGTTATTCACAGATAAAGGACAAAATGTGCTGCCATTGCTCATGTGAATTAGTCTTTCCTTACATATGACTCTACCGTCTGTTTTCTCTGCAACACATTATTGGCTTGAAAYGTAGAACCTTCTACAATATTTGGATGCTCTATTCTGAACATACTCATATTCAAAAGGACAAGGTGATTTTTTTTCATAGTTTAGCCTCCAAGAGGGAATGTTAGGAGATTGTCTTTGTATTTGGAAAACGCTAAAAATTACTGCCCTTTCCCTAAACTTTATCTTAGACCTTTAAATTTTAACATCTGCACTTCTGTAGTTAGGCTTGAGTAGATTAAAAGAAAATATTTTGTCCTCATTTCTTTTCTTGGAGAAAGAAAATCGATCTATTTCTTTGTATTCTTGAACATTTCTGATCTCCCTTTCTGTTACAGTGGTAAGATTAAACTGCTTCACTGCACAGAGGCTCTGTCTGCAAGTTTATCGAATGACTTCTGTTTATTGGATTGGCACATGTAAGGTTTTTAATTTCTTCTCATTTTTCTGTATGATTTTAAAAGAAATTGTATTTTGTTGTCTGATCAGATCAAAGTATCAAATTGCATGCTGAGATCTCCAGTTTCTGGAAGTAAGAGCATATGCACTATAGTTTTAGAGGCAGAGGCCGTATTTAGCCCAGAAGAAACCTTTTGTCTGCTAGCAATAACCACTTTCAGCTTCATAAATGGAAGATGGATATTACATCCTACTTTACTTTTTTGGAGTAACTCTAGGAAAAATGATAGGAAAATGGATATAGCTTTTTTTTCCATTTGGTATAAAGTAGCTTTCAAGAACATTCTATTACCTTCACTTGGGATTTAGTATTACTTGGATTTACATGTTACCTCTGAACTCCAGAAGATAAATATAATAGGTCCTAAGAAACTGAATTTGTTTTGCTGGAGTTGGTAGAGGTCTCAGGTACATGTTAGCTGATGATCATTGTGCTCTTTTGCTCCAAAGATCAACAGCTGTGAACATAGCGTAGCTAACCAGCGTGCAAAGATTCTTGATTTATTTATATATTTTTTTAATGCTTCTTTGTGTGAACAGCACCTGGAAGTACAAGCTGCAGAGAGTCGGACAGTGCAGAAAGCAGTGGTGGATAGTTCTGGCATGATATACCGGCTGCTTGGAGATACTAGGTAATTCATGTGGATGAGGATCAGCTGTGCCTGTTTTAAGACTCAAATCTACCCATATGACATGGTCTATGAGTAAACAAGTCGGTCAACTATGCTACTCTCTTCAAATCTTGTCTCTGTTAACCTGTGGATCCTCCTGCTCTTTTATCATGTAAAAGGCTAGATCTGATTTCACATGAGGAAGAAATGACACTCAGAGCTTTTACCCGTTGTACCTCTGGGTTGCTGTTCTACTCCTGGCTGAGGTTGGGCTTTTCAGCTTTCATTTCTTTGAGGCTAGTGTTACCATTTATGAACGATTGGCTAATATTCCCGCATAGAAGAAAATACAGAGGGAAAAATCTAGTTCACTTGACTGGTTGTGCTCATTGACGTAGGTAGTATTCATAGCATAAAAAAATAATCTTCAGTTTGTTTTTTATGAGCTTCTGCTTTTGATAACATAATCACAGTAGTCTGTATCGGAGCTTCCTAATGTTTTTTGTATTGTTCAAAGGTGCTATATTTACAATCCCTAATATCTAAAAATAATATTCAGTACTCTATTATAGGCAAAAAGTAGGACAGTGATTTTGTTATGTATTCCAAATCGATTTTTTAGGCTTTAGGTTTGAGTAATGAGCTTTGTGTTTATTAGAATTTTCTATGCTGCTAAGTATTACATTGTAATTTCAAATATCCATCATTGTTGTCAAAATTGATGTTGCAAATGTGTTAAGCTAAAGTGCAATGCTTTGCTGTAAATGAAGGAAGGTCACTGAGCCATATGGTGATGGGAGGTCCACTGGGGGATGTTTGTCACTACTGACTGAGTTTTAAAAATAAAGAATCTTGGGTAAGCTGTAAAACTGATAGAAATGGATGAGAGGATGAAGTCAGAGGAATAGGTCCAGTCTTCCAACTCCTGTAACTTTTAGTGTGTTGTCTGTATGCAGACAGAAAAGGTGGTTTGTTACTTGATATAGATTGTTTAATTACAAGGAGATTTATGGTTCTTGTAGTCTTTTTAATGAGATTACATTCAAATCAGATGGGATTCAGTCATTTCTTTTATTAGATTCATTTTGAATCTATCATGCTTAAGTTTTCCTTTTTAAAAATCACAAGTTTATTCAAGCAAAAATCAAGAGGTGAAATTAATAAGTATAATAATAAATAGTATAATAATAAATAGTAATTTATTACTAGAATCCAAGGATGAATTTTATGAAGTAAACCTTTGTTAGCAGTCTGTTCTGTACTCTCAAAGCTATTCGACTGCCAAAATGACCAACAAAACTTCATCTTTAGAAAAGCTTCAGAGAACTGTTGCTGAAACAAGGTCCTTCAAAAGTCAAGACATCTCAGTCATTCATTTAAAATTGTATGCTGTCAACATATTTTTCTTCAGGTCAACCTTTCAAGTAATGGGCATGTTTATCATTTCCATATTAAAAGAATAATATAGTTACTGTGACCAAACATATTTACTGTAACCAAACATCTATTATATCAAAATCTTTAGTTTTACAAATAATGCTGTGCTTCAGAAATGCCCTATGAAAATCTCATTGTCATCTAGGCTAAACACACTGCAGTTCAACAAGTTAGAATATCTCAAAGCTTTATGCCTGATTGCTTAAAAAATAAAACTAAGGACTACTACTTCATCAAAGGCAAATCATTTTCCTCTGGCAAATGGAAAACACTTCCAACCAGCAAGGCTTTTCAGCACCCAGTTGGTTTCTAAATGAACACTTACAATTGCCAAAAACCTCAGCATGGTCAGCAGTCTTCAGGATACCCATAACGTGTACTAAACTACATCCATTCGTAGAATAGAAGACAATACCTAGCCAATGTAGAGCACAACAGTGAAAGAGAAATTTTGGCCACAGTATTGGACTAAAACTCTAATCTTGCCAGAAAAATGCAATGGAATTTGTAATGGCAATTCACAACATGCTAGGTTTTTTTCTTAAGAGCRCATCTGAAATACCAGCCCAACAAATGGAATGATATTTAATCGCCTCAAAAGGAAGAAGAGAGAAATCAGTCTCATCAGGATTTGAACTGGAGGTTTCAATGAATTCTGTACCTAATAATTGGACTGCTAAGCAACTACAGTGTCCTGGTCAGCACTTGTCAGGTTCTTGGACATTAAAAGCTTAGCAGAGAGCTATTTACTATTTTAGGCCGTCAGGACACTTGTTATCTGTGGCATATACTGCTTCTGGTTCCTGCAGCACATCCTTATCTGATGCCTAATTAACTGAACAAATTGTTCAGTTGGGTCCCTCACTGGTCACCCTGTTCTAATCTCTTTTGCAGTATAACATTACAGTAACAACTCCAATTAAGGTTTTAAAGAAAACCTTTCCATTAGAACATCATTACTTTTTGTTGCTATACTTAAAATAAGAAGTCATTGATTAACATTAGGTGTAAAAAATTTCTGCAGAGGGCAGTGCTTTCCAGAATGTTGGGATAAAAGAAAAAAGTATGTTGCAAAAAAATTGCAAAAATAGGAGTAGTTAACTATGCACTAGTAACAGTGGTAGCATTCTGAGCATGTGAAGGCAGAGAAGGTGTTTGAGGATAGTCAGCATCAATTTGCCAAGAGTGAATCATGCCTGACCAACCTGATTGCCTTCTGTGATAAAATGACTGGATTTGTGGATGAGAGGAGAACAGTGGATGTCATTTACCTCAGGTTCAGCAAGGCTTTTGACACTGGTGCCAACCGGGTTTTTGCGTCTGAGTGCTTTGTTTCATTAGGTGAACAACTAGAAGGGTTAAAAACTGATCGGAGACTCAGGCTCAGAAGGTAGTGGTTAATGAGTCATACTCATCACTGGGAGGCTGGTAATAAGTGGGTAGTGCAGGAGTCTGTCCTGAGACCTGTCCTGTTTCACATCTTTATGAATGACCTGGGGAAGGTGATAGAGTATTTGCTCATAAAGTCTGTAGATAATACCAAGTTAAGGGGAACAGTTGATACCCTCAAAGCAGGGCTGTCATCCAGAGGGACCTAGGCAGGCTGAAGGAATAGGCCAACAGCAAGCTTATGAAACTCAGCAAGGACAAACATGAAGTCCTGCACCTGGGAAGGGAGAGGCCCAGCAACAACACAGGCTAGGGACTGACTGGCCAGAGAGCAGATCTGCTGAAAAAGGCCTGGCGATGGTGATCTGGGTATGAAGCAGCAGTGTGCCCTGGCAGCAAGGAAGGCCAAGAGCACCCACGTCCTGGACTGTATTGACAGCAGATTTAGGGGAGAAATTGTCCCTCTCTGCTCAGCACTCATTAGACCACATCTAGCATACTTCATCCAATCTTGGGCCCACAGCACAGCAAAGACATTGATTAAGGGATGTGAGTTCAGCAGAGGCCCTCTGAAATGTTTGGTGGCCAGATCGCTTACCCTGTGAGGGGAGGCTGAGACACTGATGCTTGTCCAGCCAGAAGATGAGACTGCTTCAGGGACACCTAACAGCAGCCCCCAATGCCTGTGAGGAGGTCATCAAGAAGACAGAGTAAGGCTCTTCACAGAGGTGCACATCAGGAGGATGAGAAACAGTGGGTTGAAATGCATCTTGAGTACTGCATCCAGTTCTGGGCTCCCCAGTACAAGAGAGACACGGAGCTACTGCAGAGGGTCCAGYGCAAGGATGATCAGAGGGCTGGAGCATCTGCCCTATGAGGAACGGCTGYGAGAGCTGGGCCTCTTTACCCTGGGGAAGGGAAGACTGAGGGGGGATCTTATCAGTGTGTAAAAGTACCTGAAGGGAGGGTGTCAAGGGGACGGGGACAAACTCTTTTCAGTTGTCCCATGTGACAGGACAAGAGGCAATGGGCAGAAATTGAAGCGCAGGAAGTTCCGCCTGACCGTGAGGGGGAATTTCTTCCCTGTGAGAGTGATGGAGCACTGGACTAGGTTGCCCAGAGAGGCTGTGGAGTCTCCTTCTCTGGAGATCTTCAAGGCCTGCCTGGATGCAACCCTGCCTAACATGCYCTAGGTGACCCTGCTGAGCGTGGAGGTTGGACTAGATGATCTCCAGAGGTCCCTTCCAACCTTACTGATTCTATGATTCTGTGATTCTATGAATGGAAAGGGAGGGTCTAACTGATTATAAGGAAAAAGACAGTCAAGCAGTGGAGCATGTTGCCAAGGGAGGTTACACAGTTTCTGTCCTTGGAGGGTTTCAAGACCCAACTGGACAAAGATCTGAGTAATCTGGTCTGAAATCAGTGCTGCTACTGCTTTGAGATTGGCCTATAGACTTCTCAGGGTCATTTCCAGCCCAAATCGTTTTGTGATCCTGTTCATCAGTAATCACGGTTGTGTTCTCCTCATTGAAATGAGTACAGACACAAACTGATAAAAGGATACAGTCAAAAAAGAAAAAAAAAAAGTCCTCCTTTACTAAAAACAGTCACAGATTCTATACGTAAATATGAGGAGGAGTTTTCATGTTTTTGATTGGTTAAAGCAAATGAAGGCAAACTGTTTTGAAATAGGCATGTGTGTTGAAATTACTTTTTTCTCTTTCGCATCTAGGACAGCCTGCTTTTACAAGGATAAGCTTATAAAACTTACTCCATTAGCAAATGGAGTAAGTTTTGAGATATGAGATGCAAAGTAGMAAGATTTGCTTTAGAAATAAAATTGTTAGCAGATCCTTGTATCTGATCATGCAGTGTGTATCATACTATACACTGGATCACTAATAATTATTTAAAGGGTTTTAAATGTATGTTCTAGAGTTCATTAGCAAATGTCTTACTGATCATCTAAGGCTGTTCGTTAGCTCAACCTTTGAAAAATAGGTATCTGAAATGCTGAAATTAATTATTTATTGGGAGAAAGAGCAAGCAATAGCTTTCATTATTATTATTATTCCTTCTCCCCCATCCTGACTATGCTATTTTTCCCTATGCCAAGAGGGCTTAGGTTCCTTGTTTTTATCCCTGTTCTATGTTCTTTTGGGGTAATCCTCTCTTATAAAGCATGTCTTGGGCTGTACTCTTCCTGATACATTTCTTGATACTTCCATAGAAACTCCTAGTATTTTCTGTAGTAGCGGAGAAACCACATAGTAGCTTGTAGATTTTGTTCTATAGCATTTTGCAAAGACTTTGGCTAGGAAAAAAAGAAATTTGATTTGTGATTTATTAGAAAATCCAAAGAAATTATCCTGCATTAATCAACAGACCATGCTTGAAAGATTGTCATTACACTTTTTGTACTAAGTTTCGTAACTCTCTAACCAAAAGCAAATTTTTCTTCTTCTTTACTCTTCTCTTCTTCCCCTTCCTGCCCTTGCCTATTTGCTCTCCAGAAACAAATTCTGATTCCAGGATTAGCAGGTGTCACCTTTGTTGTACTGTAACTTGAGATGGTAGTGCTGAAAATGTGTCTAGTGATGAAGTTTGAGAAACAACCTTGCTGATAAAACATTACATCCACACCCTTATGTTATTTCTGTATTTAACAAAATAAGTCACTACCTCTTCCCTATGAAGTGTGAAGACKTGGAGAAGAATGTGTTGTTTTTATTGGCCCGAAGTGACAAAGTGAGTCTTTTTACCTCTCAATTTCAAACAATTCTGTCTGTCTGTCTGCCTTCTGAAGTAGCTCTGTGTATGAAAGCATTATTGATATCTGACCAAAGAATAAAAGTTTAATGTAACCTAAAATGAATTTTCTGCAGACTTTTTTATTCTGAAACTTTCCATTGTTAAATTATATGTAATTCTGAAAATTAGTTCAGAGAGAGAAATCTCATCCAGTGCTTGTTTTGCCAAGATAGTGGGAAATTCTGAAAATTCGAGTTGTCGCTACATTAAATTAATAGAGCTCGGTTGGAGGGAGAGGTGGTAAGGAAAAGGAATTCAGCTCTACTGAAAAGGAATATTTTTAAAAGAATCCCTCACCTGATATTGTACTATTACTATAGTACTCACATCTCACTTGAGATATGTATCCATATCTCACTTTTGCATATTGTCCCCTTAACTAAAAGCATCGTATATCTCATTTCAAAAGTATTAACCCTACTGGGTCTGTAGTGTTTGCTTACCTTAATTTATTAAATATAACTTAAGCTAATAAGGAAAAAAATCATTTTCCCTTTTTTTTTCTTTTTTTTCTTTTTTTTTTTTTTTGAAGTCTTGAGTGTTCTAACTCTGGTTTCTTCCCTTAGATCTGTTTTGTTTGCACAGATTGTGTATCACAGTCTTCCTCTTCAGTCTTTCTATCAGTGCTCAACGACTAACAATTTGTAATGGACATTATGTTTAGCAGTATGTTGCCTTTAACTGTGATGTGCTCCTTTAATACACTATTTTTGCTCACAGTCACAGAGATTAAATGTCAGCATATTTATAAGGCAGCTTTTGAAAGATGATTTAAACCTTCAGCGTGTCATGAGTATTGGTCAATGCAAAGTAGTGCAGAGAAACATTACTCGGAAACATTTATTTTGAAGGCGTAGTACTGTGTAGTTAAAAGCAAATACACTTTGTACAGTGTTTCAGCTTTTTTTGCCTTACGTTCTATTTTAGCTGAGTACAAAGATACAACAGTGAAGACTTGAAAAGAAAACTGATTTTTATTTTCTGGTCAGGCATCATTTAAGTAAACATTTTTAAAATAAAAATAACTAAATCCCCAAACATCAATTATTTTCTGAAATACCTGTGTTGTGATTTCATTTTTCCTTAGATAGACATTATTTCAGATTTCATTTCTTGTAGACCTCATTTTTATGAGGATATGATACGATAGGATTTCATTTGTGCTTCAGGGAAAGGAAGAAGGTTGGACTCTTTGAAGTTAGAGGTAAATGACTGAGTATGAGGAAAAAGACTGTGTTTTCTAACCACAGCTAACCATAATAGTATTTACTATTATTTCATTGTTGTCTTTTAGCATTAACAGTTAGTTTGCTTATGAGTCTGTCTTAATGCTTTGGCCCTGGCATTGTTCTCAGATTAACCCCAACCATTCTTTTTATTTTCTTCTTACGGGCATCTGTTACCTTGCATAGTCATTCACCTGCAGTGACTTTGGTCTGAGGCCATTATACTGAATCTATTACCCATTAAGTACGTACTTGTGATTTAATTGGTATTTAGTTGTGCGACAGATGCTCATAAGTAGGGATCACAGAAAGTGTTTTGGTGAGTATGCATACGTAAGACAGAGCTAAGTGAATGTATTTAACTGTAAGCTGAGATGTTTCCTTTTAAAATTTCAGAATACATGGATGACAAAAAAAAGGAAAAAAAAAAAACACTTCAGTGCATTTTCAGGCAATTTTTCAGTATCTTTTCCCAAAGAGTGGTGAGAAAAATAGTAGATTATGAAATGTAAACTGAGTTTTCATTTGTAATGATGTCCATTAATGAACACTCACTCTTATGTTCCTAGGAACTTTCCCAGAGACTGCTTGGGTGTGGGGCCAGACAAATTTGCTGTGTCACTGGGTTTCTCCACAGAGCTTGTTCCTTATATTCTCATTGCAGAGCCCTGTTTATTTATGTGACTTGCTCTGCCTCTCTGAGCGGGATCTATTGCAAACCACTTTGGTGTGTATCTGTACCGCTCTATTCTCTGCTCCTCAGCACTAGTGCTCATCCAACCCCATAAAGAGCCAGTTCACCTCACTAAAAAAAAAAAAATCACTTTTTTGGTGCATTAGTCTTCTGTCAGTTTGCTAAGCTGGACTGTCTGATGGGTTTGAGTAGCCAGGTGGACAGCACTGGTCTGAGGAGATGGCAGAGGGAGGCAGTTTCCATGTAGCCAGGGGTGGCAAATTTGCAGCAGTTGCCCAATTCACGTTGGATTAAGACGTTATAGAGCTGTATATCCTTAATTACTTGTATCAGGTGGTATGTTCAGATAAATAACCTTCCATAAATTACAAAAACCATTTAACGGAAAGGAGGAAGAGGTGCCAGCGTGCTTTTCATCTCTTCTCTGTCTCTTTCTATGTCGTCAGGTAGTGCTTCTTTTAGGTTAATGTCATATGTTTTTTATGAAGATAGCCATGCACTGGCATTTTGAGCTGCGCCTTCAAATGGTACATGATCATTTTGGGTGTGTTATGCTTACTTAACTGAAAGTAAACACTGTAGTGATAGCTAATCAGCTGACCAGTCTCTGTTTATCAACAAGACCACCTTTGGAGTTATCTTAGAAAAACAGATACATGTCTAAATGAACGGGTTCTCTTCATACCTAATTACAGAATGGTTGAGGTTGGAAGGGACCTCTGGAGATCATCTAGTCCAACCTCCCTGCTCAAGCAAGATCACCTAGAGCGTGTTAGACAGGATCACATCCAGGTGGGCTTTGAATATCTTCAGAGAAGGAGACTCCACAACCTCTCTGGGCAACCTGTTCCAGTGCTCTGTCACTCTTGTAATAAAGAAGTTTTTCCTCATGTTCAGACAGAACTTCCTGTGTCTCAGCCTGTGCCAGTTGCCTCTTGTCCTGTCACATGGCACCACTGAAAAGAGTCTGGCACCATCCTCTTGACCTCCTCCCTTAAGGTATTTTTGTAGACATTGATAAGCTTCCCTCTCAGTCTTCTCTTCTTCAGGCTGAAGAGTCCCAGCTCTTGTAGCCTTTCCTTACAAGAAAGATGCTCCAGTCCTCTAATCATCTCTGTAGCCCTATGCCGTACTGTAGTAGCTCCATGTCTCTCTTGTCCTGGGGAGCCCAGAACTGGATGCAGTATTCCAGACACAGCCTCACCAGGGCGGAGTAGAGTGGCAGGATCACCTCCCTCAACCTACTGGCAACACTTGCTAATGCACCCCAGGACACCATTGGCCTTCTTGGCGCAGGAACACATTGCTGGCTCATGGAAATATATCCTCATATATCATTACTGCTTGTAGCTACACACCCATTAGTATATTTTCAAAAGAACTCAGTTGTTCATAGACTTGCAGCAATATTGCAGTCCTAATATTGCTACTAGATTTTGTTATATACACGGTTTGGAAACTCTGGAAGTACAGAGAGCATTGCGATTCTGCTGCTAGCAACAGCTGTTGCATATAAAAAGCTGTTGTTAAAAAAATGTCCAATGTGTTTGTATCTTGACTTAACACTTTCTACATAATTTTGAAAGAATTTGGCTGTTTGAAAGCTGGCATTGCTCCCCTGACAGATCTCAATGGGGAAAAAGGATGTTTGACAGTAAAATACAGCGCTGGGTTTCAGCTTTGAGCTCAGCTCTTCCTTTCTTCCTTATTGTAAGTGATATTTCTAATCTCAGTGTAACTTTATTAAAGAGTACCAGGATAGAGAGTTATTCTTTGATATGTGTTTAGAAAATATTGGAGATGTAATGCTGTACCTGTAGTACTTAAGCCTATGTAAATTGACTCAATTTGAGTGTTAACATTCATAGCTTAAAGTTTAAAAAAATTATAAAGGGGAAAAACAGTACAGGGTGGTTTTTAACTACAGATGGACAGAAAGCATCATCAGACCACTTTTTAAGTATATTGCCTTTCTTTCTCAACAACTTTGGGGTATAATGAGCAAAAGACGGAGGAAATGGATCAATTAGTGCACCATCTGTACGAAAACCAGACCATGGATGTTACACTGAACAAGAAATGTTCAGTCCCATTGATCTTTCTTATGTAGATAACGTTACTCATTTGTATTACATTTTGGAAGAAGTGTACCCAGTAATGGATTCGTGTTGTTTTTGTTATTCTTTTGTTTGTTTTTAAGCTAAGAAAAATTGATATTAGGATTCTGTGTCTTTTGGCAACCATTCCTTTCGTGTAGAAAACATGGTATGTTTATGCACAGCTTAACCCTATGTATATGCGGGGTGATTTCAAATTCATGCATTATCAAGCAGCAGTATATCAGTGATTTGAGGCTGTTTCTTTTCTGGAAATAAGCAGCTTCCCCTTAAAGTCTTGCTAGGACACCAGCTGCAGATGAGAATGAGCTTCCATATTTAATACATTCTATTAACTTCACACATACAAACATGCACGCACTCACTCATACACCCCAGTGTCACATTATAGGTGAACAGGCCCTAATTAAAAGCACACACCATCTGCTGGTGTATGGCAGCAGGGTGGCACTCTGTAACCGTCCTGGTTCCTGTGATTGAAATGTATTATTTATGAGCTTGCACAGAAAATACGCCACTTGGCTCATGGAACCTGCATTAAGAGCTGGATAGCACCATCTAATGGTATAGAGTGACTTTGACTGTTAATCTTTCATACTCTTTTCCTCCCTACTTCTCCCCTACCCCCCGTCAATATTTTAATTTTTTAACATTGTGTATGTGGGGTTTTATGATCATGTTCCAGAAAATCTTGTGCCTTGTGTTTCACTTTTACACAAGACTGAAAAGCAGCAGTTGAAGTAGTCTAATGTTTGTGCTGTTTACAGCAACCTTCTTTTTCCTTTCAATGCCAAACATAGGATTTTGCTTTCTGTATGTGATGCGGTGGAAAAATGGAAGCAGGACAGCTGAGCAGGATAAATTTGCCACCTTCCCGCCCCCCCCAGCAAGTATGTAATGAAAGTTTCTACTGCTGAATCTGAAAACTGTATTTTAATATTGAAATTGGCCCTGCTTTTTTGTTGAGCAGTGCACTGCAGACTGCACAAAGGTTCTTTATTGGCTTTAATAAAGCCAGTAGACTGCAGATGACTGCAGCTTTGGACCTTCCTCTCTGGAAGCAGAGATTATAACCTCTTTCTACTTGCAGAGACCATATCCTGTTCCTACTTAGCAGCTGAAGAGGAATGAGGAGGTTGGACTGAAAGGTGAAATGTGCTTTTTCAGGAGAAGAAAGGAGGGAGGAGAAAGGATCAGTTTTTGGCATAATTGATCTGTCACTCTGCCTTTGGTGACTGCCAGGTTACAAAGTCAGAACTTGTAAAACCTGTAATTTATTTAGTAGTTAGCATTGTCACCAATGACCTTTAGAATACTAGGAGTAAGAATAATTGCACTGATTCATAATTATTTTGAGGATGATTTGGGGTTTTTTTATGTTTTGGGGCTTTTTTATGTCCTTGAGCTTTTTCCTTTTAGTATCTAGATTGCGTATCCAACAGCAGTAGTCCTATATGCAGCTTCAAGAAGCTTCTTAATATTGGCAAGCACAGGTGCCTCTTTTTGGCAGTAACAAGCACAGCTATAATGACTGGTCTAAATACATGAAGTATGAAACTTTTCTACAGTAAGTGCCAGTAAAACCACTTTTTTAAACTAAAAAGTCTGGTCATTGCTTGAACTCAGACAACACATGTCCTTAAATAAGAAGAGATGTCTGTAAAGTCTGGGAAAATAGTATGTGTGTGTGTGTATTCGTTTTATTTATATATTTATATTTGGAAAAAATTATCAACGTGTTTTAAAGAATGTTGAAATGTCATCACTATAGCACATTTACAAATACATGTTTTCTTGTTTATGTTTAGAACATATGCCATCAGAAGGATAAGAGACGCCTTCAGAGAAAACAAGAATGTAAAAGATGCTGAAAAAATAGAAGAACTAGTGAATAAAGCAAAAGCAAACCTAGAGATTATTCATCGACAGGTAGATTTACTTTATTTCTTTCTTTTTAGCAAAGAGTTGTTCACCAATTAGTCATTACAGATGGGAAAAACAGATTCTTACCCAACATATCCTTGGATGGACAGTGTTTTGTATTTCTGAGTTTGAGGGCRTGGGAAGCATCTGGTTCTCCTTGATGGCTGCTGAATTTAGTGATTCTTGTTCCGTTAGCCTGAACAGACCTTGCTGTCAAAAGTTTATGTGCACTTTCCTTACCTTCTCTACTATTAGTTTTACTGCCTCTTTACTTTGTTCTTCTGTTCTGCATTAATATTCCCTTTTATGTATTTCCTCTAGCTCACATACATTACACTTCCTTTCCTCATTTTTCCCTCCTTCCATCATAGGCTTAGAAGAGTGTATGTGACCCCCACTCTGAATAGTCTTGCCTTTGGTGTTTGTTTTTCCCCAACTCCAGATACGGTGTTGGAACAATAGCAGAACAAGAAAATCCTAAGGTTAATTAAGCAAATGCTCACTAAATGTATCCAAGCAGGGTGGTGGGTTTTCCTGTGGAAGAAGCTGAGTCACTGCCAATATATTTCTCTGACTTGGTTTGAGTAGCATTTGTAACATCTCTAGTCCTTCCACTGAGTACCGTATCAATTAGATATGATATATACTTCAGTAAACTTTAGATACTTGGTTACTTTTCAAACAAACTCTATTTGCAAGGACCACTGGAAATTTTGACAAACAAAGCTACTTTGCCTGAACTCTCTGAGGGCGTTTTCAATCTCTGAACTGTCTCTCCTTGCAACGACTGCACTTTCTGATGCTGGTGAGAGTTCAGTAGTACTTTTAAATGTTGGCCATCTCTCTCCTGGCTTTCAAGARTCCAGATCTTTCTTAAGCACTTGGTCCTCCATGGTCTAGTGTAACATGGTTTTTACAACCAGCAGGTCAGTTAGCTAGATTCTTATGTCAGTAGGAAATTAGGTCTTTTGTTTTGGCAATCAAGTATGAAAGTTTTACTGCAAGTTACATTATTTCTTTGGACTTTCTTCTCACAGGAGCAAGTGTTTTAGGAGTATGAAAGTAGTAAACTATAGAAAGCATGCTAAGATTTCTACTTGTTTGTGATTACAGATACTTTAGAATTTGTGTTCCTGTCGATTTGTTGTATTTTTTAACCCCAAAAGTCCTATTTTTGTATTTTAAAAAAGGTTTCTATAGGATATAATTCTGATYGGATGGATTCAGTGCGAGTATATTCAAATGTCGTTTTTTTCCCCATACCTGTATAAAATAAGTAGCACTTTCAGTTCTTCTTTCTGAGGGTTTATCTTGGAGAGCTCTGATATCCAATTTATACAGATCTTATCTGCAAAGACGCATTGGGGGCTGGAGCAGATGATGAACAAGGGGGACGCAAAACATAAGAGTGTGTGGAGTCAAATTCTGCCACTTGCAGAAATCAGGATCAGAGAAGTAGCAGTTATGGACAGGGGATATCCCATAGTGAAATATTAGAGAAAAATCTTTTCTGGATTGTAGCTGAGATAAATTCTTGTCAGTATGTGAGAAAATTGCTCTGTGATTGTTGTGAGTAAGAATACTTGTTATAKCTTTGTCTAATAAATCAGAGAGATGCTAGTAAGTCTACCACACTATTTTGTGTAAAATGAATGACTTAAGTGGTATTAAATTTCTTTCTTTAAAAAAAATCCTGACTGAGACCTACTTGGCACAGCCCTTTTTCAGAAAGGGAAAGTATTTGTGATTATAAAAGTTTCAATATCAAGATATCAAAGCACTAGAAACTGGTGTGAAGTACTGTTTTCGCTTTACAGATATGTAACTGGGATGCTGAAATGAGGGACTAGATTTCTAATACCTTAATGTTCAGTGTATGTCAACTTGATATGGGTAGGATTTGTCTCTTACTGGTTCTATGAGCCCAAATAAAAAAAGGCAGTTCTAAGTCAGATGCTGGATAAGTCTTGCTAAAACAAAAGCTTTCYAGCTTTTCTTTGAGAAAATGGGATTCTGCTGACTCATCTGAGTGTTGTAATAGATCTGGGATAGAGTTTTATTTTAAACTCATCTCTTCTGACTGAGTCATGAGAACATAGATTACCTTGTTAGTGTAGACACTGAAATAGGATACCACTTGTCTAAAAGCGAGTATTGGCTAGGGGCCTTTTTCCTCTCTAAGGTGTGGGTCTTGTCTTTCACCTTTTAGGNACCTTTAGGACTATCAGTTAGTGTCAGATAAGTCTTTCAGTTGTGTTGGGAAAAACAAGAATAACAGGCAGGCGTATTAGTTTGATTAATGTCTGACCAATGTACCCATTCACTGTCCTTTCTGAAGGAGTAAGTTGGCTTTAAGGACTTCCTGTGTTCATTGCCTCTAGYGCTAATGAACATCTTGATCACATATAAACACATACATGTGCATATCCATACACAGATATATCTAATGAGCCTGTACATGAACTATAAATAACTGTATTATACACGAGCCTCTATTTTGCACTAATAAAAAATCTTGTATATTTAATACTTTGTTCAAGAATATAATGGCAATAAAAAAATAAGACAACACTTACTATTTTCTCATAGTAAGGATTCTGCTTTTTTCATTACACCAGCAGAACCATTTTAATCTGCTAATTTTTCAATTTTGCTGTTTTATAATAATGGCAAATAATTTATATATATAATAATTCATTTGATAAGAACTTTTTATTGACTACAGATTGAAAAAAATTTTTGAGATGCATTTTGGCCTACCATTTGGTACGTAAGTGTTACTTTAAAAGGTTTTATAAATAGGTATGAATTTTTCAACTAAGAAGAAGTTCAGAGGGAAATAGGGCATGTGGGTTTCCAGTTCTCATTAATAGCTTCATATGAATTTTCAAATATTAAAATCTCCCATGTATGTTTAAATTTTACTAACATTATCAAATTACAATATTTAATACAGTTATCTTAAATGTATTATAAACAAGCAGTTTGTCAAGCAGACTGCTTTAAATGTCTATCTGTTATGCATTTGTTTATTGAGCAGTATTTTTGTCACTAGGACATAGCAGTAGAGTGCAATATTACTAAAGTTTCACATTTTTGTTTATCTATTTTTTCAAATCTCAACTATTTAAGAGGTTATCCCGTATGCGGTCTGCTAAAGTAGTTTTCAATTTGATCGCATTTTGGCATGATTCCACATAAGGAATTCAGGAAAACGTCCTGAAAGAATTTCAGGAAAAATCAGTCATATTGAAGAGAGATTTTGACGCAACTTCCCCCTTTTTACACTGCTACATCGTGCTACATAAAATAAAAATAATTTAGCAAGGTAATTTTTGAGATTTGTGTTCCTGGATTACTTGTTGATGCTTGGGTAACTCTAAGATTTCTTTTGCTGAGTTCCATCCCACCCCAAAACAAATTTTACTTAAAAAAGTGAGAATTGTTGTTCTTTCCACAGTGTCTATTATGTTTCAGTGTCATCTCCATTTTGACTGTAAAGGAAGAGATAAATATTGAAAAAATAGGAACCTCTTTATCATAAAGTATGCCTGCTTTTCATCAGAACTATTAGAAACCTTAGAGTCTCAATTCATATTAATATTTTTGGCTGTCAAATTTAATCAAGTTCCATGGAAAAAAAATCATTCTTGCTCACTAATTGAATGATCTAAGTCATCTGACATTATTAAGAGTTTATATTTAAAACTAACCAAGCATTCTATAAAGTGTTTTTATTTTTAAATGCAGAAGCACTGAAGCAAACGTGAGATATAGTGTGCATTTTTTTTACTAAGTTTGGGGTTTATTATGATGTAGCACATCTAAGTACTGCTGACTTTTTCATCGCATGTCGATAGAAATTAAATAATATCCCGCTTTGCTGACAATGTGTTGTTACTTTGAAATCAAATTTATATTCACTTTACATTCTAATTTATGGTTTAGTCATCAAAGTGACCATTGAAGTGTAAGGTTCATAAATAACTATTTGAATCAGCCTGGTGGGAAATATGAAATTGTGACAGATTACTGTCATTTTATTCATGTCAGTCACTGTACAATTTGCTTGAATGTTATAAAAGTAACTTTATAAAGCTGAAAAGCATGGAGGAAAATTAATCTCCACCTCAGTCCTCCTCTGCTTGTTACTGGTTATGATTTAGAAATAGGTTGGCTAAAGGAGGGAACAGCTCAAATTCTTTTCTCATCACAATTTCTGGAGACTTTTTTGTGTTTGCTATATAAACAGCACAATATGTTGCATCTTTCCTCTAAGAAAGGCATTGGGAGAATTGCATTGTCACAAGGAAGTTTGAAATAGAAAGTTTAAAAGATTTTGAGGCAGTCTTTGAGGTCCTTAAAGAACATGATTTAATTAAAAAAAAAAAAAAAGTGTCAGACCTAGTATGAGAATTCAGGGTTGTATTCCTGTGTTTATCCGTATTTACCATTTCTATTAAATATGGTTAGTATGACCTTTAAAAAAAATAGTGAAGTTAGAACAGTTCTTTTGGTTTAAAATTTTTTTAAGCTACATCGCCAGTGCAGCAATACATAGCCAAAGTACTGCACCTTCCTGAGGCATCCATTGGCTGTGTATCATCTTAGCAATATTGTAGATTCAAATAAYAATTGAATGGAAGTGGAGATGATATCGAATGGATGTACTAATACAGCAGCTCATATTACTATGAATTGGTAAAAATGTCTCTATGGCGTAAGGAAGCCTATTTCTGTAATTCAGAATAATATGAATATTAAAGCATGTTTAAAGAATATTACCAAGGCAAACAATTTCAAATATAATTACTCTAAGAAACAAAAAGTGAAAGTACCTTAGTGTACAGCACCTGCTTTGGATTTTATTACCTATCTTTTGTGGATGATTTACCAGCAWATACTCCCATTTTTTTCCATAGTCCAGTTGTCATAATTCTGTGATAAATTTGCAACAATAGCAGGTAAATTAGCAATTGCTAAAGTGGATGTATTTCTGGATTGAAAGCATATAGGTTGAGCATTCAGGGGACCGATACCAGCCTACACAGTTGGGGAGTGACATCAGGATTGACTGTCTTGAAAAACTTCTCAACCCTCAAGAGAGACACTGTACACCTGACAGTACCTGTGTCTATGCTGCAGAGCACTCCAGGCTGGATACCCTTAGCAGGAGAGGGAGTGTTATGAAAATTCTTAATACCAGTTTTAGTTGTAAGCCACAAGTCATATTGCTGTTTAGTGTTTCTGATTGATTATTCATGAAAGTTGCAAAATATTATATAATGTCTCCACTACAGCCATTCTGAAGCAGAGAGGAAAGAATAGYTGGAAGAACTTTGAGTACGGGGGCTCAGTGCGGAGTAGTGCTGTTCAGAAGTGCGTCACTTAAGTTTTCCTATGAGCAACAAGTTACATTGGTGCACTAAGATGGCTTCTGTGGGTCACGTTTGTCACTGGAGGGGAATTTTAAAATCACAGATTCATTTATTATGTTTCTTAACAAGTATCTTGAATAGTTTTTTTACAATTTTCAGCTTCMTATCTCAATGGCAAAGATCTGTTTTTCTTTACAAATGAATAGACTTAACAGCTCTTATCTAAGAGGAATGTCCTTGGAAGCTCACTGCTATTTTATTAGTGTCATGTATTTGTATCTTTTGCAGTTGTAGCTACAGCTTCCCACCAGGATAGACCCTACATTATGTGTAGAGACTATCCTTACCTCCCAAGCATTTTGTTTGTTAAAACAGGTTCAAAAGTAGGAGTGTCAAATGCTGTTTTACATCAGAAGAGCAGGAGATGAACAGAATGATGAGATGATTTCTCACAATCCCATTAAGAGTTTAATCAAGTCATTGCACAGTATCTTTTTTTAGAAGTATTAGAGGATCTATATTTTTCTAAATAATGGCAGTGCTATGTAGAAGTTAGCTATACTGAAAGTGGTTAGCGTGATTCTCTTCCACTTTTCTTGTCCCTAGTCTGCTGAAWTACTGGTAGTCAGCTTTTAACTGCATTAGCAGATCATGAGTTCTCATCTGATCAGTCCTCTAAGCGCCTTTACCAAAATTATGTTGGCAAAGCCAGACACTGAAATTGAATCACTGCACAATGGGAGTAGAAGGGATTTGGGGATATTTTGTGTGTGCTTTTTTTAATCTCAAAGTTCTTTTGAGTGGCTTTGAGAGGCTTTTATTTTAGATTTTTTTCCTTGAAGTGATGTATGTCCTTTCTTTCATTCTAGCTTACATGAAACCAGAACTCAAAAAATACAAATCTRTATGTTTTTTGTTTTGTAACAGTAACCTAGACGGAATAATACAATGAAAGAAAGAACTGAAATCCTCAATCTATGTTAAGTTTCAGTGTCCTTTGCTTGGGAAGAGATGCAGATGTTACAAATGTAGTTAGGACAGGGAAAATAGAGGATAGGATGGATGACATCTGCAGGGGGAGGAGTTGTTTGGTTTTTTTAATAAAAGAAAGAATGTCTGAAATCAAAGTTGAAATGAAGAGGCATCAAATTCAGAGCTATACTATTCTTGTATTACAATATGAGAGTGAATGTATTTTATGTCTGCTGACTGACCATAAGCTTTTAGAGGGAGTGGTGAAGGGCAAAGAGGAAGAAAAACAAGGAGAAATTTAAAGTAGGAGTCACTTTGAAAAAGCTTTGGTACAATTGAATTGAAACCCAGGTGAATCAGAGCTTGGCCCTTACCAGGGCATTGCAAACAAGGTAAGATCTCCTACCAGCTTTTTCAGATAGTTTTTTTTTTCTTGGCATATGGGATAGTTTTGGAGATATGCAGTATTGTAACAGATGCCAAAAGCCCAGAGCTGTCATATCAGCTTAATTTCAAACATCTGAATGTGCAGGAAGTGTGACAGAGGTTTTACCGCTTTGCAGGGGGGTTTGCTCTCGAGCTTACCCTTGTTTGAGTCTCCAGAGCAGTGTTAATCTTTAGACTTCCCTCTGACCCTCCGGATGCAGAACAAGATTGTACTTTCACAAATGATTTGCTGTTGTTTGCACTCCTGACTAATTACAAGCGGCAGTTTCTGCTTTACGAGCAGAAATTATTACATACAGAAGCCGACCCTGCTTTGGAAGTAACCTTTAGGCTATGAGCAAAGGTARTTCAGAGTTAGTTTGAAACTTTGTCTTTCTTGCATAAGAGCCATACTGGAAATGCTCAGTTTAAAACAGGATTTGACATACGCAGTAACCTTTCTTAAAAAAAATGAAGACTGTTGAGCGTTGGCGGCTGTTTTTAAAATAGTTTAATTATCTGCCATAAAAGATCTCATTATTTTTGTTACATGTACGTAGTGGTTAATGCAGTGAGGTTAGGGCCCTGCCACAAGTAAGCAGTGGTTACATAACGCATCCAGAGCTGTGAGCATCTGATGTTATGCATAGCGGAGGGCGATCTGAAGGGCAAGAGAAGGACTTATTTTCTAGTGAGCAATTGGCAGCTTGTAACACCTCATCAAATCAATATTGGATTTAAACTTCCACTCAGAAAAAAGTAAGTTTCACCAGCTTGTTTGATCAGAAACTTCCAGAAAGAGTCAGCAGTGCTGACTGAGCCAGTCTTTGCAGAAGAAAGCCCCAGAAACAAGGGAAATTCTCATTTCAGAAGATCAGCTCATCTACCATTTGTAGCCTTCTTATTTAGTCTTCAGTCCCAAGGGCTTCCACCCAGTGTGTAAAAGAATACAGGCCACAGGGATGGTTATAACAAAATTTCAAGTAGACCTCTTCCGAATGAGGTGGGTACTAGCAAGTGCCAGGGTGTCTTAATGTAAACCTAAAACATTGCCAAGGGAGGGAAGGTAGAAGTAAGTGCAGATCTTTTTGATCAAAGCACAGGCACCTTTTGCTGTGCTTATTATCTGACTGCATGATCTGGAGTTGATGTCTGCCAGTTTTCATGGTGCCATTTGAGGGAAAATTTGGATTAGAGTTTCTAATATTGAAGTATATTCATCTACTCAGCATGTAGCAGCTTTGTTTAATGTACTTATTTATTTATTGCTGTGTGGTATCCTGGAGATACCACTCTGCTGTAGAGCTGAATGCTTGTGGAGGATCTGGGTTTTACCAAACAGAAAAAAAGAGAAGTGCAGCAGTGTTTTGTGTATTATTTATGAAACATATCCCCTCATGAAGATCTTGCATGTGTTTTGTAACTCATGTCCCTATCAGAATATAAATCTCTCCTGATTGTCACTTTCTAGTGATGGTATCATGGAGTTAACCAGTTTTAAGTATGGCTCAGTCTTGACAAAATGATCCTATTTKGGGGACTTCTGAAAAGAATGAGAGAGAGAACAGTGCTCTTGTGACAGTGGCAAACTCTGTTGTGTCCTTCCATAGTTAGCTGCTTTTTAATTTGTTATTTTTCCTTCCTTGCTGAGAAAAAATGGGATTTGCTGTTTTCCTCTGGTTTTGTGCTGGGTCCTGAGAGGAAAGGGTGGCAGGTTCCGCGACGTCCTGGCTGCGGGGACGTGCTTCCTGCAGGTGGTGCTTTGGCACGCTTGTCTGGTGCCTCTGCCTCCTGCTGCCCTTGAAGTTCACCCTGTAATTCAGGACGATGATGTTGGTGTTGACACCCTCACTATACTACCAGTCACCTCGTCTTGTAGGCTTGGTACGCTATTGTCCTTTTAATGACATTTTTCCCCCCTCATGCTCAGTCATTAATCTTCCAGCAAGTTAGAAATACGTTTTTTCTTTTTTCAGTTAACCAAGGGAAGAGAGAATATTTTAGCTCATGTGTGAGCAACTTGCCTTCTTTCCTGGCCTTTCACATGGCAAGGTAGATTCACAGTCGTCTAGCTTTATTTTGGCAATCTCTTCACATAAGGCTTACTTGCTTGAAAGACCTTTATCATTCACAGGTTATCTTTCAATTTTATTATTTTTACAGTAACTTAGTTTCTAATTTCTCTGTATTAAGCTGCTCATACTTGCTAGACTTCAGTCAGTATCAGTATATCTGATCCAGGCCACTGGAAGTTTAAGGAAGAAAGACTTTTTTTTTGCTAGATAAGAGTGTAGTGAGAAGTTTAATTAGTGTTTACGCAGTCTCCTTGGTACTSCTGCATTGCTGCTGTCTTTAGCTCTGTGCTTTCTGAGGTGAGCCTTTTTTTTTTTTTTTTTTTTTTCATTAAAAGCTGTAGCTGCAGTGCCCTTCATCTTGGTGACAAGCATTATCCCAGACATTAGTTCTGAAAGGAAACAAAACCAGTAAGAATTAAAAGAGCCCAAACTTATCTAGTTGTATTTAAATCATAAATTGACTGATCCCTGATTCATATTCTCTTTGGGGTGAGAATACATGCATTTCTTTCCTTTTTTTTTTTTTTTTTTTTTTTTTTTTTTTCTCCAAGGTATAGACTGGCTGAACATCCTCCCTAGACTATTCAGTTTGCAGAAAGTGAGCTGTTAGGTCTAGTTTTCAAGCTTGCTGTTATGATTTGGTCACCTGTGGAATGTATAGGAATATATACTTTGAAACAGAGACCTACTGTTTATCCTGTAAGCAAGACCCTGTCCTTCACCAGAGCTTTTATGAATGTTACAATATGGCTAAGTGTGCTCAGAGACTTTCTCCCTTGAGTATAATTCACATGCTGACAGTTGCTTTGGCAATTTTTAACCATTTTTCATGAGACTGTATGGTTGATGAAAGTGCTACGTGACCTGATCACTTAGCCTCTTCTATTAATACAGATTTTTTTTTTATTTCTGTTGGTTTTATTGTTGACCCAGTGCTTTGGTTGGTGTTTAAATGATCTTAATTTTAATTGAAAGCACTTTTTTTCTTACAGCAGTCTAATTTCTGTGCTCATTTGTCAGTAGTGAATACTTACTGAGGGTGATTACTCTCTAACTGCTTGTGCCAGTGTACCTCTGGGAGGTTAATCAATCTTGTGCTTTTTAATTGACTTCAATAATATGTTTACATTTATCAATATTTCTTAATTGTCAAGCTATAACAGTGGAACTTCAACWATAAATCATGCCAATGGTTAGCTTCATGTGTTAGAAATTTAAGAGTCTCCTTAAACACTTTGACATGTTGTAAATTGCTTTTAAATTATTTGTATGTGTGCTTATGGGGGAAGAGGAAAAAAAATTGGTATAAAAAGTCATGCACTGTAGAGTATACTAAAGAACTAATCCATTGAAATGACAATAAAATACCTTTACCACATGTATGACATGTGTTACAAGGAAAAAAGGAAGCAAGTTTTTTCAAAGTGCTGTTTTTGCTAACATTATTACTAATAAATTTGTGAGTATGGTAGTACATGTACATTTGCTGTGCCATCCCATTAGACTTGTCAAGGTTAGAATTATTTTCCTGCTTTCCACTCTATAAGCAAGGCAAAGGGCAGAGAGAATTAGTATTACTACCACTATTTTACAGAAGTAAGATTGAGCATTCAAGGATGAAAACACCCTGGTTTTAGCTATACATTTGAGCACGTGCCTGTCCTTAAGACAGAGGTGTGGAAAAGAATGAGACTACTTCTGTTTAAAGTTAAGCATGTATTTAGGGACTTTGCATTGAGACCTAAATTATTTGTATATGCTCCCAAAGTATGATTGCTGCAGGAGCTGAAGTCTTCCAGTACTGTCTATCCCAATCTTCCTGTATCACATAGCTCGCTCTGTCCTCTGTCCCCACTAGACCCAAATAACARTAAGCTGTAGAAGAAAATCTGCTTAGAGRGAAAGCTGACCACACTGTTTGTGTYTGTCATATGGCATTTTAGTGGCTGCACTGAAGACAATTTGAGAATTGAAAACCCWGTCTAATAAGCAATAAAGCAATACTTAARATTTGAGGTAGCAGTTTTCTTGCTAAGCAGAGCCAGTGTGACTGAACATCAGAAAAGGAAAAGTAGGGAAGAAGCCAGCTGGGGGAGGGGGTTGGGGAGAGAGGGAAGAGTTTCACTTTTACATCTTCTTTTCTTAATTTAGCTCTTGAAAGCAAATTGTTGAGCTTTTCAAGTAAACATACATGTACATACAGAAATGAAGATAAAAGTCATTAATGTTGTTAGATTTAAGTATTATATAAAACTAATTTTTTCATAGCTTACTGGATAGGGCCTAATTTTACGTTGCAACTAGTCCTGTAGAAGGAACTGTTGACTAAATTTATTGTTAATTATCAATCATATTGAAATGCTATACAATTAAGGGGTATTTTAAATAGAGTCGGAGAGATGTTCCACTTGCTGAAGTTGAAAATTAGATTAGAAAAATACATGCAATTGTTTTAGAAAAGAACAGCAGGTAATGAGTTCAAAAAGCAGATAAGGAATATGACCAACATCTTTGAACAGTTAGAACACTTCTCAGGATGGAGGAAAAGCTTTATGGTGAGACAGAGGTGAGTAAAAAATTCACCAGGATCTCAGTCCTAGGGAACAAAAGAACGAATTTAACAAATTAACGAATTTAAACACCCGGATCTTGGTGGCAAAATTCTTGTTCATTCAAGTCAGCCAGGTCATTGGCCCCTTTCCTCCTGCCTTGTTTCAAGGTCCCTCACACAGTACGAAGTGTAACTTGGTTATGCTAGTAGCTTTGTATTCAAAAACAGTGTATTTTGCTGGATTTCAAATAAGATGCTGTTATTTGAATATTATTGTTGATAGATTTGTATTTTTATCACGAGTTTGAACATGTATAAAAGAAAAATGTTTGCCCAAAAGGTGATTTAAACATAACTGTGAAGCCTAATGCCATCCTACCCAGTGCCATGCTTGCAAATGTTCACAGTAGTGGATTAGGCTTCTCTCTCCCTTTTTGAATGAGATAATACTGATAAGACACAGCTGTCCAAGGAACTAAATTACAGTGGTTACCAAGTCAAATCACATTAAAGCAAGGATGTTTAATCAATCTCTTTGTGAAGGGTAAAGCAAKTCAGAAAACAAAACCATTGATGCTTTCTTTATTGTGGTGGATTAAGTATATTCTTGTTGTGTAGAGAGAGCTTTGTGGTAGGGTAATTATGCGAATAAGTTAGATTTAGTTTCAAAGATACRGCTAATCTCATGGCATGTTACCTGAGGCACTGCTAAATAACTATGTAACATCTAAAATAAAGTTAGTTTTCATCCAAAGTAGATGGGTAAGCTTAGATCAATGTAGTAATGTGAGAGTATGTCTTTTAAGAAGTGGTGACCTTTCTATAGTATTCAAACTATATTTGCATTTTTGGCTTAAAACCTGCTAAGTTACCTAAAACTTACATAAAACTAAATTAAGTTTGGCTATTGCCATGAAGAATGCAAAATTTTTGTAAACTAAGCTCAGAAAGGACAATTTTTGTGCACTGTCCTCCAAAAAATACATTTAATAACAACAGTCTGAATTGTGTAAAACTAGTTCAGCTGCCGGATTTTCCAGTATGYTTGAGGAAGACTAAAATTGCTACTATCAGGTCATCAGCTGGGATGTATTTGAGACCTAAGTGAGCATCGTATAAGAAATTCATCTTTTGACCTTTAATACCCTGCATGGAATGAATACTGAAGCTACTGGGAAAGTAATAACTGTAGTGAACATCTGTAATAACCCTTCTCATAGGCTGAAGGGGAGGGTGGCTCTTCTGTTTAGAGGATGCCAGAGTAGATCCATAGCAAGGATCCAGAACCTGTCTTCACACATTTACACTGTGTAGTTGTGAGTGGTTAGGAGATCACGTTGTAATGAAAGCCGATAAAAGGTAAGCTCCAAAATTATTTAAGTGTTCTAGTGAACATGAATGAACTTTCTTCTGTAACATGTAAGACTCCATATTTTCTACCTTTATGATGAAACATCTGTATTTATGTAGTGTGCCACCATGGTTTTCATATTTGAAAAAAAATGAATATAGTGTAAATGTGTATGTTTTGATCTTTTTCATCTTTTGAGAAGGTACAGACCATCTTTATTTCCATTTTTTTTTCTCTTAAATCTCCAGCTAAATAGCAGTAATTTCATGTAGATACCTTACAGATCTGTGGGGAATAGTTTCTCCAGAAGGTAATTCATGAACAAAGGACCCTTTGGAGGCTCAGCTCATCAGACTTCAGTGCAGATACTCCCATCTTCAAAGGTTTATCATGATCAAGRGCTAAGAATTTGATTTTTAAAATCACTAGACAGTTCCTACCTTTCTGAAGAAGTCAGTAGTCAATTTGAATTTGACTCACATGACATAACGATAGTTGATATTGGAGTTCTGTAGCAGACAATTCATTGAAGATGAGGTTACATGTTTAGTATATCCACATAAGGTGGTAAATAGCACATTAATTTCTTAATTGCTTCTTGATTTTTACCTTTGTTTCAGCTTTTAATTTGAAGTAAAATGGATGTTCTATTTGTTTAAGTTGATGGCTAATTTCTTTTAAAAATGTAAATAGCCATCTCCTAGCTTTAACAGAGTGCTGTAAAGCTGCGAGAAAGAGAATTCTGACCTACTCTTACAAAAGGAAACAAAGCTAAGAAAGGGTGGAACATAGGAGCAGAGGTTTCCCACCGTATAGTAATGGGTATGACCTTTAATATTGAGGCCTTTGGATCACATTTAAGTTGGCATTAAAATTTTCTAATAAATTCCCTGCTGTATCTCAGAGTTTTTTTCCTCAGATTTAATTCAATAAGGTCACAATAAAGCAACTTCTGTCTGTGCTATTGTAATTGCTCTCAGCAGGCTGATAATATTATTGCAGAGAAGTGCCAGTTACTGTGCTTTTATTTCTTTCTTCAAGCACTCTCCTTCCTACATGCTTGCTCCTCTCACTCTCAAGTCCACCCTAAGTAGGAAATGAAATCATTTTAAATGTCATTTGCTTCTCATTTTAAAATGCTTTTATAATAATGCTTTCCTGAATCTTTTCCCCCTACAAAGGCAATAAAAGCATAGCCTGACTTATGCAGAATAATTGGAGACTTGTATGTCCTTTCCCTAATTCTAGCCCAAGATTTATGTATCAGATTCAGCCCTTAGTTCTTAAAGTTAATACTTGTAAACACAAAATACTTGGTTCTTTTTGGCTTCATGCTTTTAGAGTTATGGAGTATATGAACAGATAAGGCATTTCTCTTACACAAATGGTGAGAGATGCTGAATTCCCACTATATGTTTCATAAATAACCGAGGAATTATAGCTTATCACAGTGAGACATATTTTGTAGATCAATAAGAGATCTTCTTTTGCAACSTGATTTTCAGAACAGCATTGTTAATGTGGTATTTCTGTTATGAAAGGCAAATTTACACTTAGTGTGCTACTGGTAGATTTGTGACTATTACATGGGAAGTATTTAGTACAGTAAATAAATGTAAATACAGAATTCTAGGATCATGGTTCTCCATGTAATATTCTGGGCAACTATGAGAGACTTGGAGTCAATCAGTGAAACTTCAGTATCTCCTCTATATGAACTGCATTAGCTATACATAAATTTCTAGYTGCAGCTTCCTCTTTTTTCCAAGGCAGAGTGCAGGCATTTGGAGGTCACTCCTGATYAGTGACTGCTCATTGCTTTTTATTTATGATACACACATTTTAATTTGTATTTCCTACTGCTGCCTGAAGAAACTAATTTCTGGCAGCAGAGATGCAACACAGCTACTTTAAAGCAGAATGTTCCTGAAATGAAATGATGTTACTGACCTGTGAAACACTTCAAGAAGCTTAATTCAGAATCCTGCTATGGTTTGAGCCTGCAGTTTCTGAGGTATGTTGACTTTACTCTGAACCATTGTGACATGTGATCAAGTTGTTGCTTTATAAATTAAATAATGAATCATTTCTGTGTAAGAGTTCCTGCTTTAACTAAGCAGGAACTAAAACACTTAGGCTGTGCTTTAAAAAGATCRGAATTTAGATCACACAATGTTAGGATTTAGAACTTATTTTCCAAACTTGACTTTCTATCATTGGAAAAATAAGCCTTTCAAAATCCAAAATCTTTATAATAGTCTGTGTATTAACTGTAGAAATGTAAGTGACTAATCAGTCCTTTGTATAGTGTGATTTTTTTTTTCCAATTAAATTATCTGACTGGAGCTATGTAGAGGAAAGGTCCTGTGGTTAGGATGACCTTCCTCTTAGTTCTCCTGCAGATCTCAGAGACAGGCAGTTTGGTGAGTTTCTGGAAAGCAATTTGGTGAACAAACAAAGATAAAACCTATCATTCTTGATTGTGGCAATTATACATGTATAAATTGCTGTTAGTCTCAAGTTTCTAAAGTGCTTTACAAATTGTAACACTTGTGAAACAACCTGCTTTCAGATCTGCCACGTAGCATCTGCTTAGCACTTATTTTGTGACCCTAGATAGAATAATTTTAAAACTCTTGCAACATACTTCAGTTCCACATAACAATTTTACTCCATATTTTATAACTACACATCAAACTGAGTAACTTGGGATATGGGTGCAATAGTTAAGCCAGCTCACTGAATTTAACATCTGGTTGTTTGGAAAGCAGAGACAGAATTTGATTTTAACTTCAAGTCTGAATATCCCTCACTATGGTAAGTGATAGAAAGTTTCATCTGCATTCATTGCATGGAAAGGAAGGTTTGAGTAGATTTGGGTATGATATAAGGAAGATTTAGTGTTTCAGCCTATCATTTTAATGGTGTAGTCTATGGCATCTAAGAATCATCCTGCAGAGAGATCAGAGATCTCCCAATCTGTGGTGGTGTTACACATATTCGTAAGTTTTCCTATCTTTAATACTCTTTATCTTTTAAGAACACTGTTGAACTACTTACTACTGATTGGAGATCAGAATGCTTTTGCAGTTAAAAAAAAAACATAAATTATTTCCTAGTCCCATCTAAATTTTTTGGAAAATCCGAGAGCTCAATCCCCTGATTTAACACATAGGATGTATCTTTCAGTGCCACTTCTTCAGATTAATAAGGAGGGCATTCCAGATTTCTGTTTGTTTGGTTTTCGTAGGACTAGCGGGCCTGTTGGTAGAAACCACACTGAGGGGGGCAATTATTGTATATAGCTGCATCCGTTTAAGCAGTAGCTGTCCTGGAAATAATGCTGTAATTAAAAGAATCGAATTCAGATGTTCCTGATGCTGAAATATGCTAGGTTTTGGGGSCCATGTGGAAGACTCTCGATGCCTGGTAGCATAGAAACCAACTGGACTTGTATCTTTGGTTTCATGGAATGTTTGTTCATCCCAGAATCAATCTAAAAGTAAAAAGCAAATGGATCTGTGAGSGCTTCCTATGCTTTTAGTGCACTGGTCATGAAGAAGGCAGGTAGAGATTGTGCATACAGAGGTCATGCCTCTCCTGGAGTTATTCTTGCAGTTCTTTTCCTATCATAGGTGACTCTGTTTTCTCTTTAGGGGCTGTGCTTGCCTTTCTTTTAGGTGCTGTGCATGTGCTCATCCACCTCAAAATGATTCAAATGATTTTAAACCTCAATCTTAACTATTCTTCTGGTCAATAAAAAAAAAGGAAAAAAGAAAGAAAAGGAAAAAAGAAAGAAAGAATAAAGAACGAAACAGTAAAAAGAGATAGAAGAAGAGCTTGTGGTCAAAAGGAAGTTTCTATGAGAGGCAGAGAGCTGCAAGTCTTGAAATACAAAGCTGTATCTGCCATGATCCAATTGACTTATGCCAGGTTGTGTCTCCAGGTCACTTTTGTATTGTTTTTTGATCAAGTAAGGCAACAACACACTTGGGGTGCCTGAAAACCAGAGAAGAAGAGATGGWGTTGATGATGTGTTTTACACTAATATTTCTATTCACATTCAGGAGGCATGATTAAAAAGATGCTGAAATGAGGTTTCCAGTATCCTATTGAGAAAAATTCATGATCGTAGTAAAAATCTGCATTAGCATGTCAATCATTTTTAGAAACATATTTATTGCAAAATTTTTCCATACAACTTCGAACTGAGATTCAGGTTTGGGATATTGATCCGTGTCTAAATTCATTATCGTGGTCTATTTGTCATGATTAGAATCATGAGATTTTGGGATGGTAGAGATGGAAAAATCAGTTTTCAAAGATTTGTATRGATTGTGATTCTATGATATTTTTAGAAATAAGCATTTCACTGTGAGTGTATTAATTACAAAATGCCCAAAATTTTTTGTTTTCAAGAAAACTTATTCTGTTATAGTTAGCATACTGTCTTTCTGTGCCTTGTGCAACAATACACAAATATTTYGGCTTGTTTCTATCACTTGTTACTGACTGAAGTAAAGGCAAGAGGTCTACAGTTATGTAGCAGAAAGTAAGAATACTAAGATGGACAATAAATCAATTCCAAGTTTATGTAGTACTGAGCAGTACCAAAGTTATTCAGCATTGATTCTACACAGTTCAGCCCAGCTCTACAATCCCTCTGCTTTCCTGTCCTGCAGCAGCCTGTGCCCACCAGCTGGCCCCTGCCACCGCCAGCACTTCTCCCGAGGGGAGGAAGAGCACTGCATCACGGCACATTGAGGATAGGATTGATGAGGATCTGTATAGTGATCCCCAAGGGCTGGAGCTCAGGACACACAAGTCCTGCCCCCCCTCCTCCCCCCCCCAGAGATGGGAAGGACAGAGGGGTTGCCAGTACCACCTTGTGTTTTGCTGATGGACTCCTCCTTTCCGWACCCCCATGGAGTGACCTTCTGGTTCCTGCAGTTCCCACTTCCAAGGATAGGGAGTTAAATGAGGGAGGAGAAAAATTCCCACTCATGACTCCTCCAACCTCAGTCTCCTTGCAACCTAGAACCACGTGTCCAAAAGATGTACTAGTACTGCTGTGCTTAGTGGTTTCATGATAGATTTTTTGGTAGTATTACTGTGGAAGATTCAGTTGATTTTTTTTTTCTAGTGATAGAAAAGACTATCAAAATACTATATGGTTAAATGTGAATTTTTTTTGTTTGTAATCACTATTTTATACTTTTTATGAGATCTTTATGAATTCTAATTACTAATTTGTTGTTATTGTTGTTATTTTAATTATTAGGTACAGTGAGACTTTTTTGTCATCAGAACTCTTTTGGAAGACAATGGCTAAGGCACGTAACACATTATTCTCCAGAGAATTTTCAAAGGCATTGTAACGCRGAGTTACGCTTTTGCTATGTAGCCTTTTCTCATGGGAACCCATTTCTTTCAAAGTTTTCTTTGAGCACTTACTGTGAGGTAACAGCAAGTTGCCAAAGCAGTTTAATTTTTGGAAATGGATGGTTTCATATAACATGTCTCTTAAAAAACAATTTCAGATTTTCCCCCTGTGGAACAACTATGTGCAGACATAGTTTTTCTCTTTGAAAGAATGTAACCCRTGTGTAAGGACCACGCTGGTATGACACAGCTTTCCCCTGTTCTACAGTCAACCTGTACTAAATGGTAATCACCAAAAACATAGTGAACAGTGGCATGGCTAAGGAATGACTGTGAAGAGCATGACTCTGGAAAGATTTCTCCTGAGATGGGAGAAAACATTTAAATAGTACTGATGAAATTTTGCAAGTGTCAAACTAGTGTTTTACCCTTTGCCCTGCAGATGGGTGGGAGAGTGGTATACATTTATTCATGTTCTTTTTTGRATATCTCTGACACTCGAAAAGGCTATGAGATAGTCAATTGTTTAGTTTTACTGTAAAATACCTTTTAATTTTGGCTATGCCACAAACTTCAGTAACATAGTATATTATTCATCCTTTTTATCTTTAGCTATTGTCGTGGATTATCCCTTTTTAAAATAGGTAACATTTCATTTGCATATATGTCAAATATATTTTAAGGCTCGTGTAATGTGAAGGCACTTTTTGGTGTTGGGTACTGTGAACATATTTTTCTTTCAAGAAACATCTTTCAGATTTTCAGCTTTGCTGTAGAGGGCTTAAGCTGATTTGAATTTAGCACTCATATAAGTTTTGAATTTGTTCTCAACAGTCCTAAACAGGTCATTTTAGTTTCTGTGTAATAGGTGAAGAAACTCAGTTTTGAGTTCTGCTCGCAGTTAGTTTCTGGGGATGGATACTGTGTTCGGCTTTAAGGTGTAGCAAATCATTCTAAAAGAACCCGTGAGCATTGGTAATGCATTTCCTGATTGCCATTTGAAAGCATCAAATACAAAAAAAATTTGGCTGGGTATTACAGAGACCTGTTGGGTTTATCTGGTTGTTTAATACTGAGTAATATTTCATTCTTAATTCTGATGAGGATTAGTGTAGAATTGCAAATGAATCTAATCCAGTCTTTGTTATTTTGCTGGCACATATCTTTGCAAAATAAAAAATGGACTTCACACAAGCATGGAGAAGCACAAACTGGAATACTGCGTAATGTCACAGAAAAAATAGATTAACATAGTCAACTCTGGAAAGCAACTAAATCAGTTTTTGCAAGGTAGAGGTGTGTTTATTTGAAAAGAGATGTTGGGAATAAGAAGGAAGACAACGCATTGTAAATCATACTATTATCTTGGAAGAGTCAACGATATCTTACGATCATCACTGCACAGATGGTGTCAGTCTAGAAATATTAGACATCTTCATATTGATCTTATGTAAAACTGGCTTTTCCTTGACCTCAGTTAAACCGTGACTGAATTTTACCTCCATAAAATGTTCTATAGCRAAGGGTTTTTTTACGTCTTATCAAATGATGCCATAGACTTGGGCATTGGGTGTCTGTCTAGCCTGATTATTGGATACAGTTAAAGCATGTCATACCTCTGCAGAAAATTGAACTGGCTTTACCCAGCACTTCAGCTTTCATTACACCAAGGGGATCCTAGGGTACTCACTGTTGTTTTGATAGATAAGTTTTTCAGGAAATCTGTTTGTATTCTGTGTGTGTGTGTGTGTGTGTGTAGAGGGTGAGTAATCTCTCTCTCTCTTTTTTTTTTTTTTTTTTTTTTTTTTTTTTTTTTATGGCACACTACTGCAGTTCATTTTTCTGGGGTTTGGTAGAGTTTTTTGGTTTGTTTGGTTGATTTTTTTGTCCTCCCCTTATCCTGCCATTTAGCAGTGTAGTACATGTTTTCATTAATAGGTTTTATTTCCTGTGCCATATCAATACATCTACAAGTCTGGTGCTTTTTATAAATGCAGTTATTTTTTATTCTTACTATATGAGCATGATGGAACACTTATACAGTGTTCTAAGGTTGCAATAAGCTGTAATTTTAAAACCAATTATTTTGGTAATGGACAAGTTTTCTGTAGCTGGCTGTGAAATTTCTCCAACTTTGTTACMCTTGTTCCTGCTGCCAAACTTGGTATAAGTAGATTTTAAAAGTGATATATATATATATATATGTATAGGAGGTATCTTTATCAACAAATAAATCATATTTAGGAAAAATACAGTTCATAAGTGGAGCTTTTTTGGCAGAACATAGAAGTGATTTGCAGAGTGGCCGAAACATCTCTCTTTCTGTTTTACTGAAAGAAAAACTTAAATAGAGTATTTACCTAAAAGAAAAATGAATACAGCTGAAAAACTTTACAGAAGTTCTGTCTCATTTTAGTTGATCACATGTAATGCATGTTCCATCAACTTGTCAGTCTATTTTTCCTTTAGAGAAGCAAAAACCATTTGTAATTTCTTTTAGGCTACATGACATTCTTCGTTGTCAAAGACTGACTCTGTTCTACTATGACATCCCAGTATTTAGCATGCTAGTGATACACAGTCCTCTCTGAACTCTTGTAGATCAAGTTATGGAAAGTCAGGTAAGTGGCATTTTTCTTTATTATATTGCACAACGTTTAAGTTATATTATACTCAATCAGTATACAGATATATTTTCAAACTCATTTAGCAAAAATGCGCAATATAATAATATTAAAAAGCCACTTATCCAACTTACTATTTGTGAATTTAGCTCCGTGACCTAGTACTCATGGTGGTCCCCATGCGTAATACATACTGGGGCACGTAGCTGGTGAAGAATTAGGTCTTTCTAGTAAAAAGTGTCTTATACATAGAAGGACAAGCATAAAGGGCAGCAGGTTGTGAGCAAACAAGGTCAAAATATTTAAACTATTTTTAAACAGAAAGAATGCTTTTGTTAATGGATCTTTTTTACTATATTCTGTACTGGATCTGGGAATAGCTCTAGGAAGGATCTTGCTCCTACTTCCTGGGAGAAGATAGTGTTTTGGGAATAGATAAACTCCAGAAAAATTCAGTCAATGTGATAAATATTTCTGAAAGATTTTGTAGGATGACAATGGGAATCTGTCTAAAACCACTTCTCTTAACAATTGCAGAACCAAGCACRTGCTATAAGAAGTCGAAAATCAAGTTTTGCATATAAAACTGCAGTGTAACATCAGGTTACAGCTCAAGCCAAAGAAGTTATAATTCATAACCCATTTCTACAAAACCCGGCTATTTTTTTCCAGTGAAAATAGAAGTTAAGATGTACTTTTGAACCTTCAGTTTGTTGGAAGCTATGCGTGTTTCATCCTGGTTACAGGAAAAGCTTTGACAAGGCAAGGAAAGTATTTTAATATTGCCTTCAATGCCACCCTTGCCTGTCACAATGAGAGCGATGCCTGTTTGGTGGCTGTGTTTTCCCATCCCAAGCCAGCTGCCTCCAGCTAGACCTTTCTTGAGGAAAATCAATCACAAGATTGCATATTTATCTCTTGGGAGATTCAGTGTGTGTGAGCAATAGGAACAAACACCAGTAGAAATTCCCTATTTCAGGTTTTTCACTGACTTTGAAAGATTTCCTATTGACCCTAGTAATATTTGACAACCATAAATAAAGAAAAGCATTCTAAAAGCAAAGCATTTTTACTAATTATTGGGCATAAAAACAAATTTCTTCTCTCATATATAGGATTGGTCCTCCAGATTGAATTTATAASTATATTGCTCAGACAATGTAGATAATTTATGATACAGCCAGAGGTGTAATTGTTCTGTGAATAAAGAGAGGCTCTTAGCTTCCAGGCATGTAAAATGCTTTTCATGAATATTAAGTAAACTTTAATGACAGAATAAAAGAGCAAACTGGAGGATACTAGCTTATATCCTATCTAAACCGGCCTACAGCCACATTAATGTTTGTAAATAATAGATTTAGAATATCGCTAAAATAACAGCAAGGATTTCCTCCTTTTTCTCCATACCCTTTTAACCGCTTTTTAAACAAATAGTTGGAAGAGTGAAGGATATTTGCCTACATACAATTACTTTTCATTTTTCTTTAATGTCTCCTGTAAATTGTAATAATCAGGGGTGTTTGAGAAGCAGTGATAGATTGCAGTTGAGGCTATTAATTGCAGTGAGGTTGTACTGGTTCAGATAGTTCCGATGTCAGGTGCTTGAAATATTAGTTATTTCAAGGACAAAATGGATTATAAATTATGAGTAAATCTGTACCAAGGTGATTAAACCCACTTGTAAACTGTCAAACATGGGTGCTGCTTTAAGTTGTAGGTTAGTCACTCATGAACTGGAAAGGAGATCAGGAATTAAATTTAGAGGTTATATGTGAGAAGTAACTGAGTTACTTCTGAGACTGAGCATTTCCTGTGCTTTATACCCTCTTAATGATTTTTGTTTAGCTTTATGGTTATTCTAGTCCACCAGCCTTCTAATCTGATGCTAGAGCAGTTGCTCTGGTGAGAACATTGCTGCTAAGACAGATTTACAAACTCACTTGACCACTTGGGGGAGATAAAAAAAAACAGCAGATCTATGGAGCCCTCATGAAGGTCACAAATGCACTTACAGCTTCCTAAAATTTCCACTCTAGCAGTATGTCATTACTAGAAAGTAGCATTCTCATTAAAACAATATTTTTTCCAGTAGGATGAAATATGTATTTCACTACAAGAGGCTTCTGAGGAGTAGTTCTTATGATCATCAGTCAAATATTGTTTAATGAAGGTTTGGAATTGCTTAATGGTTTATTTTTGAGTTTTAGGGCATAAGAAATTGAAACAATGGAAGCTGAAGAATAGTTCAGTAGTTTAGAAGTACTATTAATTTGTTTTTGTGCAGCTATTGAATTTTGCCACGTGTTCACACTCTCATGCACACTAAAACACTCAAAAAAATTCCAATACCCTGCATAAGAAAGTAAACAAAATTTGAATGCCTAAACAAAGGGTATATCTTAAGCAGTGGGAAAAAAAGCAATAAAAGATATTTTGCTATTTATTTTCTACTGTCAAAGTTCTTTCATTACAAGCCTGCACCTTTCTTGCTCGTATATTGTCTGTGATGTGTGGGTATTAGCAGGAGAGTGTTAGCAGAATTACAGGCATTTTAAACCACTATTTTTAACTCTTCAACTATTACATCTAAAATAAAACATGTGTTATAGTCATTATAAAACTTGTCATTCTGGGTATTCTGTTGCATGCACTATTAAAAGCRYAGTCATCCTCAGTTGGTCTCAAGTGCCCTAGGTTTGAGCTAGAGTTTGAGGCAGAGGGGTTCCTGTTTTCCATTCTGGTTCAWTTTTTTTGTGTAGATCTTTCCATTTGTATTCTTTTTCAGACATTTCTTTCAGCTTGTTCAAGTCAAGCAACAATTCTCTCCTCCCCACTTCTGCCACGTAGTCGACACTGGGTCTCTACTCCAAATGTCACTCCCTTCCAGAGGCACTTTGTATCTTCCTGTACTAGAGTGAGCCTTGATCTGATGAGATTGATCCAAAGAAGAGTATTTTTTTCCATCTGGCCCTTGCTTTGAGACTTGAGTGCCCTGTAAGTTGCCTTGTGAGGCCTTACCCAAGCTGAGTCAGTTCTAATAAGGAAGTTCAACGACCAGAGGTCTTGACACTCCTCTGGCTCACTTCCACCTTATGAGTAGGTCTGTCAAACATTTTTGGGCCAGTTCCCTTCATCCATCTGTCAGCGCTGTTCTCTCCCTTGTTGCTGTCTGACTGGTGCCAAATGACTTTCTCATTCCCCCCAGGAGACAGAACGAGAGTACTTCATGTTTCTGCCAGAGTCGGTCCTACTGGTATTACCATTGGGGCAACCTATGGCACCACAAAATATGCATCTGCCCTCTTAGAGCTACAGCAGTTTGTTCCTGTCTTTTGTTTCATAGATGTTTCACAGACCACTTCTTTGTCAGTGCTCAAAATGTGGTCATCTTCCAGACACCCCTCCTTGGCTTTGTGACTTTTAGCCTACGGTAGCGCCTTTCCCTTCTCCTTGGAAACCAGCACAGGGCTGAGTGTGCCAGAAGCACACATGGAACCTGCTGGTTCCTCCATCCAGCAACTGCAGGAATCAAACCTCTGCAGCATCACAGAGCTGTGTGTAGGTGATGCCACATTTAGCAGACTCATGCTACAGTTGCTGAGTGCCTGAAAAGTCCAAGATCTCCCTTCTGTGTAAGCTAAAGTGAAGTACTTCTCCAGGTTTCCCACTGTGCAACACGTGTGGGACAAGTTCTTGAAAAGGAAAAGATTCCATATCAGTGTTTGGTGTTTGTAGAGATGTGGTGTCCATAAGCAGATTCACTGCCTACGTTCATTCCTCCAGTCCTCTGAGAACCTGTAGCATATGTTCCAATTATATTGTGAAACCAGTCATTTCTTGAAAGGACTAGAGTTTCCAGTTACTTCATGTGCTTAATTAAGAAAATAAATGTTAGCTTTATGAAGTGTTGTGTTATTTCTGTTTTTAAAAAACAAATATCAAAGAAAATGATTTATGAGTAGATGCAACAGAAATCATTTTACATCTCTTAAAGTTTATTCAAAAAGCCAAGTATCACACATCTCCCACAATGTGTGAATACTATTTTCAGATATTTTGTGAAGTGACTTGTTTCGCAATATGGCCATAAAAGAATTAGTAAAATACTGTGCACAAATGGTCTGTAATGAGGTTGGGTTTTGGTATTTCAGAAACAGCCATATCAACACACTTCTCAGGTATTTATATTTTTWAAAATACTCTTTTCCCCCTAAACTCAGAATATGAAAGAGTAGAAGCTTAACATCTGGGATACATATGATAAATAATTATTGTTCCATATTTTAGCTTCTAGTGCCTTGCTTGTTTTCACTTTCTTGTTTGCTTGTTTAGATCTTCTGTTTCCACTTAAGCATTTTCTCCATTTTAACTTTATTTAAGATTAAATAATAAGGTTAAAGGTATTTAACATTAAATACTATACTGATAATTGTAATGACAATATATATTAAAAGTGGTAAGCTATCTCTTTATCCTTCAGTGTAATTCTGGTCTGAATTTCCAGCAAGCATTTAGGATCTGCGCTATACAGGAATTCAACTACGTTATACTCTGGGTGGCAAAAAATCTCTGCAGCAGGAATAGTGGTCACTGTTTCTCCAGTTTCATTTAATTCCCTGAATCCCCTGCAGCTCTAGATACATGTGGAAGAGCRGAAGATGGATTCTTATGATGGGAAGGAAGACAGGACAGAATAAATTCCCATGTGTTCAATACTGGTCATACTCCCACGCCTGCCTTCGGAACATGCAGCATCTGGCTGCGTCTCCTCTCTCTTTGCCAGAGGGACTGCAAGCAGTTAATGTCACTCTTACTTGTTCAGTAATAGAAACCTGTAATCGCATCCCAACTCCAGAATCTTGTAAGCTGGGCCCCTAGTGAGTAGGCATCAATCATCATTCATACTTTTACAACCTGGTATTTATTTAGGTGGAAGATCAATGTCTGTTATAGTTGCAGTGTTTTGCCAGTGCTCAGCTCTGGAAAAGGCTTCAGGATCTCATTGCTTTTCYTTTTAATCTTGAGTGCATTTTCCTCAGTGGTGTAGAAAAATGCCTCTTGATCCTTAGGCTTGGTCTTGAAGTGTGTGGTATCAATAACATTTCAGTTAGAAAAGGATTATGTGAGAACATTATAATTGAGTCATGGGAGTTGTCACACTGCATATGATTTGAATGCCCTTTCCTGGAGGAGAGGGAAAGAGCTTTAGGCTTTTTAGTATTTTGTTTAAATAAAAGTCCTAAGCCGAGGATAAAAGAGCAAAAGTTATGACAGGAGTTCGTTGCTCCCCTGCCACGTATCTTGTGGTGACCTGCTACTGTTTGAAGTGGGCATGCCAGCAGGTGAAAAATGGTGAATCAACAGCGTTCTGCAGGTACTTTGTRCTTGCTCAAAACTGAGTAACATAAGGAGTGGCAGCAAACAGGCGGCCAGGGAGAGGGAAGCTAGTTGACTTGCTCAGTGTAACAGAAAACTCCTTTCCCCACAGTTCGCTGTTTGTCACTCTGGAAGAAGCTAAAGGCTAAGGAGGATAAGAAAGTCTTACTACAAAATAAATAGGGGAGAACATGGAGAAGAATGAATGTCATTCTTACCACATGCAGAGCATACTCACCACTGGTTTTGTTTTCTAAAAACTGAGTGTGGAGGGTGCCTCTTTCACATTAGGCGATGTCCTGAAAGGCCACTTTGAGTCTTTCTTTTTTTATCCTACTGCAAATATTCCAAGTCTTTATGCAGAAGTATGTTTSCTCTATTACACAAGAATGCTTAGCTAGTTCTACGCATCCCTTCAGAAAGCTGCTTTATGTAAAATAAGGAAGAGCCAGAAAATAACATGGAAGAACTATAGTTCTTCCAGTGATTCCTGACGAATGTTTGCAGACTTTGTGGCAACGCTTCTATGGGAGAAATGTGATGTGTGCATTACCTTATCCCCTGTGGCATGACTGTCACATAGGCCATGTCTGCACATGCAGRTATGGCTACTGATGCAAAGACCATCACGTGCCCTTTTGGATAGAGCGTGCTTTGACCGGTGTGGAGAGCTGTGTGTTCCTCTACCAACCTGTTGTCCATTGCTGATAGCTGGCATCAATGAAGGTCATTGGCAAGGCTGAGGTATTAACTGGTGGATAACCAACTTCTTAATAGGTGTGTAAGCTATTTAAAGTTCTTAAAGCACAGATGGTGCTATTATAGTATATTCCCCCACTGCCCTTATGTTCTCAGTGGCCCTAGTAGAAGTAGGGTCACTTTTTTCACACAATCATTTGTCTTCTTTCAGTTGGTTATTGTGGGTCAGTGAGGTTTTTTTTGTTGKTGKTGGTGGTGGTGGGTTTTTTTGTAGTACTGCAAGAACCTTTGTGTTTCAGTGTGCAAATTGCTAGGCCTATACACATTGCTTTTAGGTCTCAGCTTAGCTGAGAGACTCTCCTCTGTCCTCCACATGTAGTAATAGTAATAATGACAGGGGCCTTTTACTTCTGCTCTAGGGAGTGTGGCTGAAAATAAACAGTGGTTTTCAATAAAACCACCTAGTCTAGCCCATTCTCTCACAACAAACAAAATCTGAATGCATCATACTGCAGTGTGTCCACACACGCTGATTTTAAGTCRGCTTTACCTTCTGTGGTAGAGTTGCATTGACACTTAATGATATCTGAAAAAAAACCCATTGAGGGATGAGGCAAGAGGGAGAGCTGTAATGCAACTCTTGGCAGTTGACACTAAAAGGTTTCTCCAGGCCAAAATAAAATATGCTATAAACTTGAATGGGAACTGCACTGAAGCCTGTGATTGTTTCTGAATGTGAATTAAATAAGAATTCTTCACCCTAATGGTAATCATGTTGGCATAGCAGTGTTCCTGTGGCAGCAAACTATAGTTTTTAAGAACAATAACGTTAGAAGTGGATCATTACAGCTGAACAACACAACCAAAACACCTTGAACAAATAAAACCGCTTGTTTAAGAGCACTCTGTCAATCATCATTGTATGACTGCTTCGTGCTTTGAGTTTGAAAACATCCTCCTGAGGATGGAGGAAATAAATCAGAAGAGTAGCCTAAAAGAAAGACTCAATCTACTAGTTACTGGACRATGCGCGTAATGTTAACTCCTACTTACTACATTTTTTTTTCAACATGACAGAAAATTACTTTAACATGACTGTTATGTAAAGAGAGAAACTCATAGATATTTATTGCCTGGGATTGCACATGTTCTAATAAGGAGAGTATCCAGTGATCAACTTTTTTTTTTTTTTTTTTTTTTTAATGTGTTAAAAATGTGCCAATATATAGAGAGGGCTTTTTTTCATTTTTGAGGTTGTAACTTTACTGCTAAAATGAAGTTAGTGCAAAGAAAAGCTGACTGATAAGAACTTGACTAACATTTCATTACCTCAGTGTGAGATTGATTACATTTTACTAGCTGATGTTATCCTGACTCTAGCAAAAATATTAGACTGAAAATTAAAAAAAAGCAATGGAAGTTTGGTGCTAMAGTGAGCTCACACTGGGAAAACAATTCAATTACTACAAAATGACGTTATTAAAGTGTGAGTTTATAGTTGCCSTTCTAATTCATTTTCACTTTTTGCATTTTTTGTAAGTGGTTTCTGCCTTTTTTTTTTTTGATTAAGCAACAGGAAAGACAGGGCAGGATACTGTCTTACCCAGCTACATAGGTAAACAGTGGGAATAGATAGAACACATGTTGCAATTGATTTTTTTTGCTTTTAATCTCTTGAAAATTTATTGCCAAAACCTGCCTTTTGTGTCTACAGCCGTTTTAATACTTTATAGGTGAAAGAAGTTGTTTACATCATCATCCTCTCAGGCCTGTGGGATCACTGACTGTTTAAACTTCGAGGGGAAACTATAATGTTTGCAAAATAGTGTTATAGTTGAGAGCAGCCCAGTTATATCTTAATGCTGAGTTATAAGATGATGAACTGAGCATACAGAAGAAGGAAATGGGAGGAATCTTCAACATCTTCCGTATGCAAGTAGTTGCATATTCTCGTATTTGCAGCATTTTCTCCTGAAGATCACTTTTCAGAAGTTAAGGAGGAGAAGTAGCCAGAGTGGATGAGTATCAGGCCATCTGCATAGCAAAGTTAAGTCTGTGTTCATATCTATTTTTGCAAGCAGAGCTTCCATTAGTATTAGTAGGGAGCAAGGGATCTCATACAAAGATAGAACATGGCACAAAATTCTGGGGAGAATGCAGAACAATTTGGGGAAAACATTATGGTATTTAATTCTTGCTGTAATTAAATGATCTTTTAGAGCAATGATTAATGCATATCCAGAGGTACACTGTAGAACTGTTCCTTTTATGTTTATAAAGATTGAAACTAATTAATTATATTCACATGATGGAAGATTTAAAAATGCAAATTGCTCTCTAAGCCCAGTTTAATACAGCGGTTAAACCTCAAGTCACACTACGTGCCTTTAGTTATGCATTTTTTACAGAGCTTTTACATGTTGACRTGCATCTTATTCGGTGAAAAAAAATAAAGAAGGATGTTCTAGAGTTGTGGATTTTGTGCTGCCAGAAGCAGGAATCTCTCCTGAATCTTTTTTTCTGTAACAGATTAGAATAGCGGTCTGTCTAATCTCCTGAGGCTTTTACTTATGATTTTTTTAAATCTTTCCTGAGCTGGTATTTGARGTAGTACAGAATTTAAAGATTCAGTCCATCAGCAGTTTGCTAGATTGTAGTTTCTGCAAGGAGAATATTAAGGAAGTAAGAATGAAGTTTAATAAAATACACTGAGGCTTTATGCAACTATATATTGCTGCCTCAGAAATATTACAAGTATTTTATAGAAAATAACGCCTATTAAAGAATTTGGAATAAAATYTGTCTTGAAATTCATAAGCAAAGTGGTAGTTTTGAATGGCAATATGTGGAATTAGAGKAAAGTAGTAGTAAGATGCAGTTTTTCAGTGCATCCTTCGTAGTGGTTTTGTCATACCAAAAATAAAAAGAGAAAGAAGGCGGCATTAGAAGATGCACAGTAGAGACTTCCTGGGCTCTTTTTTATTGTCCAGCACCTCTCATAGGCTAGAGTGAGCTTGTGTGTGCCTGCTTCATGCTGGAAGTTCATTTTGGAAAGAGACTTCAGAAGTAATTCACATCTGCTGCTTTTGGAGAGGAGGAAGTCCAGTTAATAGTAGAAATGATGAAAGAAAGAGAAGACCAAAGGCACAAGAGTTAAGAATGAATTAATGGATTTAAGGAAGCAGGGGAATGATGCAGCATGAAGGAGGAGGAGAGTGAGAAAGGAAAAATAAGTATTATATTTTAGTTATTAGTGCATTCCCTCAGCTACTTAAGATTTTAAAATTCCCTGATATTTGTGTGGTTTTGACCACTTACTGCATATAAGCAAAGAACAGAGAGATGCAAGTCTTTCCTAATTAGTCTCTGCTTAAAAAATAACCTGTTTTTTCATTATGTCTGTATTTCTACTAGCCTGCTATCCTAAATCCATCAGCTTTTACCCCCTCTTTTGTAAATGACATGCCCTGATGTCAGGGAAAGATCCTGACCCTGTCCTATATCTGATGGCTTGATACAGACACAGTATTGCACCAATGTTATTGAGGTATTATCCAATCTATGGTGGTTAGAAAGGCACCTATTTTGCCATCCCACTGTCATAAAACTCATTGAATGAGAGCAGGTACTCTAAGAAATGCTTTTGTGTTTCTGCTCAAACACGTATGTTAATTTTTGCTAGATGAGTGAGATGAAGGAGAAGGACACCCCCAGGGTTTTCCTGCATTTTCCCCTAGTGTAATTAACTTCTGGTGCTGATTTCACAGTTCAGCGTATTCATGTTAGTCAATGGCACTAACTCCGTGGGAAACTAAGGGAAGTTGGATTCTTTTTTTTTTCTTCTTTTTAAACTAAATTGTTTGGCTGAAGAGTCCAATTAGCACTGGTCCAATTACAAGATGTCCTGGTGAAGGAAAGCAGGAAGCAATACGTCTTGCATCCTAAGCAGAAACTTCATTTTATTTTTAATCAGTACTCTTAAGGAAGACTTTATTGCGAGCAGACTTCACTGAGGGTTTGTTCATTATCAGCTCAAGGTGAAGCCAAAGGGAACCTTAATTATTTCATATCAGAATTGATTTAAAAAAATAAATAATGAGTGCGTGCACATGGGGTTGGTGCACCTATTTAAAAGTGGAGTTGCCATTGGTAACACAGCTGATTTCCTTTGTTAGAAGTCATTGTTCATTACTTGCCTGAAGTGAAAGGTTAGTGGCCTGTAGCGATCTGAAGAAGCTCCTACAAAAATGCACAGCAAGGATCTAGTGGTGTTATATAGTAGTCCTTTCCACATACTCTTCCTCAAAAAAGAAAGACATAGAATATGATTTTTGCTGTTCTAATAAATGCATGTGATATAAAGTACTATCAAGAATAATGGACTCCTGCTAGTGTCACATGAACAGCTGTAACATGAGGCATAAATTTTGCTTTCTTTATCAATGTTTGCAAAACGTACTTGCTGTAGGTTGCATAGAACTGCTGTGATTTTCTTCCTTAAAAAGCATCTTTGTACTTAGAAATAATTTATTTCAGTATGGCTGTTCCTTTAGCTTATTGATAGCTTAAAACTGTTACTTTGTGTGCGTATTTTCTTCTTGTGGTTTGAACGCAGTTAAAAATGAGGTCGTGTGTAGTACCTYTGATATCAAGGTATTCCAAAGACTCCTGGAGCTGTATGGTCTCTGAGAGCACCCTGTCTATCTCTTGCTCATCTTCATGGATGCTRTGCAGCCAGCTGACTTCCTCGTGTAACTCCTTTACCTGATGACACAATTTATCAACAACAGCAGACCTCCTGCAGGAGAGCTGACTGTCAGCCCAGGCCTCGCGAAGAGGCCCCATGTACTCGCTGCAGCCTGAGACCTGTAGAGCTGCATCTGCTGTCAGAACTGTCTGGGTCAAAGTCTCAGAGCTGATGCAGCAACTCCAACAGCTACTGGGGAACGTGCTCTGCGGCATGTCATGAGTATGTCATGAGGAAGCGTGCRCTCCTAGGCTTGGAAGCAAATGTACCTTCTTGTACACTTCTGCACAAACTACTGTGGCTGTTTGCTGCCTTTGGGAGCTGCACTTCTAACTTTCCTCTCTGGTTTAGGTGGTTTTCTGGGCCTTTTTTATCTGTGCTTCAAGCCATAGTTTGGTTAACATTTTTTCAGTGTGAAAATAAGCAAGTCCTCCCCCTTTTTGTGATAGTACAACAGTTTGTGAAGCTGAAACAGCTGATTCAACTGAAAAGTAACATATTTTTTGTTATTGGGGAGGAGGGAAGGTGTCATTTGCTAAACAGTTTGTATTTTAGTCTTAGATAGAAAATGGTCTGGTTTACCCCATGACCATGAAAATGTTTATCCTAGTAATTAAGGAATAAGGGTTCTGACAGAGGACCTGCTTAAGTTGGTACAAGCAACACAGCCAACAGGTAGGTGTGGTCTCAATTTTTGTATCCTAAATATTGCCATAGCCAAGAGTGGTCTATTTGGGGAGCTTAGAAAATTGAGACAACAGACTATATCCTCACTGATACACAGAAGATCTACAGAAACAAATCAGTAAAGCAAARTACCTTGTGTTGAGAACCTGAGACCTGTGTAATACATGCTTGCTTGTTTGTTTGATGGTTTGTTTGTTTTCACTTTGGACTAGTTCTTGGCTAGTCCCAATGTCTTAATGCCTGTTTACTGCTGGAGCACATCAAGTGTAGTGCTGGAGCACTTCTCTGAGACTAAGTTTAATCTGGACAGTGTCCAATCTGTACACTTGGAGACACTGATTCACAATGTGAAATAAATGTGGATGATGAAGAAACTCACTTCAGAAGTGAAGTGATACTCCTGATGCAAACTAAAATGTTAATGTAGTGGCACACAAAATGGCTTGTTCTAAGTCACAAAAGTCTATGGTAGAACAAGAAGTTAAGTTGTAGCCTTCTGATTCCTATAGTTGTGTTATAACTTCTAGGCAAATTTCATCCTAAATGCCTTTTGTTATTGAGATAAATATATATATATAACCCTTAAAGTAGAATAGGAGAATGGCTTAATAATTAGAAGGTTCCAGCCTTCTATATATACAACAGAATTGTGCTTCTGCCAAAGAGAGAGTTCAGCAGTTAGCATTTGTGACACCGCTGATACTTTTAATTGGTGTGTTGGTGTTAACAAACGTGTAATGGCGTAAAGCATGGAGAATTTCATTACGGTTTTGGCAAACCTGCACTGAAGGAAAAAGCAGCACAGATGGCTGGAAACAGTAGTAAAATATTCCATTTCATGTCTGCAGAAATCATTAGACAGTGGTTAAAGAGATGTTACTAATGCGTAAGATTCACTTGGGGAGTTATGTTTCCATAATGTGCACTAAAACAATGATACTTCTGTTTTTGTTTTTAAGTGGAACCATTGCCAAGTGCAAACATGTTCTCTGCAGTCATGAAATGGGTTTATCAGCAGTAAAGACGATGCAGATTTTCTCGAGGGCTTTTATTTTTCCTAAGCTCAACACAGTCAGCAAGCAGTAACATGGCTGCTGTTTTCTGACCACTGTTGCCAAARTTTAATCTTATCAGTCTTAGGCAGTTATCACAAAAGAAACGTGTTGATTTGATGCTGACAGTAAACCAAGATGAGAATTTTTATATAGTAAATCAGAGCAGCAAAATTTGGCCTACTTAGGACACATGGCAATAAAAACCACTAAGTGCAACATTTCATAGTTACGTGAGGGTGTGAACCTTTCTGCAGACCTTGTGAGACACCTGTGCTGTATAGCACTGATCAAGGGGACCATTTTTAACAGCACATTATGTGTGATTAGCCACTGCTTAATCAGGAATGCCTTTCCAAATGCCTCTTACCYTATTGTAAGAGACAAGAAGCAAAACCTCTCTACCTTTTTGGCTACAGAGTTTAAAAACATGTTTTTATTGCATTGTGTGACAAAGTTGCGCAGCAGTGATCAGCCTTGTAATCACATTGCTTCTGTGGCATGCTAACAAAATCCTTTACAAGCACCACTGGCATAATACAGGGTCATTTATTGATTTTCAGCCTCCATGAAGAACCGCAGTCTTATTGATTCACCTACCATTTACAAACCTCTATCTTACTCTTAAAACCCTTTTTATTAGTACAGTTTGGTAGTTTCTCTTTGTTTTATAGGCATTTCTCCTCATTCTTCAATGGCAGGGAGGTAACCAGATGTCAATAGGTGAGTTTGTAAATCTGAGAAATTATATGTGAATTCAGTCTCTCCAATTAAATTTATTTTCTGGATACTTGGACACTTCTGAGCTTCCTGAAGCAGACAGTTTATCTTGAGCTGAAGCAACCTCTCTGTTTCTAAAAGTCTGAGACAGCTAGAACAGTTTATATTTTCCCAGTTTTGGTTATTCTTTTATATCTCTAAAATTTAATACCAAAATTATATAACCAAATAAAAATAATAATAAGCCATAAACAAAGTTTGGTCCCACTTAAAACAAAAAGGAAGTTTGCTAGTGGTTTCAGTGGAAACAGGATTTAACTTCTAGCTCTTCCCACACCGTGTTTTTAGAACAAAGTATTTCCTGAAAACTCTATCCTTTTTAATAACAAATATACAGAACCATAAATTAAGGGTTTAATGGGGCTGTAACATCACTGTTAATTGTTCTGATTTGTCCTATAAAATGTTGTTTCCCCACATGCTTTTCGTACTAAGCTGTACTACTGTTATTTTTGTCCRTAATCAGGTCTTTGAAATTTTGGCACAAAGCTCTATTTAAACTAAACATCTGACAGGTTTCAGAACTAGCAGCTATGTGATGAGCCCTTGGTAATTAGAAATAAATGGAGTTAAAACTGCTTCTTGTATGAGTGCTGTTCTTCAGTTTGGAAAAAAAAGCGCGTTGTATATTTCCTTTTCTTTTTTTTTTAATATATACTAGTGGAAATGAAAACAAGAGTTCCTAGGAAAGATTGGTACGTTAATGCCTCTAAAAAGGCCTTGTGTAAAATACGTGCTGGATTTCAATCAAGGACTTTCTAGTATYTGGTGTAAATTTTAATTTATTTCTAACATGCAAATGTGAGAGTCAGTTTTATTGAGCAGTCTTAAGAGTTTGAGAAGGGTGTTTGTGATAGTAAAGGCAGACTGAAGGCGAAGAAGAATTTTTGAACTTCTACAGTGCAGAATTCTCATATTTCTAGCAGTTTTGGAAAGTGTCTTCGCCCAATTGGCCTGGATGCCTTACATACTTTGAAGAGTGTCAGTATCTCTATTCAGGAATGCACTTTCTTCTGATGAGACTGTTTTATAGTTACTCACTCATTTTTCATAAATAGGTGTTCATCCTCAAGTATCAGGTTAATTCCTAATTTTTTACTATGGTTATGTTGTTCTTGCAAAAAGAATAACATTTCAAATCATCCTGGAGGATTAGATTCCTATTTGTTAACTAGACTGAGCTTCAAATAAACTATAGATTTTTTTCCCCATAGTTAAAACAATTATGTTGCTGTTGCAAAGCCACTGCTTTAAATCTCATTGGAAGAGGAAAGCCATTTGATCCATGCTTTAGTAGTTAGTTAGTTTAAATTGCTTATTCCTTGTGCAGTATTAAAACTGATGTTATATAGGTGAGTACTGGCAATAAGTAACTGAAACTTTGCCATTATGAGAGTGTCAGACTCCTAACATCCTGTGCATCATTGTTCACCAAATCTTTTTTATTTTAATTTTGTCCAAATAAAGTATTTACATCGTGAGTGAAGAGCTTAAAGTGATACCTGCAGTTTTTGTGTTGATTCACTTGTGGATTTGCTAAGTTCATTCCCCTTCTCAGTACTTACCTCTCCTCGGTATCTGCTTTCCTATTTTCACAAGTGACAGTTTTATGTAGTGGTTCGTCTGGAAATAAATGAATAGTTTTATCATTTCATCTCATTTCATTAGCAGCACCCACATTTCCTGAGTAATCAAAACAATAATAAAAAAAAACCCTTTGTGAAGCCAATTCACATTCTGGACTAAGCAATAACCTTTCTAAGGAGCAGGGGTAGAGAGCCTGTGGTTTCCGAACTCTGTGGGGCTGGCAAGCAGTTGATGACTCATGTCATGCAACCAGCTGCTACACTATGTCAAAACCAAGGATGCTGCATAGGCGCACGAATGAACCTCCAGGGATCTGGGTATTCTGCYTGGGGATGCAGCAGAGCCTGTGTCTAGCGACTCTTCTTGGTGGAGCTCAGTAGGACCAAGAACACTGGGCCTCCAAACCTGTACCAGTCCTTCGGCTTTCAGAAGTTTTTCAGATTCTGGCAAATTATGTGTCTTTGAAAGACAAAGAAGTTACTGGAAAAAGTACAAAGTATCACAGATGATCTGAAAGTAGATGATCTGTTATCAGTTATCACTGACTACTCATATGTTTGTTTGCACATCTATCCACAGCGATTGCRTTCTTCCTTGAGACTTTATTCTCCATGTACTCTTAACTTTTCACAGGTCACAAATTGACATTTGTATAATTAAGGGGAAGAATGTCCAGTGGATACTCCCAYAAATATTTCAAGTGGCATAGAAATGCTAAATAAAAAACTACCAGCCTCTTCCTTTCCTTCTTCACCCCAGAATACTAATTCTTGGAGATGAAGCAGTTAACACTGTCAAATTGACCAGAGACAGTATTACAGTTACTATATCTTTTTCTTCCTTATCTTTGTGTCCTTTGGCTTGCCACTCCTTCATTGTCTACCAAAGCTTTTTAAGGTCCATGTATGATGGACCTTAAAAAATGATCTTATGATCTTCTACTCCACTTTTTCCAGCTTTTTCCAGATTATCTTCTGTTAGCTTGTGACTGTGAAAAGTCTTCTACGAGGGTCTGTCCTGCCTATTCTACTTCTTATCTCACCTGTATAGCCTAGTCCTCATTTTCTGATGTTAATCTGATAGATTCCCAGTTGTTGCTCAGTTTCTATTTTCTGTCGTGGAATCCAAAAATGGGCAAGCTATTTTTTGGGGTTTTTTTTTTTCCAGAAATTAGTATCTTTATCCGATAGGGAAGTACAATAGTAAACTGCCGTTTTCTTTTTTCCCTTTTTTTTTTCTATTTTTGTCCATGACAGTTTCCAAAGGGCAATTAAAAAAACAGTGACAAGAGCATTACTATTCTTGTGGTTGAACAGAATTTACCGTCTGATAGATGGATGCCATTACAAAAAACAGTGAAAAATAAAGCAGGTAGGGGAGGAAGGGGGAAGTTCCATTGGCTGGAATATTTTTGGAAAAGCTTATAAATTATAAGATAGCCTGCAACTTCGGGAGATCATTTTCAAAAATTCAGAATGGAACATACTTGATCTTTCCGTGTTTAGCTTGTGAAGGATTAAGAGGACAGTGACTCTGATCTTGTCCTTTCTTTCCTGGTTGCTGCAGTTCTTGGTCAGCAATGTCAAGTGTTCAAGAGTGTYGAACGCTGTGTGCGGTACCTGCGGCTTCCTTTCAGAGACAGGGCTAGAGCACACAGAACCTCTGCTGAGGTGGATTTCTGCTGAAAATGTGGATCAGAGCCCRGCAAATAACAATCCTCATAAACAAGTGTTGTGTCTTTGTAAGAGCCGGCCTTTAACCGTGAAGACAGTAACAGCCATTTTGCTGTCACCCTTGTGTACAGTGTAAAGGCACAGTGCCAAAAATCTCTGAAACCAGCCTCCAAAGGGCAGGGGTGTTTTAACCTGTCATTTAGTGTTATGCTAATAAATGTTGCTACTTGTTTTATATACTGTATAAATCCCTGTGTTACATTTACTGATATATCAAGAAATGGAGAAATTCRTTATCAAGAAACAAAAGCAGCAGCAGTTGTATGGATTTAGTTTGAAAAAGGGTATTTTAAGCAGCATTCAGTTTCTGACTGCAACTGAATGGTTCAGTTGTGACTGAAGTAAGAGCAATTTTTGCTTGTTTCTTAGAAAGCTTTTGGAAATTCCTGGCCATAATTATTATGTAATAACAGGGAAGGTAAAAATCTGGAAGTGCTTGGACTGAAAATCAATGGAAGAAAAATATTTGAAATGATCTGTGACTGGTGAGGAAGATAAAATATTTTAACTTTATAAAATTGTTAAATGTTTCTCTACTTTCTGGAACTGTAATGTCCAAATTACAGTGCTAATATTTTTAAACATGAATATATAAATATTTAGCATTAGGTAAGAGCAAATTCTTCTCTTGTTTAAATACTTACCATTGAACATTACATTCAACCACGTTGTAAAACTGGGTAGTAACAATTCTTTGTCTAGTCATAAAAAAATTCAACTCCTTGTTTCCTTTACTTAACAAAATAGCGTCAACCATAGAGTCGCAGGATAACAGAATGTGATCCTGATGGATATTACAGGATCTGTTATGTAAGAACAAGGTTTTTTCTAAAACAACTAGTTATTCCAAAGTAGTGAGACAGTAGGATGGGACAATTTAGTGGTATTATTATGTGAGCTCCCATGTAAGACCATGATGAAAACATAGACTCTCATCTACCCTAAACACATCTATTATTTAGAGGCTACAGCAGTAGGAAAATACGCATCCTGAGTTTTGGTAGTGCAGTTGGAAAGGTGTAGTCATTTTGGTCCACATAATATTAGCTGTATTAGAGAGAAAAGTATATTTGGTATGACAGCTTATGTCTTAATGCATCATGTACATTCTCRTAAGAAAAATCTTAGAATGCTTTTAAATCATGCTGCTAATTCCACTTCTGAGCAAAGGAACATGTACAGTGTGCATCCAAGGCAGCACAAAATGAAGCAGGCTAATTTTAGTCAGCGATGGCACAAAAGGTCAAACCTTAGTAATGATGTGTAGAAGAGCACCCACTCAGTACCACCTCTTCTTTGCCAATATGAAAATATGTTTTAGATGAGGTTCTGTTCTGTGCTACTGAATATGCAAAGTGGAGATCATTTTGAATATGTGCAGAATTAGAGTTTGTTTTCATTGATCAAAAATGTTTTTAATAAATATTCCAGGCTTGATATTACTGGAAAGTGTTTTTACCATATACTTTATGTTGGTGAGTTGTCTGGCAAGTTCAGTGGAATGAAAATATTTTCWCTGGCATGCAAGCAGCTTCTAAAAGAGCTTAGGCAATATTTCTGTTGCAGAAAATGTTAATTTAGACTTGTGTAAGTTCAATTCTAACTTGTGAATCTTATTTTCTAGAGAAAGGTTGTTTGTTTGTTTGTTCCTAAATTCTCCTTCCATGCTGAATCAGATTCCGTGATTAGATATGCTGCATAGTTCTGCATTTTATTRCTCTGTTTTATTGTTACTTCAAGGCCACTTTATGCTTACTCACCAAATATACCTGAAAAGTTACTTAGAGAATTTTAGTTCTGAGTTTAAAATCTCCTATTAAATGTAACCTGTTTTTTGTTATTCAAATTAAATAACATATATAAATATTAAAAGTATATTGGCGATTCTATTTTGCATTTTATTTTGCATGGGAAGAGAAGAACATGTGTGTATATTTGTACTTTCTGCAACCACGGGCTATAGAGGAAGGTCATTAAGATGAACAAACCTAATGGAGTCAGAAACCCTGCATTTTGTTTTCTTCTATCTTAGCTTGAGAAACTCATACATTTTTCCTGTCCGTGATTAAAGAAAGATGTCATTGTTAACGGTGAGAAGAATTAAAGCACTGTTAGTACTTACAAGTGGCGTTATGATCATTTTGTGGAAAATGTTTACAAAGATTAAGAAGATTATGGTATTCATCACTAGGACATTTATCATAGTATATTTTGCATGAAATTTGGAGGGTTTTTTGTTTTGTTTTATTGACRTACAAAAACATAGCAGTTAAAAGTGATGCATTAAGTTATATATTGCTGAAGAGAAAGAGATTGGAGGTCATTCATGRCAAGGATTCTTGCTATTAAGTGTCTTGTCCCAGTCATCCACCAGTAGTAAGCTATGTACAATTTGTGTGTTAAGATAGTTGTCTTGTATGTATATACCAACATAAATAGATAAAGATATAAAATGTAAACTGAAAGGCATGTACTCTACTGGCAAATAGCTAGTAGCCATGATTGATTTACACCACATTGAATCAGTAGTTGACAAATAGTTAAAGTAAGCGAGTCCTAAGATAATAAGGAGATACTCATATGTTTATGGAAGGAAAATAATTGTTGCTCTATTTAAGAGGTGACTAGCTGCCTCCTCTTTCAGAATCAAAGGAATTTCAAGGGAAAAGATTTAGAAGGGACAAYTGGTTTAAAAAAGCTGAAGTACATCTTTAGGGAAGGGATCATGGACAAAGGCTGAAAACCTGACTGCTGTCAGGGAAGGCGAGGAAGCAGCAAGTGAAACGGAAGAAGAGGGAAATATGTTTGATATAACATACGTCAATGTAGGTAGGTTAAGTGTAGTTTTTCTTCTATTTCCTCACTTGTGTTTTTACTAAACGTGCTAGCAGTTTTGAATATTATGAACAAATAATAGTGCATGCACTTTATTTTAATTTGGATTGATTTAAATGCAGATAGTAAGTCTGTAAACCATGAACTTGGAACACTTTCTGGGTTCTTGTCCTCCAGCATATTTTTCATGATACCCGAAGGTTAGCAGGTTAGCAAATGGGCACCCATTTGAACTGCTTGAGCCACATGATGAGCTGTCATTACAAGAATCAAGAGGAGGCAGCAGAGGTGTCTTTTGGTGTCTGTTGGTTACCTTCTTAGCACAGATCAATATGTTAGGGTATACACTTGAACTCCAAAGATTGCAGGAAAAGTGGCGCGTTCACTTTTATAGCAGTCAGCTGAAATCTGAGAGACTGCTGAAATATTGTGTCATTACCTTATAACTGAGAGGTTTTTTGAGAGGTTTTTTTTTGGACAGCTAGTGAGACTAGCTCAACTGGGCCTCTAAGTTATGTTTATTGCACTATCAGTCTAATGCCTAAGAACTTACACTTGCAGGAAAATCTAGTTTTAGGTACTTACCTGCTCACTTTTGATAAAACTGTGTGGAACAGTGTGTATTTTGAGAGGCCAGAGATCCCTAATAACAAATGCATTTGTTTCCCTCTGGTATTATTCATCCACAGCCTCTCTTGTCCTCTACAAGAACTGGTAGTTTTGAAATCTGGGAAGTCTTAACTCCCAGTGTAGTTACATAACTCCAGGACCATACTTGAAGTCTTGAGCCAAATCTAAAGACATTAGTATTGTTTTGCATTTTCTACCTTCTTTCGTGGCTGCCTGAACAGARGAGATCTGACAGAACAATGTGCCTAGAAAGTCCATTTATAAGCTGTTTCCTTCCTGAAGGCAACATCAGTCATTTTTACTGTGTTTATTTTTCCAAGTCCTTTGTATTTAGATGTTACTGTAGTCATGGTTGTACTATGAGAGAACACCTCTAAGTTGCTCTGTGGCTGCAAGCAAATACTGTTTAGGAAACTTCTTGTTGGCACTCTTAAAAGATCTCTCTCTTGAATATAATCATCATCTTAGAACATTCAGTAACAGGACAATGATAACAGAATAGTAACCTGACCAGATCACTGCCTTTGATTGTTTAGATTTATATCATTGCATACATTAGAAATTATTGACTTCTGTTCTGTTCTCTTGCTCCTTTTTGATCATGGACTGATGTCAACAGAAAAATATACAAGGACAGAAGTTAACAACTGGTAATGAATATTTTAGACAAACTAATAACATTTCACTTTCATTATTTCTGCTGCTTGGGTCCTCTAATTCCCTTTCCTCAAATTATATCAGTTTGTCCTGCATATCCAGACTCACAGCCTGCAATGTGGATTTCATCAGCAGGAACTAAAAGTAGCTTATGAATTCTGACAGCCTTCTTAGTGTMAAGCAGACCTGACTGCTTTTTGTTTACATGCAAATATCCAAGTTTTCTACAAGAAAATTTAACCGAGTCCATGCATCTACCTATCCTGCGTATTAATTTCATGGTAAAGTCTACTAATTAAGGAACGTAGGCTAAAGTTTTACTGGTAAATAGCTCAAAATCAGTACAAGCAGCATGTTGCATTCATTCAAATGCACCTGTTGTTAGTTAGGGTTAAGGAGCCTTAAGGCTGTGAGGACTCCAGTTCCAAGTCCTAGATGACCTTTGAAGGTACAATTCACATACAGAAGCAAGTTCTGATAGATCTGCTTTTCATTGGTAACCTTCTCAGCAGAGTCAGTGGAGTGAAAACAAAAGCATACCTAAAAACAACGTGAAGAAGAGAAAACTTTGAAGCAGCTTGTCAACAGTGTGAGTTGCTGTGACGTTGCTCACTTGCAGCACAGTTCTAACTGCCATTCCCAGGAAGGCCATGGAGTGACTGTAGTTGTAGCCACCCTAGCCTAGGACCATYGCACAAAAGCTCCCAAAATAAAGCTACTGTCCAGCTGCTATTCGCACAGCTCCCTGTTGACCACATGGAGGCACTGAAGGTGTATTGGCTCTTGACTGATGCTGACATTCTTTACAGCTCTTCATGAGGTGCATTTTAGGGTAGATCCACTCAGCATAGTGTTGATACTAGCAGTGCTCACTGAGGCACATTCTGCATTAGCATTTGAACCAACTTTTCTAACACAGGTGAAACTGAAAGAGCATTGGCAGCAATATGAAAGTTTCCTTAGACCATCTGTTGTGCATATACATTTGTAAGAGGGTTTTCATGCCTCTTAAGAGTCTGCTCCGGTAGTTGTCTTGACTGTATTTGTGGAACRTTTTGCTGGGGAAGCAAGGAATCAAAATACAGTATCAATTTTATTCTTGCAAATTAGGAAGGAGATATGCTGGTGTGTGCGGTGACCCGCAGCAGTGTTGTAGAGTCCCAGCTGCGTTGCCTTGTGTACGAATCTAAATGCCATTACTGACTTTGCCCCACACAAATGGAATGCAGTCTCCTAGCCTTGGTGTGGGGCAGCAGCCACTGCAGTGGGTCAGGGCCAGCCCCAAGGTCCCCATGCACCCCTGGGGAGGAACAAGGTGGCAGGGCTGGTGACACTCTTGGGGCCCAGCACTTTGAACTAGCTACTAGAGCCAACTCTGGCAAAAAATCTCTTAAAAACTCCAATCTCAAGTTCATGTTTAAGTAAACATAATTTTTTGAGTTTGCTGAACCTTATTATGGCTTACTGCATTGCACACTTCAGTACACTTTCAAATCAAACTGTTTCCTTGGATGCTGAAATAAGAACTAMGTCCTGTTTTAAGCACCCATTTCTGGATATTTTACCACCACCACCACTTGCTGTTGTCCTGTTGATCCTTTTTGTTGTGGCTGTTATTCAGGCAGTTGATTTTTAATCTCTAACAGCTGACATACTGTTTTACAGTTTAATCATTCTGACACTATCCTTGCAGAGCTCTGTGTTTCCATAAGGCAGCAACTGTCAAATATTAGCCAGGATTTAGATATTTACTTTAGTTCTTTACATAAGGACTTATTTAAATCTAAGACATGCTTTTTATCTTTTCTGAAAGATACATTTAGTCTCAAGGAAGAATAGATTGAAGTGTGCTCTTTTAACTTAAAAACTGTTGACTCCCTCTTTTTATGAGTACTGTCCCAATGATGCAGGTTGGTCCCTTAAAGAAATAAAAGGAAGAGGTGTGTAGGAAAAGATCTATAGATACAGGTATGTGTATATATCTATATATATATATATATATAGATAGATTTTTTTACTAAAACATATGAAATGATAGTAGTCTCCCACTAAATGATCCTTCTGGCCACTTAATGAGAATATTTAGTTTTTTATTATAGAAGAAGGTTAATATTTTAAATACACTTCTGCAAATGCAGAATTTAAAAAAGTAAAGATGCTGTAGCTTAAATAGTTACAGGCTTATCTCAGGAATTACAGGTAGTACTRTGGCCTCTTTAAACAGAAGGTAAGATTGATTTATTACAATTGTTCCTTCAGACTTTAAAATCTATTAGTTTGAGTTCATTATGAAGATTGACTATTTTAAACATATGTCCACTTACTGTAATATACTGTAGTTTCTGAGACTGAGAAGATGCTTAAAATTTCCAATAAATACAAAAATCTGGAAAAACTGAAGACAGGAATTTGTTCTATGCTGAATGAATAAGTAATAACTTTCTGTCATTCTTACTAAAAACTGGAGTTGGACTGGTTTGCTTCTCTCTTTGATATGAAAAGATTGTCAGCCAGACCTTTGGCACCATTTGCTTTATGCTGTGACTTTATTATACTTCAGGGAGAATGTTTTGAACCAGACAGGACATCATGACAACAGTGCAACCATGTCGTCTCAGGGAGCATTTGGTGACTTGCTTGGCAAGAGAGCACTCTATAAATTACTGGCTCAGCAGGATTTGAGCTAAAATTGTTTAAAATGCTATCTATTGCAACTATAATTTAGATACAGGAGGACATTTTCCCTTTGTTGTAATTTTATTACTATATCAGTTTAATTTTTTTATTATTATTATTATTTAGCAGTCGGTTTATTGGCCCATATTTCCTAAGCTTGTAAGATTGAACAGTATAGAATCAATATTTTGCTAATTAAGGTGTATTGTGGGAGTGGGTAATCAAGCAGTATAGTAACTTCATTAAGAACTTACATGCTTATATTGATTAACATTATTGACACAAAGAGTTCAAATCTCAATCCTACAGATTTTTTTTCCTTCATGTTTTATGGCAGAAGCATAAAATGTTTGCTAAAAAATGTTCTCAGCATTTGATACAAGAAAGATGGTCCTTTATGGATATAAAAGGAAATGCAGTGTGTTAGTATTCTGGACACTCATATGCAGTATTTTCTTTTCCAGAATTTAACTTTGCAACAAATGGTGCCTGACTTCGAAGGGTTTTATTCTGTTTTGAAATAGATGGAAAGTTCTTACCTCTTACTGAAATAACAGATCACTTCTAACTTATTGCAGATTTGTAACAGTATCTTTTGTACTCTCAAAAAAAATGGTTTCCTCTTATCTTGACAGTCCTGTTTTGTTTGATTTRTTTACATTAGTTAGGGCATCCTAGTACTTTGCTTCTGGCCTCTCCAGTAGGGTTAACTGAAGAAACCTATAAGTGATGAACTGCTATCACCTAAGGAAATAGCTCCCCCTGCCCCACTTCCCTTACCGTGGAACGAATGACTGTAGGTGGAAGACCGGACGCTGTTAAACACGATCATTCTGATCTACACGTTTGATTGATTTTTGCCTTAGAAACCCCTGTTCAAATATCTAGGGTCCTCTTTCCCCTCCTACAGTGATCTGACTTCGTTTTCCTCCCAACAGGAAGAAGGTAGGTACTTTCTTCCCTTTAGGTAATAAAAGCCCTTGAGTAACAGCTCTATCACATAAAGGGGCTGCACATTTCCTTTAAGAAGAGTAAAATAGGGGAAAGACTGAAGATAAATGTATTATTTTTTCAGGTATAAGAATAGAGAGTAGAAAACTTACTAATCTAACTTGAGCTAAGCCAAGTAAGACACTGCATCTACTCTCTCTCTCTCTCTCTCTCTCTCTCTCTCTCTGCTGTTTTAACTAGACCAGTGCTTCAGGCCTGTTCTGCAGTTCTTCTTAGCCTTAGTAATGAAAGGAAACCTGGCATCCTTATAGAACTAGGATGTCGAAGTTTAGTTGGGTGGCAGAACAGTGGGATCTGAGGAGAAGTTATGTTGAATATGATTTGAACCACAGAAAATGGGAAATACATTACCAGTGTATTTCCTCGGAAAGTTTCTCCCTAAAAAAAGTAAGTCCATTATTATTGTCTAATGAGAAGTTCAAAGGAAAAGCATTCTTTGGAAGCATAGTATTTATCATTTTTGTTTAACCTCCTCAGTTCTCATGTGAAGCTTTGTAACAGTTACATATTGACTCGGGCAAGCTCTCGTAATTAGGGCATGTTTCAGTCCATCTCTTACAATACCCTTTAATGATTTAATGGTTTTCTCTGTGGCAAAAAAAATTTTGAATTTGTGCCCCTTAACATCAATGGATAAAACTTAACACAGCAAGATACAGTTTCAGCTCTTGTGCTTGATGCTTCCTCTTTATACATACTGGAGAGTTTGTATCTAACTAGAGAGATATGAGTAGGTGAATAARTTAGTAAGGGACAGGCTACAATATGACTTTGCAGGAAGGGGATGACCTCAGTTTGTGATCATTGCACTTGGCTCTTGTCCTGCACTGAACAGAAGGTAGCTTTAGCTGTTACTGGAAGAGGAGATCTGTAATGAAAGGAAGGTAAGCTTCAAAGTTATTACACCAGGGAGGAACACATGTGAGATTGTGACAGACAGTGACTTTGCATATACTCTGCCTTATTTTGTAGCTTGTCTTGGTTTGTTGTTGGGTTTTTTTTTTTCAGTTTATGAACATCCAAATTTAGGAAATCTGTTGTTCTGTGGTACTTGTTATTGTAGCTGGATTATCATGATTCTCTAATAATTTAAAAATTCTTGTGTTACCKTACCCTGTAGTGAAAACATTTATAACCTCTCTCTCCCAAACTGATTCTGTGGTGTCCAACAAGAGAGAGTCACTCGTATGCTACATCCTTTCCCTCAGAGAGGTTATTAATTTGGGCCTCTCTTGGAGGTTGGTTGCTAGCTATCTTTAGGAATTTGTGAGAACTTAATAATATTAACTCCTCTGCAGAAGTGAGTTGGCAGCTTCAAAAGATACTACCAACAGAAATGCATACTATGTAACTATAAAAGCTTACTAGGCTTAGGAAAATTGATTAAATATCACTTGACATAATTTGCCTATAACTAATTATGTAGTTAAAAGAATGAGTTTGTGGGGAGGAGAACATAAATGCTCCAGAAATCAAAGCTAGAAAATTTTAACTGATCACTTAAATTTGACTTGCATGTTTGCTGTTTAAAGACTTTCATAATTGGAAGGCACCCCAGGGTTAAGCTGACTCTAGTTCTTGTTATTCTTTGTGTGTCTGCCTTGCTGATACATTTTAATGTAACTATGAATTGGATTGTGAGCTTGCAACAAGGTGGGAAATACCAGTCTATAAGTGCTAATTTGTACAGAATATCCTGTGTAAGACTCTCTCTCTTTCTTTC
>NW_028186868.1:2721543-2749457 GCF_003343005.1 Rhea americana
TTTTTTTTTTTTTTTTTTTTTTTTTTTTTTTTTAAGAAACATAATTCCTGCTGAGTTGAGAACTTTCTTTTTATTGTACCTGGCATAGACGTGCTGTAGGCAGTATCAGAATGCCTGGAAAATATGACAAACTGCTTTCAGAATGGCAAGAATTTGTCAGTTAGCTCTGGAATTATACAGCGAATTAGCAAATCTAGTGTCTTGAGGATAATACATTTTCTGATGATCTGCTTTTTAAACAAAACTGCATAGAGAGCTACAGCAATTAGGCCCAATGTTTAGAACCAGGAAGTATTGTCACATAATTAAAAATTTAATTTACCCAAGAGATTTTATCAGCCTGATTTAAATCTGCCCAACTGATTAGTATAAAGGACATTAGGTCAGGTGGGCAAAAAAGCATAGAAAAGTTGGGTGTCTGTTCTTCTTTCTGGACAGATGTTGTCAGTGGGGAGCTTCAAACTTTATAGAACCATAAAATTGAATTCCCTTTCTGGTGCAGATGTTCCATGGTTGTAGGTGGATATGGTTTAGGAATTTGTTCTTTCATAAATAATTACCRTTCTTAAAAGCTGTGGAACAAAAGGAGAAAATCTCATAGACTGTGTTAGTGTGATTTGTACCATGAATCTTTGTATGTCTCTACAAGTAAGTTATTCTTTTCTGACTATAATTTTGGCCCAGAAGAACAATGCAAGTCTGTGGCACAACCATCATCATCACTTTTTTTAATCTCTCTGAAAATCTGTACTGGATTGAACAATGGCCTCAGCTTTGGCAAATCAGTATCAAACCAATTTAAAGTATTTCAGAAACCATTTATATAGATTGTTTACAAAGTGGATTTTGAGACAATAGTCATCTTCCAAAAAATCTCTTTAGTATTAGCTAAATTAGCTAATTGCCCTTCTCTGTAACAAATACTAGACACAGTGAACCTCATCTTTAGTAGAGACTGTCATGAGCCATTGAATGGATTGAAACAATACCACATTACATGTTCAGAGTATGAGTACTTTTCTGTRTGCTTCAGCTCCAGGTCTCTCCCAGTGTCAGCTGTACAAGAAGAGTTGACGTTTACAAATAGAGTATAATGTTTGAGAGGAAATCACATACTTTGGATTCAACCGCAAGGGCAAAACTGCGAAGTCTTGCTGGCAGAAAGTGTCTCTCTTACATGGATCAAGATGCCTTCCTTATCAAGCTCTCTCATGAGAGCAAAGGGGAACTGATGAACATGAGAAAACTGATTCTTTTCTCACTGGCATGTTTTCTCACTCAAAACCATCGAGTGACCCTGTGTCATCTTCCTGCTAGTTCTGAGGCACTCACCAGCACTCAACCTCACAGGATTCAAGGTCCAATACACATCATAAATAAACCAGTGAAGGAGGATGTCCTCAGCCTGTGAGCCAGCAGGTTCTAGAGTTCACCACACAAGGTCATGCTACAGACTTTATGTATTCCAGGGATCAGCTCTGACACGTAGACTTTCTGAACCAGACTCTGGTAATCAGACACACCTGGGCATTCTGAAAATCTCTCATAGACTTTGTGTTCGGTCATCAGGGAACACCTTCTGCAGTCCCATCCCAGAGGACAAAGCAACGAGGGCCATCATGTGCACTCCTCGGAAGGTGTGAGCCTCTAATACGCTCTTCCTTCTGTGGTCCTGAGGACCTTGCGCTTTTTCAACAATTCTCCCCAAGGCCTGGATTAATAATAAGAGCAGTCATCCAAGTAGCCTTTTGATCGTTGACAGTTTTTAGTATCGTATCAGTTGCAGATGTCCAGGTACTTCTCCAGCCTGTTCAGAACTGATGTCAGTTGTTAGTCCTGCTTTCGCTGCTCCAGACAGCATAGGTATCAGCTGGTTGCATACTTCTGACATAGTTTGTACTCCTTCCTGATTCCAAGGTGTTTGTATACAAAGGGAAGAATCTTTCCATGAGGAACACCTAGCACTTGAAGTTAGAAAGCCCTTGCAAGAAGCAAAGCTTTCTGGACAGCATGAAGAAAATAAAAATTGTATGACAGTTGAACTGTTTTTCATAACACAAGGTCTAAGTGAAATTAGCAGCCATGAAGTTTGAAAAAGTGCATAATTGCATCATAAACTCATTGCCACAGCATGCTGAGATAGGTCAGGAAGGRATTAAACAAATTCATCCAGTCTGTTAAAATGATGGTGTGGTCACAGCTGCATGGCTAGGAAATTGCCAAAAAGCTGTGGTTGCTGGAAGCGGAGGAGGCATGCCAATGGAAAGATTAATATACCATGTTTGTGCTCCCTTTTCCAAAGGATCTGATGATAGCGAGCGGTGGGGACAAAATACCTGAAAAGATGGATCTTTGAACTGATGCAACGTAACAGTTCTTTTGTTCTCTTCTCTCTTACACTGTTCTTTTTTCCTTGAAGTGCTTTGTAGTTAGTGACATTTGGTATTTAGCTCTACAGGCAGAGTCTTACTGTGACGGCAAGAGGGAAGAACYGTTTCTTGTCTTCTCTTGGGTGCTCTAGGCCAACCTGGCCACCTCTCTTCCAGAAACAAGGTGTTTCTTTATAATATTTAAACAGTTATGTTAATGATCACAGCTTCATAAGGGAATAGAAAAGACAATATCCTGTATTTCTCTGTGCGTTTTAAAGCGATATAAATTTAAAATAAAAGAATTTTCACTAAAAAAAATACTTTGCTAAAGTGAGCTTGGTGTTTTTCACACATTAAGCTGGCAAAARTATTTGAAGGATTATTTTGATTTGGGGACGAGTTTTTGGTTGCTTGTTTGTGGGGGGGGGGGTGTTTGCTTATTTTTAACCCAAATATTAGCCAATCAGGAAATGCAAAGCAGAAATTGAAATTCTCCATCAGAAAAACTGACTGTTTTACTTTTCTCCAGTAGAAGTGTCATGGAAAAAAATCTGAATATATGCAGTTTGTCACTCATAGTGCACTAATGAGTTTAATTAGAGCCCCTAAGCTGGGCAACTTCAGTTAAGCTATTTTGCAATTCTTTGTTACAATACAAGGATTTTTAGAAATCCCTGACAAGAAAAATATCACAGTAAAACTAGGCTTCACAGCCTTTCTGGGCAACCTCAGTGGTGTTTGACCATATGGTAAAAAATCATTTTTCCTTTATTTAATCAGAATTGCCCATGTTCCAGCTCACGTCTGGCGCCTGTCATCCTATCATTGTGCACCTCCGAGAGCGCGGCTCCCATCTTCTCTCTACCCTCCCGATAGGGTAGTTGCAGACAGCRATAAAATTTCCCCTCTATCTTCTCCAAGCTGAACAAACACAGTGCTCTTAGCCTTTTCTTGTACACCGTGCTTTTTAAGCCTCTGATCATCTCGGTTATCCTCCACTGGACTCATGAGAGTACATAGATGTCTGTCTTCTGCTGGAGAGCATACAGCTGGACCTCACACTCCAGATGTGACCACACAAGTGTCAAGGGGAGAGGAAGAATCACTCTCCTCACAGTGCTGCAGTCTTGCTAATGCAACCCAGTATGTGGTTAGCCCTCCTTTCATTTCAAAATACAAGGAAGGCAGTAGACTGGAATCTCTAATTAGTATTTTTTGTAAGGGCGAGACTCTTAACTTGCATTTACTTTATGTGCAACACTTAAGGGTTGCTTTTGACTCTAGTATTTATCTGTATTGTAGTATGTAACTGAACTGCTGATAACTGCAACTCTACCTTTGGTTTGAATAAGTTTTTTTGTGTAGGAATATAATTCCTAAAGTAAATTCCTCAGTTTTTCTGTGCATCTAGTGCTGCAAGATGATTTCAGTTTTGTTGTGGTTTTAGCAATACAGAAATTTGTTGTGTTGCACAGAAATTGAGGTCCGTAATGCCATGCAATCTTCTCTTCCATGGCTGTGACCAGGTATCACCAGTCTAATTGAAAGAAAGTGGGAGTATTGATAAAACACCCAGATGTTTGTTTTTAAGGGCTAATATCTATTCTGCAGTGGGGTTTGTATGGCAGAAAATCCTACCATCTACATTCCTGCTTAAGGTCTTTTATATGATTACTTTTTAGAAAACACTTTTAAACTAATCAGATGCTTTCTAGTATCCCCTTGATGGCTATGTCTCATGGGACATTAGTCATCAAATAAGGATCATCYTTTCAGATCTGGGATTGTAACTCTAGCATATGGAACTAATTGGATTTGGGAACCAGAGCAGAGAAGATTTGTTTCAGGGCTAGTATGATAGTGCAGCTACATCGTGTGGTGTTGTTTATTCAGTTATGCATGTGTAGCATTGAGCAGGAGCAAAAATATTACATTGGTTAAGCAGTAAATGGTTAAACATGGTACTTACGCTTGCATTTTTTAAAATGGGATTTTCTGTACTATCTTTTGAAGTGCCACAATGCCATCTACTGGTCCACTTTYCTGTGTTTTTTTCCTCAAAGGGGTTTTCTTTTGTACACAGTCGTGCGTGGACTTATACAGTATTTTTAAAGGAAAAAAAAACAAAAGTTAGCATAAAATGAGCAAGAGGTTTTTTTTGATCTGTATTTCAAGAGTAATGTCTCATAAATACCTGCATTGTGCCAAAGCATTTGAAAGAAACATATCTAATCTCTTACCTGTTAATCTTCTCATTTTGTTAAAAGCAGTTTTGAATGATTAGTACTGAAAAACAATAGAGGAATCTCTATTTTCTGCTTATGTCCCTGAGAGCAGTTTTTGTGCGAGCAGCTTCATTTTTTTCAGTGTCTAGTCAGTTACTTTCCCTTTCTGTTTCAGTGGTTTTTAGAAGGGTGAAGGAATAGAGAATGAAGAAACATGTAAATTGTCAAGCCACAAGCATTGGCACATCTCACATCAGAAATTATTTCTGGCAGGATTTGTTCATTGAGGAAATCCTAGATTTAATACACTCCCCTTAGTTGTCGTGTCCACCCGCAGTGTGTTAATGTTTTCAGAGTTCATCGGTCCCCTTGCAAGGGCCAATGCCACTGGCTTTCTAGCAGTTGTTACTGAGAGCGATGTGTTAGAAACACCGTTCTCAATGTCAGGCTGCTCATGTCATCACTGAGATGGGGGCAYGTGTAGGAAGTTTTGATCGCTCGCTTTTCTTCTCTCGATCAGTTTGCCTAACTTTATCTATAGGGGCAACCCTCTCGCTTTCACTTGCTTCCAAAACAAATGAATGGATAAATATAAAAATAATTGCTTAAAAAAATCAGGAGCTGTAGATACAGGTAAACACTATGTATTTTCAGTTTCACAGTTTGCTTTTTTCTTGAAGGTATCTTAAAGTTTTCCTCTTTAATTGTTTTTTTTATCTTACTTCTTAAAATGGTCCTTCAGTTTGAATTTCTGATTGCTTTTTCCCCTTCCATATTCTGTTTTTCCTGAAATTTTTCCTTCTCCTACCTACCTTCAATATAGTTAGGAGAAAGAGAAACATTTGTAATGCTTTGTAACAATTTGGATTGTTTTTAAATGGATTTACTTGTTGCTCGCTGGAGTAGACTTCCAGAGCAGCCAGAAGAACTAAAAAATCTCTAACTGTTTCCTCGATGGCATGTAAGGAAGGTAAACATAAATGTCTGTGCCCTTGCTGGCTTTTAACCCTCTGTCTCATTGGCATTTGGAAAGTCGAGTATACCTCGCAAGCCTCAGGTTTTAATCTCCCAAGCAGCTGCATCATGCAGAGAGCAGTGAAGGGGGATGCGCTGCCGTGCTTGTGCCCGTCTGAGCCTGAGCGCTCCAGGGCAGCTCGCGGTGGGGGGATTGCGCTGCCCGGTTGTCGCTGGGGATGATGATTACCCTGGAGCAGGCCTGCTGTGCGGTGGGAASAGCGACGCTGAAATGATTGTACCTGGCAGCCGTGTCGGGTTTTGCCATGTAACTGATAGATGTCAGGAAGGTTGTGTGATGGAGCTTGTGGTTCGGACTTCCCAGCCATCCCTGAACAACCCACCCACCAACCCCGGGGCAGCTTTGCAGAGGGGAAAGCCCTCTGCAGCCCTCCCATCACTGTGCCCCTTGCCTTTGCCTGGAGTGTTTTCTTTGAGGAATGCTATAATATATCCCGTGCAGAAGAACAGAGATCTTTCCACAGCTATATTTAGCCTAACCACTAACTGCTCCCTTCAGATTGTTATCTGTCCTGAGAAATGCCAGGGCAAGCCTCTGTTTAGTGTGACATTAAATAGGGAAGAGTTGGCAAAACTGGAACAGCAAACAGGATTATTTTATATTTCATCTTCTGTTACAATCTCTTCCCCCTCCCCCCTTTTTTTTATGAACGGCCCTTTGCTATTGCAAAGAAGGAAGAACTAATTAAGCCAGTTGCTGAAAATGTTTTGCCACCCACACTAGTGAAAAGAACTCTTTGTACAGAATTAGCACAAACCAGCTGTGCTAACCCCAATAATTYATCTATGCCGAAAAAAGAAAAAGTGCTGCTATAGTTTATTCCAGTTAAAGAAGTTAATGTAAGCTATGCCCTACATCCACACAAACACAGGTATCTTCTGCTTAAGAGMTGGAGGGTTTGCAAATAACCAATTTCTCCCTCATTAATTCTTCTTAATGTTTGTAAAAAAAAATTAATTCATATGTGTGTGGAGTAGATAAAAGTTAAATGCAAGCTTGCCTGCTGAAAGTGATGATCAGACACCAGTCTAAAGCTCAGAAGATTCAAGTTTGAGGGCTTGGGTTCAATTCTGTGCTATAAGCTAGTTTTACCTCAGTGAATGCCTAGCTCTTGTATTGAAAGTACTGGGAGATCATTAAAGGCTGTAGGGAGACTGAAGTCTTTCAGTCAGAACCTAGATTGTCTTAAGAAGTGGCAGAGAGGTTCACTTCACTTGCAGTTCTGGCCTCTGCTGAGACTGCTTAACTAGAGTAGATCATAGCACTTTTTTTGACTAGGGTATTTTGGGGGGAAACTGAGCTGAACCAGCTAATTCATCTGAGGCTGTCTATAGTAAAGTTCTTGTGCAGGGAGAGCTTGTAGTCACAAACTTGGATAGAAATTCAACAAATGCATCCTCAATTCTAAAATACCAATATACTTTGTCATCTGCTCCCTGCTGAGGATTTCGAGGCGTTTATAGAGTCCAGGCAGTGCTTTCTTTTTACAGCTAAAATTCCAAGTGCTGAGGTCTTTGTTTCCCAAGAGCTAAAGGGACTGACTACCTATTTCCCCCCCAGGATAGGAAAACAAGGATGTGGTGATACTGCATGTTTTATAGAGCTTCCTTGTAACACTTGGGGGTATCTGAGCTTCTGATCAAGGAAAAAAAAAAAAAAAAAAAAAAAAAAAAAAAACTTGGATATCTTCCATCATACAAAGTCGGATAAACAAGGAAGTTATCTTTGTGATTCTGTCAGAAACAGATGACTGTAGTTTAGTAATCTGTTGGGATTTTGCCAAAAAAAAAAGGAGGGCTTGCCTATGCAGAAAATTTAAAATTCCTATTTCTTGCCTAATACACTTACAGATCAGCCAAATGCTGGATTATCCTCAGCAGTAAAGATTCAGCATGAAAACATTTACATAGGTGAAGTACTGTTTTGTGGGTGAAGATACAGAATCAAAGGGAACCAGTGCAAGAGCTATCTTTGGAAGTAGAATATATTTTCCAAAGATAAATTCAATTGGTTGATTCTGTTCTTTCAAATTTAATTTTGTAGTTTAAATTTGCACACAGAAAAGTTCAGCCTGTGATCATGATCAAAATGGGCGTAAATTAAACAACAGTGCAGAGAAAGAACTGGAACTTTAAACGATTCCTCAAGTAGATGTAAGCTTAACGCTTTGTTTTGTCAAAACCTCGGCTTTGCTTAAGGAAAGGAAAAAAGGCGATGTCTCTGTGCCTTATCCTGGAAAAGCATATATGCTACAGGATTGGCTTCATTTTTTTTTTTTTTCCAACAAGCTGAAGAGCTTTGTTACTTTAAAATGATATTATGACATCTGGCAGTTTTTACAAAACGCAGTGTTGTACATGGTGCTATCCTGTCACCAGCATTAACAACCACAGTGAGGACAATCTAGAGCCTAGAAGCAGGCTTATCACCACCAGATAATTAAACTGTGGCTAATGTGCATTCATGTACAAATTCAGTGGCTCACAACGTTTTTCACCTCCCAAAATATAGCATATCAGCAGCAAACAAAAACATGTTTTATGAAATATTCTGGTGGCTCACAGACCATTAACAAAAAGAAGAATAGTTAAATTGCTAGAATAAACAATATTACAGTTCTGAGGCACCTGAAGTTTTTCTTCTTTATGTTTGGCTTTTGGATAAGATTCAGAATAAATAACTAAATAAACTTGGATTTTTTTTGAAGTACTATATTGCCTTACCAGATGTACACAAGCACGTTCTGCTTGAAAGGAAAAATATTTGCTTTGTTTGGTACATCTTTCTTCGCTAAGTGGTTATATCACAGAAATGCAAACCTATCTGAATTGCAGCAGTTTTCCTACCAGTTAAGGTTATTTTTTTTGTTTAAACAGGTGGTCTGTTTAAACAGGTGGTCTGAGCTCTTACAGTAATTATACCTCTTGTATTCCTCTTGTATTCCTGCTGCCTCTGTACTTTCCGTAAAATATGGGGCAGGATCTTGCAAAGAACTGTGTCCCCTCAGTTCCCGCTGGGGAGTCCTTAAGCAAAATATATGTTGTGTACTTGCTTACCATTTGTCTCATGGAGTTATTACTATGAAATGGTTCACGTGCATCAGGTGTAGTAAAGCAGTTACTGTGGAAACTTTTTATTAAAGTTGCAGTTTAAGTGTAGTGAGCACACATGAGTATTGTGCCTTAGGAGATACCACTGCTATCAGTTTTGAATGGAGACAAACTCCAGAGCAATTCCTTGTGCTACTGCAGTGACAGTGTTTTGCTAGTTGAAGACTCATCAACTTTGGCTTTTCTCACCACTCTGAGCTTGCACATTGCTAAGCTTCCTTTTTTTGGAGTGAGCACCAACATCATCTCCTCTAGCATATTTCTTGGACGTAGACACTCAGATRTGTTTTTCCAGAATTAAAGCCAGGCCGTCTTGCTTTAGCACCAGGGCTGGTCTGTCCCACTCTCTCTCAGTCTTGGTTCCTGAAGTTGAGCCTTTCCCTACATTCTGCCTTGCAGGTACTTTGGTGTATTGCTCACTTTCTTAAAAATATGGAAAAGATGAAGCATAAAACATGCAAGATTTCAAAGATTTCTGACATCATTTAGGCAAGCAAATCTCAGTTAAAAGCACTGAAAGTTCGTGATCCGTTCTCCATCCCAGGTTTCTCACTATACAAGTGTGCTTTGGGATTCAGTGCTCTGGGACAAGTGCCCTTGTCCTGCATCTAGTGTTTGCTCCCAGTCAAGGAGTCCGTTCTGCATGTTCCTTTTCCGTTTTTATGGAAATTGCATAATAAAAAAGGACTTCCTCTGTGAATGATGTTTCCATTTTCTAGTCACAGGTGTCTGAAACCTTTTTTTTTTTTTTTTTAAGACCTCAGTTGCATCACATTCTTTTCTTCCTTTACTTTCCTGTTTAGGAACTTTTCAATAAGAACTGCAAAGATCTGCACCTACTTTGGAGAGAAAGGGAGGAAAAAGTGGTAAACTGATATGTCTTCTTGTTTTGCAGTAATTGTGTTCTCCTTTGTTCTTTCCTGATTCGAAAAGTTAGATTAACATTTTGAAAGAATGGGCTGTGAGTTCTGCAGAGACTTTCAAGGATGGCAGTTTTCTTTCCGGGGGTTTGGGAGAAAATCCGAAATAGACTATTTTGTAGAAATTTCCTGAAGCTAGGGGGGGAAACAAGTGCAAAAGGTGATGTGTTGTATATTAAAAAAAAAAAAGTCATTTTCTAAAAGACATTAAGCCACAAACATTCCACACACATCCTTGTGTAACTATCTTGCAGCTCTTCTCAGCAGCTATATTCCCCAGTTTACAGTAGATGAGAAGGAAAGCTAACGTTGATTCTTTCAGTACATTGCGTTTTTAATATCTGACTTTAAATACAAATGCTGTCAAACAGAGTCTTTAGATTCTGTATGTTGCTGAGCATTAAGTGGCAGCTTATTTTAGATCTGTAGTAGTTCACAGTATGTAAGCCTTGTTAGTGCTATGAAATTACTTTATCACACTGCTCAATAAGCATAAGCATATTTATTATTCATCTACACAAAACCCTATGGACCAGATTTTCTTCAGCGTTTCTTTCCGAAACAGTGTGTCATAATTAGTGATCCAAAATGACACCAAGGACTGGAGTGTTTCCTGTTGTAATGATAATTTAATGTTTGTATGTGCTGTGGAGGCACTTATCTGTAATATGCACGCATTAGTGTTTCGCTGGCCGTGTTGCAGAAAGTGTATTTTATGAAAGGGGCCGTTGCACGGTGCTGTTCACAGAAGTAGGGCTCTCCCTACGACTTTTGSTCATTCTGCCCATACAGTTGCTGCAAAGCATAGGATGCTCTGGGTGTGATTTAGGCAAATGTACCTGTGTGACCAGAGTAGCTCTTACAGCACAGCTCTTAATAGCGCTGTGTTATCCAAGGCTTTATCTAGCCCGCGGTATTTCCAAGCCCTAATGTTCAGCATATCTTTTCCTGCCATACTTCACTTCGCTTCTTCACTTGACTTTGCTGTTGCGCACGCTGCGTTCCAAGCAGAGTATATTCAGTTTYTCCCCTTTACCTGGCTGGGACTGAGGTTTTTTGGAAACCCTGCTTCTTGTGTGTTTGGCCTTCTGAAGAGTTTGATCTACTTGGTGAAGTGTCTAAGTAAAGCATGTAAACATAGAGGAAATGGCAACACGCTGAAGTATGTTAGCAGGCAGCAAGTAGGAAAAGAGGAGAGATGTGAACCTTGAGACTGCCAAGAGGCTGAAGGCATGAAAGATCACACCAGCTGAGAGAGTTACCTGTGCAGAGAAGTCTGCAGATCTGCTTCTTGCTTGGATGTGCATCATAGCAGAGCCTCATCTGGCTGTTCAAGCCCAAATCAGTCACTGATTACTTTTCTGACAAACTGTCTGTCATTTTATACMGTTTTCTTTCTTTGCACCAGCAGAGGGATGTCTCTTTTCCCTTTTCAGCACCGTGCCCCCATGCCATCTGCTCTTTTGTCCTGTGTACTTTTAACATGGCATTTTCCGTGTCACATGCCTTTTCTCTGCTTCAGGCTTTTCTGAAAATAGGCTTACAGGGAATGAGAGAAGTGAAACAGTGTGACTTTCCTGAAACACCACATGATCTTCATCACTTKTCTTTCCAATGTTTTTCTTTCTCTGTTTAGGACCCTTATTTGTTATGTCAAGCTATATAAAGTGAGTGCTATTTGGAGCAAAGGCTATGTCTGTTACGTCCATGTTGTCTGTAGGGACAGTTTTAAAAAAAAACAGAAAAAAGCTGCTGCTGCAGCACTTAGCACAAACAGAAATTTGGCAAAGCATTGTACAGGCATAGGTGACTTTTTAGTTTGCTCTTGTGTTTAATTAGGATTTAATACATGCATTTTTATTGCGTTATAAGATTATTTTGAACATTATTATTCATACTCATTTAATATTACATTAAATAGGCTTTAATATGAAAAATATTAATAATAAAATGTGTTGTATATAGCATATCTCACATGGGAAATGAGGTAGTAATGATACCCRGTTCACATACAGTTGCAATAAAAGGTGGTCATCATCCAGCAGAAGAGGTATTAGGTAAACATCCTATAAATAACATTGTTGCTGGCTCTTAAAAGTAGACAGTATTCTGGCACGTTTCTGTTCTTGTCAGCATTCACTTAGCAARCATTTTATAATTGTAGTACAAGAAAATGGGAATTAATCTCTTTTATGGGCAATTTTTTTAATATGGCGCTAGAAGCTAAGATTACTGGGAGTGTATGCAGGTATGACTGCAGAGGCTTCAGTGATTTTCCTTTTAAGATTCAGCAGTGTGCCTATGAGATAAACCTGCCAAGAGTTCAGGTGCAACAAGACAAACCAGTCTGGTTTTAAATATATATGTGTGTTTGTGTGTGTTTTTGTATACATATTTGTATATGTGTATATGACAGAAACATATTAATAAACAGGACTTTTCTACATAATTAGGAACCATGAAAATGCATATATTTATATGTGATCCTTGGCTGTAATAAGGTAACCATTTCTTCCCTCTTCTGTTGCACATTTGCTTGCAGGGAAGACAGCTATGTTTATAAATAGATTGTTTATATATATAAATGTGTTTAATATGTAAAGCCATCTGCAGCTCATCAACTTCAGTTAATCATCTGCATTTCTTTTTAAAAAGGAACATTACCTCTCCTATGATGACTGTCTCGGGAAAACAATTTTTAAATAATCAGAAAAGTTAAAGGAATTGCTTTCTTAGGATRTTTTCATATTCCAGTGCTGTGGTGGCACTCTGTCTCTTTTTCATATTGAGGCCTTTGTCTTTTATCAATAAAATGATTCTAGATAAACTAAGAGTGTTACCSCATCTCCCCTTTGGCTGTTTCTGCTTTCATTTGCCATATAAAAATACACAATAGAAAGAAGAATCCCTTCAGTGGGTTTGCCTTTGTGGGCAGAAAATGATTCCCTAAAGATTATTTCAGTAATTATATTTAAATTAGAGGAGAGTTATTAAATAGACAAACACAGTTTTTATTTTTATTACTATTATTATTCATCTTACAAATGGGATGAGCCATAGAAGGGATARAGGATGGAAGCTGCATTTGGTACATGTGAAATGGTGGTTTCTCTGGGCAGTGACTCATCAATTGATTAAAAGTTAATTTAAATATGCACACAATAGAAAATAAAAATTCTGAGGGGGAAGTTGGGACTTAATTATGCTACAAGCAGAGATAATAAACACCTAAAAAGTATCACTAGGAAAAATTTTCTCTTTTGTTCCATTGAGTTTTTTCCTTGTACAAACCTTATGTTGACTTTGCTTAGAAAGTGATGGTAAAAATATCATTATGAACGTTTCTAGTTATATTTATTACATTAAAACATGCTCTAATTGCAATTAGAAAAATGACGTTTTTCTGTCTACTGTGAAACTCAAGCAAGAAATGTCAACAGTTGTACCAGGTSCCACGACTCCATAAAGGGTTGAGACCCAAACTGGTATCTTTCCTTCTCATGTATCATTCCTGCTAAGAAATGTTACAGACAAGATTTCTTGCTGTTTAGACCTTGCATTTGTTYACTAAAGTTGTGGACATCATTCTTCAGATCCACCTATGTGGGTTATTATCCTGGGTGTACATTGTCACTGCCTTTTGGACATTGCCTGTCCTCAGACCTGCTTCCTTAGGACTTTCCAGCCATTTTCATTGATATTGGTTAGTGAGCCTTCACTCAAGGTAGGCAGCTAGTAGGTCTCTACTAGTAAATGGAGAATGTCAAGTTTGGCAGGAAGAAAATGATGAGCAGTTTTGGGACAACAACAAGAAGTTACCTTCTTTCAGTGACTCAGCAGGATCTGGTAGAGCTCCCAGTTTATCCCCTCCTCAGTTATCATTCTCTACAGTGCACTCAAAAATAGACACCTGGCTACCTTTGTACTGCAGAGCCAATACAACTAAGGCAGAAAAATATGGTGCTTATTAAATTGGCAGGTATTTGAACATATATACAGAGCTGTCAAGTAAAGATGTCATCATACGTTTCAGAGCAGGCCCATGCTCTCTAAAATGACTGTGGCAAAATCAGAAAAATTTTGAAGACCTGGTCATCTAATTGCAGTCCTGCAGAAATAGGGCAGTCACTTCTCCTTTAACTCTGAGTTGCAAAGCAAAATCCTCATATGGATAAAAACCGCAACATCTGCCGCATACCTTCAAAAACTGAGGAAGATACTCTAGCAGTGTTTTGCAGACAGTGGCCAGAAGTCTACAGGATCCACTCCACTGGCTGTGTTGCATAGGAAGGCAGCTCCTAGGATTCATGCTACCTTCTAAATCTTCCTCATTTCACTACTATCTCACTTGAGTTGTATTGCACAGCTTGGCGTGAAAGCTCGCCACAAGCCCACAAACTGCTCACCAGCCACAGGCAGTCCTGAGAGCCAGAAACTGGCCAACCTTGGGCCATTTGAGAGCACAGAGTTTAGAGCTGGCAATTTAACTGGGTTTGTTGAGTTTCTAGGATGATAGAGCATTCTGCTAATATCTTCAGGACATTTTTTCATATTTTTCATATTTAATTCTATTTGAAAACTTTTCCACGTACACATCTCTGAGATTCTGTTACCTTGGGAAAATCTTTCCTACATAGTATTTTTCTTAATAGCTGTGAAAGAGTGCATGAAGTGGCTTCTTTCATTGCTCTGAGCCATGAGTAAGGGAAGATCCTGATTTCAAGTGAACACACAGCCACGTATTAATCAGAGAATGGTTCAATTATAGGATGAACCAGTGCTTACTGTGCAGTATTTTTTTTCCGTTTGTTTTAGTCACTTACATTCACTGATAAATCCCATTATGAAACAATAAGTCATGGAAGGCAATATTGGTTTTCAAGTTCACGAGGAAAAAAAATGACTATGTAGAATTGTAATGAATCCTTGGATAAGCATATGTTGTCAGGTTTTAAGGGTTGGAGATGTCATGCTTGTTTATGAAGTAAATAATTCTGCAGGCAGCATTTAAACATCAGGTAATTCAGTAAGATCTGAGAAGCAGCCATATACTTCTATTGATTGTGTTCTCCTGATGTCAAGAGTGGTTCTTAATTGTGCATTCTTTCCYGCAGAATTAAATTGCACCATGTTACCCTACAGAAGTAAATGAAATTAAGGGTAACAAAGTTGCTGAGCAAATGGTAGAGCTTTTTTCCACAAGAGTTTCCTGTGATTAATGAAAATATTGTGACACCGACCTCTATGTTGGCTTCCAGCCATCTACCAGAAGATGGCCCGCTGTGTATAAACTGTAAACAGACTTGGTGAAGAAGGAACGCTTAATAGTCACTTAACTCTTTAACGTTTGGAGAGAATCCACATTGATGCTTGCTGCTGAAGTGCTTCTTTAGTCTTAACTTCCACAGGGGCATTTGAAGAATGCTATTTTGATTCAGAAGGTTAATGAATGTCAGTATGTAAATACTCTTGCAGTCTTTCTGCTGATGCAGTCAGTGTTTATAGATGTGAATTTTTCAGCAGCTATAAAYGGAACATGTATTTGTTTCGTCTAAAGTGCGTGGGAAATGTTGAAGGGCTTGATCGTAATGTTAGAAACTCAAGGCTAACAGCTTAAAAAAATCCTGAAGTTTCAAGGCTCAACTTAAAATGTCATGGAATAAGTTCTGGAGCTAACAGAGCAYGTAAGCTGCAGCAGACTACTAAAGACAGAAGTGGCTCTGCATTAATGGCTGTGGCACTCACATGGCACTCACTAGTATGTRTCTGTGCCTGTGGTTATTAAGAAAGCAATTCAACACATGCATCTGTGATTTTATAGTGCTCTCAAGGCAAGGGGTACAGTAGATAATATCACCTCTTGGCCTGGGACAGAAAACAACAGCTTGTGTCTTTCTCCTACAAAGATATCTGCCCAGCTGAGTGTGTTTGACTGAGAAGTCACATACACAGGCTTCTGTCTCTCTCCAGCTAGGGCAGAAAACATCTGCAATTCAAGTTTAAGCATTTATTTTTTTAATCTCTTTGGGCCTCCTATTAAATTTGCTTCACTGTATGGGAAAGGATTAAAGATTCTTTAGGGCTCAAAACAAAAATTAAGTATTATGGCACAATTTGTGGTATATAGCCATGTAACCCAGGAGTTCTGCTTGATATGTAACATATGTTAATAGCTTACTATTTCTATCAGTAAAACATAACACAAAGTTGTGTAAGACCTATTTCTTAAATTTTCTATGTTCAGTATGCTTCATAAGTAATTCCAAAAATTATCAGAGTTGTTCATATACTATTACTGACTTAGATCTGAGCAGTAAGAGAGTGGAATATTTGCTGGCAAGGAAAACTACTGTTCCTTTAAGAATGGCTTATCACTCTTCCCTTGTAATGAATATTTCAAGATTAAAATTAGTATGTTACAAGTTTGAGGCAAAGCTCTTTATCAGGATGAAAAAGTTTATTTCCTCAAAGGTAGTATTATACAAATTTTATGTGAATGTCAACATAGATGAGAAATTTTGATGTAAGAGCTGCCAGTTTTTTTTCCTTCAAAAATAGTAAATTAAAAATGCTGGAAAAATCCATTTCCCTAATTTCTTACTACTTTGAGAGGTTTAACTAAGGAACTTGCAGTCAAGTTTGRTTTGCACAGTATTAAATTATGCTAAATATATTATACTTTGTATAATTAAATGCTTGTCTTTTCTGTTCTACTTCTATAATTAAATACATGAACTTTTTATTAGTGTAAAGGACACAGAGCTATTGTGTACTAGGCTTTGAGAGAAAATAGGGGAGAGAAAGGGCAAAATAGGCCGTTTATTTAGATTAGACTTAGGTTAGATGCCAAAATTCATATTTTTTAAATAAATTTTGTCTTCTGCTTATATTAGCCTATTCACATTAAACTCTTCCCTTCTAATATCTCAATTTTTATGTAAAGAGCCTGTGCTTGGCTGCTGTCTCTTGCAGCATATCCGACTCAATTCACTGATGTTATGATGGAGGCTAACAGGTACTAACAAACAATAGGCAACAAAAAAACRTAAATGTGGCTTGTCAGGTTCTGTTTCCTTACTAAAAAGCAAAAGCGCAAAGTATGAATGCYATCTCCTGAACAAGAAGTGAGTTCGAGTATGTGTAAAATGTTACTGCTGAACTAATTGTATAACTCTTCTGACCATTTGTGAGGCAAGTTAAATTGTAACCACTAAAGGGRCTGGAGAACAATACACTGCTATGCGGTTTATATGTTGGATCTCCACCCAGAAAGTGTAATCAGAAATAYCTGCTAATTATAGCCATCTTTTCATTCTTCTAAACATACAGGCCGTTAGCTTTTCCTCTGTAGAAATTTCCAATATTAACTTTTACTGTCTGCTTTTGAACAATATYCCTCAGTATCATCATTTCAAGATTTTATATATGCAGCTATTTTATGTATTACTTACTTTTCCTAAGGTCTARGGTGATAAAGATGAGCTGTATTACTTAGAAAATAAGTTTATAGAAAGAAAAATGSCCTTCTGAGGAAGCTTAATATATGRGCTATTGAGTTCTTGGTTTGTTTTTAATATCCCCTGTGGAGTTGAAATTGTAACGTTTACTTTCCAGTTTTGTCTTTCTGACATTTTAATTTGATTTCAGGTTACTATTGGCCAACTGTATTCCACGCAGAAACTGGTTATTGAGAGTCCAGGAAACACATAGCTATGAGAAGACACTGATCCTGAAGCAACATTGGACCATCTTCAGCATCCTGCAGTGCCACATACAGATGCATAAACTCACTGCACATGTGAGAGCTTTTCTGTTCAGCAGAAGAAATATMTGAGGGACTCACTTTTTGGCAACCAAAGTACTCTATTTTCTAATAGTTCACATGTTCTAAAATGCATATCTGTGATGTACAGTAGCATGTAGGGTAATCCTGAAATGTTTGCTTGTATGTCCCATGTGATGAAATAGCTCCTGCCCTAATTTGACAATAAAACTTCATTAACCAACTGCGTGTAACCAGATGCATTCTTCTGCAGCTGACCTTCTCTCTCACTGAGAAGAGGTGTTAGGCTGAAAACCGCTTGCCCAGTTACTTAAAAAGTAACTYACTACTGAACCTGTTTGATTTAAACATACCCAGCCCTAGGGCTTCTGAATTAAATGACTTGATACATAATGCATTTGCATGTAGGTTTGTTTTAAATATTAAAAACATGTGAGATGAGTATCTCTCATCTCCAGAACCTTGATACTTAAAAGTATCAGAAGCTACACTGCGTGTAGTTCTTTTAAAGAGCATTCCTTGACATTTTAGGAGGTGATATAAAAATTTCACTAGTTCTTGCTTTAGTTTCCAAGAGTTAATAGCCAGTTTCATCCTATTTTTAACAATGAATAGGTCATTAGCAGAATATAAGACTTGTATCACTGAAACTTGAGAGATTTAAAATATTTTGCCACTAAGTCCTTTTCTAAACTTGTTGGAGTTCAGCTATTAGCAGAATGTAACAAATCACTTTATGCGAGATTTCCCTTTATCACAAAGCTCCTGAATTTTGCAGAAGAAGAAATTTCTAACTGTGAAAATAACTCAAGTGCTGTGAACTTKAATTAATTGGAAACATGCTTTACTTAGCAGAAGTGGAATGCTCAATATGGCTCTTTAGTTGCTATTTTTTTAAATCTGTAGAATAAAGAACACTTTAAAGATAATGTGGGGTTTTTTTAAAAAAAGGCAAAATTTTAATCAAGTTTTGCTCAAGTCAGTGCTGTGTTTGCATGTGTTTTCTGTTACAAATTTGCAGGAAAAAAAAATCAGTGTAAGGCTTCACTAACAGCGTACAGCAAGATTTTGTGAGTTTGGGGAGTTTTTTTTTTTTTTTAAGAAAGAAAAAAACCAAAAACTAGTATCATGACATGGTGGCCTTTAAAATGACCTTTTCTTTTTGTTTCCCAAAATTGATCTTCATTTACTACTGCCTCTTTTTTTGTGTGCTGTGCGATAACACTATTAAAGCAGATGATAGAAGTGTCTAACTTAGGATTGGAAATTTGTTTTTCTAATATTTAAAAAGTTTTATATAATTTTGTACAGTTATCTTGAAATGTTAATGCATTCCATTAACAATATGGAGAGTGTGCAGAATAAGGTACTGTGACCACCTGAGATTACAAACCAGACTCCGTTCTCTCTTTCAAATAAAAAGCGAATACAGTAACAGTTATCCTTGTAGCAGGTATATAAATATTGCAATGTAAATTATTTTAGTGACTGTCTTATTAAAATGGAATTTAATTATTTTAATAGATAAATACATGAGATTCTGGTTTTAAAAGCCCAACATTCAAACTGTATAATTAAGTGCACTTAAGTTTATGATGAAAGCATGAAGGAATAAAGGTATATTATTTAGTAGAAATTAATTACTATTTTCAGTGGAATCAAGGAAATGTAATAACATTTTACATTTCTAGAGAACATAGTCATGGAAGGCCTGCCAGTTTTACAGTCTAAGGAACTCAGTCTTCATAGAACAGTACATACAAATTCCTTGTTTAAACGGCTTAATTACTGGAACAAGCACTGCATACCAATTCAGGATCTGAGAATGTATGCTAGGAAACAAAGTAAACATCCATATAAGTACCATTAACCCTAATTTATAAAGAGGAAAAACTTTATTGGTAACATTTTTACTGTTTGAAGTTTTTACTGTATTTAAAACAAAAATTTAGGATTTGTTTTCAAACAGAGTCCCTTTTTAAATACATAACCATTTCTTCTAAAATACCAGTCCCTTTTCTGTCTAGTTCTCTATAGCTTAGTTTCCACCAAGAACACAACTGTAGATGTTATATGCTGTAATGTAGGTGTTTAATAATATGAATGTGAACTGGTTTTGTTTAATCCCCTAAAAAGTATGACGGACATTACTTCTCCAGTAATGCCCAAAAATACAGCTGTTAAGTTCTTACAGTACTGCTGCACTCATATTAGTGCCATCTGCCTGTACTTTCTGTCTCATGTTTACTACTCAGATTCCCTTAGCTGTTTATACCTGCAAAGGAGCATTAGTAGCTTTCAGGATATATGCTTCTGAGAAGACCCATCAAGAAAAATATAAAATGAATTCAGGATCCRTAACTAATTTCCCTCTCACCCCAGTCTGTAAAGCAGAGTAGCTTAAGACAGCTCACTTTCTTAGTTGAGGATTAAATTCTTACTCCAAAKTAACTACCAGTTTACCACCACTACTTGTATATTACTTATTAGAAGGAACTTACCAAAACTTCAGCTGTTAAGGACCAAAAGCCTGTTGTCTGTCTACTCAGAAAACAAAAGTGCARAGCTAACAGTGGCATTAGACTGATTAATACTCAAACCCCACATAATCAGTGCATTTTAGATGTCCATTCCAATACTGTCTTCAGCAAATCAACACGTTTCCTTTCTTCACCAACACAAATATAAGTGCACCCKCCATTAATGTTAGTGATTCATATGCAGATCTGTTGTATTTGACTGAAGATACCTAGGAAATTTATTTCTTCCTTGCCTTGTCTATGTATTTTTRTTATACCTAGTTCTGTATAAAAAGCATAGTTTATCAAATACTTTATAAATGAAATCGTCCAGACTATGGAAGGAAAATACTTCCACCATATCCACCTCAGGAAGTCCAGAACAGAAATAGCTGWAGGCTGTGACAACATTAGTATCATGTTCGTATTCATATGTCCTATTCTTACTCTTTGCTAGGTGTCTGCTTATCATCACYGATGGAGACAGCATACTGGAGAGATGGCACTTTGATCTAACTTAATAGTTCCTGTGTTCTTACTGTGCCTCATCAGTTCAGTTTAAATTGCAATGTACATTAAGTCTCTCTCTTGGCACTCTGTCAGTAACAACATGTGATTTTTCTCAAAGCAGTGTAAACAACAGGAGTAGGTAAAATGYAAAAGAATGATCCCATCATTTATGTACAATATCCACTATTATAAAGGGTATAGCTTTTTATAATAGAAGGGAGCTCAATAAATATCTTTCTTTACTAAGACTGTAATAAGTCTTATGAAAACATGTCTGCTTTGAAATATTGTATTAAAAATGCCTATCTCTGATCTTAGAATTTTAGCAAAGTATTTACTTCAGCAATATGCACCCATATTTGACTGTTTACATAAATCAAAGTTCGTCATGAGTCTTACAGTATAAACTTGAAAAAGCTCTCTGAAAGAAAAAAAAGAACAATTCACTTAACATGAGTAACTGTTTAAAGGATAGGCACTTCTGTTGTGTTATGACTGCTGACTAGATTTGACTACAATCAAATTTCAAAAGGCATCGATGTATCAGAGAAAACAGCTGTCTGGAAGTAAAGCAACTCAGGAGAGTAGCGTGTGACCATTTTACATAGAATATTGAAATAGGCCAGGAAGGATTTCACTACTTACATTTCTGAAAAAGTATTTCTGCATAGAACTTTCCCAAGTTACCAAGCATTAAAAGCATTACTTTTACCTTCTAGCATCAACAGGAAAGAATAATTTTATGAAAAAACTCCGCCAGCTCCTTAATTTACTTCCTGTAAAACAATGTAAAGGCACCTCTAGATAGCCAGGAAGGACCACATATTCATAACTGTGCCCTAAATGTTTTCCTGTGCTTTCTATAAGGATCTACAGTGAAATCCTGGTATTATTTAAGTCAGCAGTATAATGTTTGCTTTTTCCACTGGTTCTTAACACCAGCAAAATTATGTCATATACTTAAGAATGTTTTGCTTCATGCCCTTTACAAAAAAAAGGATGAAGATGTGGAGTCCTTTTACTAAGTTTACATTCTTACTTTTTTCAGTATTTTAGAATGTAAAGAACAGTGCATGAGCCCTTGGTGGAAGAAAAAAAAAAAAAAAAAAAAAAGATAAACCAATATTCTTCCAACACTGTTTTCTACTGTTATAAGAAGAAAAAAAACAGGGACTGTCAAACCTGTTTCACACACACATGCATTTTCAAAGAATTCTGCCATTTACATGGAGAATTAAATGCCATCAATATGTTWTAAGAGATGCTTTTTTTCTAAGCTACTTACCTTTTTTAACTGTTGAGCCTTTTAAATACTGAAGCTTTACAGAGGGGGTGGGATGTTCAGAGTAACAGAACTATGGAGACCTGTAAGAATGTACAGGCTTCCTATTGAAGCAGTGCACTGCATAAATATTTATACCAGTCTTTGGAAATATGCTAATCCAAGGCAAGTAATGTTCACTCTCTCTCTCTTTCCCTSTCTCTCTCTCTCTCCCTCTCYCTCTCTCTCTTTCTCAAAARAATAAAAAAAGATTTAATTAGTACCAAGCATAGACAGCAGATTTTAAAACGTGACAGATGAACATGCATCATAGTGCCATGTTACCATAACCTGGCAATAAAAGCCTCTGAACAAAACAGACAATTAAACCTAGATCATTTCCCCTGCCTTCATGCAATACTTTGGGCTGGATCCAGATCCCAAAGATGTCAATGGGAGTAGAAGCCAGCCTTTTCAAGTTCTGACTGAAAGCCTAGGCTTTAAATAAAGCAGGAGTAGTGTGCATGCAAGTTTGTAGTTCTTGATGACAAACTAAATTTAAGTCCACAATCCTTTTCTGAAATCACATTCTTTTGATCAACTGAAAAAAATTAAGCTGCAAGAAGTTGCTTAAGCAAAATTTAATTTTGATCTCTTTCACAGTTACCAAATACAGAGATTCAAATATATTTTTTGTTGTTGTTTTTTTTATAGGGACTTATAAAATCCCTGGTTGCTTTTTCTCTCTTAAGTCCTTAGAAACTTTAATCCAGAGGAATATGAGAAATCTCTATAAACTGATAATTCGCAGATCTGGAGTTTTTTTAAAAGTGCTAACAAGTCTTATCATTTCTTATTAAGTTTGGGAGCTAGAAGGATGGGAGGTTGTGAGCACATATGCCAAAAGACATGCCTTGAATCTTTATGAAATATTAAATTAACAATAATGCAATCAAATAAAAAGAGTATTATAGTTACGATTTTACTCTTTTGGGTCTTCTGATTTTATGGATTTATAAATATTTTGTTTTTAATATATTTCTTTGAAAATAAAGTTATATCCTCTCAATCTAAACCTAATACCAAGAACAGCAGTCCCATGCTCCGTTTATGCTGAGTTGCTAGCATTCAGTACACACGTTCCAACACTCATTTTGACACTAATGTCCTATGTGATCTCTCATAAGGCTCCCCTTACCTCATCTATAAGAATAAAGAGAATTGTATGTAGGTAGTCTTTGAAAATGGCTTGGGAAATGTATTCTTTATATAAGAATCTGCAAATACAACAATCACTATTAAAAAGTGAGTATGCTTGATTCTTATATGAGAAAACTTATTTCTTTCACAAAAAGTAATTCTTAGTAATAAAAAAGCATTTTGCACAACAAAAACATTGTGCTCTGATTATAAYAATTTACAGGGTTTCAGATCACACCAATTTTTTTAACTATTAGGAAAGGTTTTGCTGTTTAGTTTCTGCAAATGCTTCTTGTCTTCTGCATTTCAGTTCACAGGGCTGAAGAAATCACACAAATGTTACATTTTCTGGATAGGGATATTTTACATCCATGGCCCATTGTTTACCAATTACCAAAGGATGTTTCTAGCTCTCTATAAATTAGCTTGGCTAGCCATGATTCTCTGATGTACCCATTCTGCAGCCCTCCCTGTCCCATACATAGGCATCAGAAWATGACTGGTACTTTAAATGCTGTTTAAGGTGAGATCCTCCCCCTCCCCCACATTTTTGTTAAATTTCCTTCTTTTTTGCAGCACTAATAAACAAAGCAGAGTAATGAATGGGCTGCAGTAGTACAAAATACTACATAGTAAATTAAGACTCTTCATGCCTTTAGCATCACTTAGCAGCTGTAAAAGCATACYATTTCACAGCTATATCTGTCTGAAGAAAATGTGAGCTCATACCAGATTATTCTATGTAATATCCTGTAGTATTACCAGATTATCATGTAATACATGACAGTTTTAAAACAAACTTGTGTGTGGAAGTAGTAGATTCCTCTATTGTCCCTCAAAACTTACATGCTTCTGGAGACTTTACATGTAACTTGGAAAGCAACAGCAAATGTTATTCTGTTTACATGCATAGAGCTCTTATTCATGCATTTTGAAAGCAATTAATCTGAGCACAGGATAGGTACCGTTTGAACTAAGATGGCTTCTGAAGGAATTAAAGACCTCTTTGCCATCTTTAGATTTTGGCCATACCTTCATGCTATAATCTATGGGTTGTATGTGTATGTGTGTGTGTGKGGGGGGGGGKTTACAACAGGAGGGAGGAGGAGAGGGAGAACAGTTTGTGTTCCTGAAGCAGTGCACGTGTRAGTAATACTGCAGGAACTCCAACTGGAAGATCTCTCTGCTTCTCCTATATTCCCTGCTTCTGTCTCTGATTTTGTGCCAGCTCTCTGACAGGACAGGTTATCTAAAGACTTATTTTCAAGTAAGGGAAACTTCATAGAGATGCAAATTATTCTAAGGTGCTCATAATGGGCTTTAAAATGTTTGAATTTTTAGGGAAAATGAAGATCTCAGAAAACACACAGTACGCTCTTTTTAGAAGGACAATAATCTTTCAAGGTCATTCCAAAGAACATGCATCCAAAGGTCAACATTTTTGCTGCATTATAATGTCTCATTATCTGTTTGTTTTTTCCACCCAGAAGGCTGACCTGAATTTTGAGATACTGTATCAGAATAATGCAAGCAGATTCAAGCTGTAGAAAAACCACCACAAGTCTACTGAATCCAACTTACTGTCCACATGTGCTAATAAGGCTCCTTACACATCAAAGCTATCTGCACAAGATGTCTACTACAAGAGCATACTGGGCCATAACATACTTCTGGCACAATTTGCTTTGTGGCTCTGACACGACCACAAGCAGCCCGAAATGCTGCTTAGGGACTTGCAACATTCACCACTGTAGTGAGATACACTAAGTTTGCCTTCCTTCTGCACTCCACCTATCAAGAGTTGCACTTCAGCATGTTAGAGCAGGGATACAACCAGGCTGTGAAATCAGAAAGTATCCAGTTGCATTTTGCTATACAGAAGATACAGAAGATTTGTATCAGTGTGCTTTTTAAAGCTCTAACCTTCTATTCTTACAAACCCATTTTTATTGGTACTTTTCAATTGGTTTTTGGACTTGGGACTCTCAGTATTTAACCTTTTGGTGTGTAATACAAGAACAGATGGGAGGACTGTAAATAATCAGTTGTGTGTCCAACTGCGTGTATACAAACTCTCCCAATAACAGTTACGTTCCTGAAGGTACCACAGTTACCTGAAAAAGTTACCTTCCTCTTGCCACTAAAACATGTAATGCCACAGGCTCAGGCATTACATTCTTAAGAGTATGTGTTATAAAAGGTGTAGCAAAATAAACTTGTAACAGAACTTTCCAAATAAGTTAAATTATAAATTCTTGAGACTTGTGGTACAAAATGTAACATAAGGAGAGTTGAACTAAATCATTTGTTTTCATTCATTAGTGAGGATACCCTCTATGTATCACGTTGTCATTCCTCAGTAAGGAGGTCATCCCACTCAGTCACCTCTTCCCAAATAATACAAAAATACAGATATGTGTGGGCATGATTATGCTGGCTATTGACTATGTGATACAGACGCCACCACTTACTTTACAGTAATTTACTGAAAGCTGTTACCAAAGCTAATAAACTCAGCTTCAGCAAATATATTAACTCTTTTGCCACAGATTTAGGCTTGTCAAAAAGAAGCGAACAGTTAATTTTTTGCAAAAAATATTCCTCACGAAAATTAAAGGTGAATAGAACTACAAAGTTTAAATCATTAGATATTCAGTATGTGCATGTTACATTTTCCCTCACATGTGCATGTTGGGCAAGGCTGGCAGAGATCACAGTTAGCTGCGATTAGCCAGACACCCGTGGTCCTGTGGCTCCCCTGTGTAAGATGGGAACAGCATCAAAGAGCACTAAATGACAAATACACACACACACCACACACACACACACACACCACACACACCACACACACACACACACACGCTTGTTGTTTGGAGTCATCACAAGCAGAGCAAAGACGGGGCAGGGATGCTGAAGTGAAAAAGAAAATGCTCAGAATAGTGAATCATACTGTTACTAATTGTGTTAAATTTAAAAAAGATACATTTCTGTCATATTACCGTCTCTGAAATAGATGTGAAAACAGGAAAATCCTAGATCAAATCTGTAACGAACACTACGTTCAGTTTAACCTCAAGTGCCTTGTGCATCTCACAAACTAACCAGGTAAGTGAAGTTAAACATAACTCAAGACCTTAAAAATTCACTTCAAGAGGAAAAAAAAACAACAAAAAAAAACAACAAAACCACTACTAAGTCTCCTTGTTCTCTCCAAAAAGGAAAACAATTTCGCAAGCCACAGCAATACGAGCCAATACACACCCCTGTTGCGCTGGCCAAACCAAAGTGCCCAATTAAAAAAAAAARRGRGGGGGGGAAGAAAGAGGATGAAAATGAAGAGGAGAGACTCGGCTATCATCAGTGGCAGAAACTTCAGCGTTTGGCGTATCGCCCTCACCAGACTGCCTTCAAGAAGTTCTACTTTCGCTTTCGCTGCAGGAAAGTTCAGCCCCAGGCACCGTCTTCCCGCTGGGGAAGACAACCCCTCTTCACCCTTTTTACCCCCACTCCTGCCTGGCGGTGGCCGGAGGGAAGGCGCGGGGCCCCGCCGCCCCTCCCCCCGCCGCGTCCGTTAGCCTTCGCGCGCCGCGAGCCAACGGCCGCCAACGGCTCCGCGCGCGCCCGTCGCAAAGCCCCACGCCGAGGGGCCCTGCGCGACGGCCCGGGGTGCAGAGTTTTTCCGTTTCTTCTTCTTTTTTTTTTCTTTTAAGGCCAATAGCTCAAGCTATATTCCAAAGGCAGCGCTGGCATCGGAGAGCAAGGTCTCCCCGCCGTGAGAGACCGGCGTGCCACTCCGAGCGGGGCTGGTGTCTGCCTCCGGGCGCCTCCTCCGGCGCGGCGCTAGCAGACCCCGGCCGGGCAACGCTCCTCTGCCACCGGCCAGGCTCCCTGCGGGGCTGTGCGGACCGCGGGGGCGGCAGCTGCCCGCTCCCCTGGCACGTCAGCCGTCGAGGCGGGGTACTGCTGGCTTATCACGGCTCCTTCCCTCGGCTGGTCTCAATAGAGGGGAGCGGTGGYCGTCCCGGGGCCGCCGTCCGTGCCGGGCGGTGCCGGGCATCCCCCGGCGGAGCTGCAGCACCGCAGCGTGTAGTTGCGGCCCCCGTTGTTGTCCCAGTACTCGCCCTGCTGGCTGCGGTAGCAAATGGCGAAGTGCAGCGCCGAGCCCTCCTGCAGGCTCGGCGGGACGCTCAGCGCGAAGCTGTAGCGCTCGGCCAGCGGGTCGGTGCCCGCCGCGGCAGGGCGCAGGGGCACGGCGGGGGCGTCCATGAAGGAGAGCCACTCGTTGAAGGTGTAGCGCACCGTCACTTCCTTGGGGCCGGGGCAGGGCAGCACCTGCACCGTGCCCCGCACGTCGGTGGGCGCCGCGACCTGGAGCAGCTGCTCCAGGCAGACGCGCTGCCGCTGCAGCCGCTCGGCACTCGGCGCCTCGCCGGCGGGGAAGTCGGGTACCAGCCGCAGGGCGGGCGGCTGGCACGCCCCGCACGGCAGCCCCAGGGCGGCGCTGAGCTCCCGCAAGTCCTGCTCCTCCAAGGGCAGGCTCTGCAAGCGGGACAGCACGGAGGGCGGCACCTGCGGCTCCTCGGCGGCGCTGAAGTGCTTCACGCTGGCAAGGTTCAGCCCCAGCGAGTCCGCGAACTGCACCCGCTTCTTGCACTTGGTGCAACAGTCCTCGCCCGCCGCCGTCTCCTCCTCCTCTTCCTCCTGTTCCTCCTCCTCCTGCTGCAACTTGGGGCCGGAGGACAGCGACTGTCCGCAGCGGCGGAGCTCCAGCAGCAGCAGCCCCTCTGCCCGCGGCGGGGAGGCGCCGCGCCGCTCCGCCGCGCCGATGCTCCAGGCGTCGCGGGGCAGCGACGGCGCCGTCCCTCGGGGCCGCCGCTCGTCCGAAGGGGCCGCTACGTCCTGCCGCAGGCGCGCCGGGCTCGCCATGGCGGCGGCCGCCGCCGAGGGGCTGCCCTCGCCCCGCCGAGCCCGTCCTGGC
>NW_028186868.1:2749688-2779826 GCF_003343005.1 Rhea americana
GCCGCCGCCGCCTCGCACCGCCAGATCCCGCTGGGGGCCGGGGTTACCACAGCGAGGAGCGGAGCGCCTCTAGCAACGTCCCCCGGCGCTTTATGGCTTTGGGGAGAGAAGCCACCAAACCCACGCGGGCACACGCGGGCACACGCGCGCACGCAGCTGTTCCCGCGAGCGTGCTGCAGGGGGCTCTCCGCCGCCGCCGCGGCTTCCCGCTCGCCCCGCGCACGCGGGCTGAGGCAAAGCGACGGCGCGGGGTCAAGGGCTTTAAACCCGTTTGCTTCCAGGATTGCTCGGGCTCCCGTCCACCGCGTAGCAGCGGAGGTCCCCGAGCAGCTGCGCCGCGCCGGCGCCAGTGCGAACGGCAGCAGCACCCTGGGGCAAAGGCGCCGCGGGGAGCCGCGGCCGCGGAGCGGCCCCTGCCCGCCTGCCCGAGCGCGGGGGCCGCAGCCCTCCCGCTGTTTCCCGTGTTTATTTTCTGTTTGTTTTTCCCCCCCACGAAACGTCCATCTCCGGGAGCTGCGAGACGACGAGACTCCCAGCTTTTATGTTTAAATTGCTTCCCACCCTTCCTAATTGCAGAGAAAAGATTCGAGATGTGAACTCTAGGACAAAAACCTAAAAGCAGGTAAAAAGAACATCACGTGCATTATCCTTTTAAAGGTTTATTTGAAATAAATCTCTTTTTCTGTTTTCTTTCTCTCCCCACACACACATTCGGTATTAGCAGTACTTAGAAAAAGTACTCCTTGGAGAAAATAAAGTCCAGCGGCTCAGGAGGGACACACACCCTTTTTAGGGGGTCAGAATATCTTCAAAGTTTCCAGTTAACAAGTAATAATCAGGGAGGAAAAACAAACTACAGACTTTACCTTTTAAACAAMTAAAGAGAAGTGGGAAGTCCGTCATTTTTTTTTCTTAGCATGATGTATAGTAGACAACATCCTCATAACATAATTTGTTTATCAGTATGGGGACATCCATATTTGGATATTTTTCCAATTTTAATTCTGTGTTTTGTGCAGGCTGGTGCTGTGGTTTATGGTCAATACTACATTATTAGACTTCCTTCCCTTCCATTGTTTTTTCTCAGGGAAGAGAAACTAGAAAGCATATGCAAATAACTTTTTTTTTTCCTGAGACAATACAGAATCCCTTTCCAATATGGATTTTTTTAGCAGTTTTGGGGGAGCGGGGTGCGCATAATTTATTTTTAGTATCAGTCTTTGCAAAAAAATAGCCTTCCCAATGTGAGTGAATACAGTACAGTTCAACTGAATGTGCAGTCAGGATTTCACAGAGAGGAAGAACATCGAAGTAGTAGAAATATTACAGAACAGTTGTCTTAGCAGACACTACTGTTGCAATATTCTTACTGCTCCTTGACTGRAGATTTGAACAACTAATAGTTATTTAGAAGTTTCAGATAATCTGACTCCCTCTCTAACTTCTGGCATTGCACTGGACGCTTGTTAGCGGTGTGTTTTAGAGCATTGTAAGAATAGCAACAAAGGGCAGACATTCTCTTTGGCACCAGCAGCACTAATGGAAAACATTACTAATACCAGCTTGCCTTCAACTGCTTGTCACCACCACTCTGCTCGAAGCTGCTGTGTCAGCCAGGCTGTCAGCTGAGCTATTCATAGGAGCACTCCCTTACCTATCCCAGTTCAAGTGAGCTGGGGTGTCTCACCGTTCCAACTCTTTAAACAGACCAGACTCGTTTTAATGGAAGCAAACTACAGAGCTGCATTTTCCTGAGTTATTCAGCTGAGGTCTAGAGTGCATCCCAAGGAGCAGGAGGATGACAGTCTTCTTCCGATATGCAACTGTTTGCATGTAATTCATCTGTTTCACCATTACTCCCAACCTGCCAGTGGCTGTAACAGAGTAGACTGTTGCACTGGGACACTGTCCTAATAGCATTCACTTTGACCAAAACAGGCTATAACACACAGACCCTTTCTTAGCTGTGCCTGGAAATGAGGCCTTATATTATGGACTATTCTAGGCTTGTGGGACCTAGAATTACCAAGATCAAATGAAGGAAAATGAAGAATTATAGGTAATAGTGCTTAGTACTTACAATATCTACAAGATTATTTAGAAAATATAMAATACCACTACTTTACATTCTCAAAGTAGTATTTATTCTATAGTGAGGAAAACAGAGAAATTAAGAAACGAGCACTTACTTCCTCATATGTTTATTCCACTAGAGCATGCTGGCTCAGCTTGCCAAATCATTAAATGTTTTACACAGCAAAGGAAGAAATATGCCTTTTTCTGATAATGCGAAACCATTTGGACTGATAGAAATTAAAGAGGCATGTGGAAGATGCAAGCAAAATAAGGGAAAGAAATTTAATGTAAATATTGAAAAAAGTTAAGTAATATTGTAATAATTAATATACATCCTCCATATTCCATATCTCTGGGAAACAGGCCTGCAAAGAGGACTACTATTCACAAAAATTAAGATAAAGTAGTTAAGACAACAGGAATCCATACTGTATGAAAGGAATTAAAATCAGGCAATTAAGGGCATATAAAGGGAAGTTTAGGATTTTTAATGCTGTTTGCTAGTATTGTAAAAGTGAGTGTATTTTGAAATGAAAAAAAATCTTTACAGTCTGAGACAGGCACCTAACTGGTGTGAATTATCATAATCCCTGAAAGCCAAACTATGACAAYGATCATTAGTTAGGGAGGCATTTATTGTGGTTTTACTTTGGAATTTTTCAGAATGGATTCTCTTAAAAGAATGGAGGAAGCCCATTCTTAGCCTGCTAAGTACTATTCACATTTGTTATTAAAGAAAATGTTGAGGTAAAAGGTGAGGATTTCCTAATWGAAGACTGAGCAGATCCACAGTTAGGAGGCTTTTTGTATTCCTTGAACTATGACTGGTGATTCTTGAAGTCATCAGATACACACAGGATCAACACGGCTTCTCCCCACTTCAGGCTTCCCAGCTCCCTACCCTATTGCTCTACCCCTCCATCCTGCAATCAACACACACATCTTGYAGGACCATTTGCATCCTAAAATGGCTACTGAATGACATGAAAAAAAYATATAAATACACAAATCAGTGGTAGGCAATTCATGATACTGCTTTCTCAGTTGTGCCTGAGTACATGGTTATTTCTGAGGTTCCTGGGTCTTTCTCAGGAATTGTTAGATCAAAGATCTAACTTGCTTCACAGCTTTAAGATACAGCTGTCCTGCTATTTGATGYGCAGTTTAACAAACTGGTCAAGCTGCTTGGACGAATAATTATCATTTGAACACAAAGCTGTTTGCAGACCTCCAGAGTCAACTAACTGGAGGGTTCTGTTGAATCAACTCAAGTGTCCAGTTTAATCCAGAAGTCCATTTAAAATACTGTTCATAATTTCCTTCTGTACACTTTCAATATTAGTTTTACGCTCCAAATCCAACAGTAGCAGATTTTTCTACTAGTCCAAGAGGAAAGTATTCTGTTTATGAAAGAAGATAATTCAAATATGCTAGATCTCTTCAATTCCCCACTCAAGTTTTATCTAAGAAAACCTCATATGACAACACCTTATCAGAGAGCATAAAATTAATAATAACTACAAAGCAATATTAAACAGTTTACAAAATAATATGCAGATATTATCACTGTTCCTACACAAAATTGGTAATAAAACCTTTTCTCAAATTCTAGCAGTATTAGTTCTGAACTATCTTCTTACTTCACTTTGAAAATTATGTAATTCTTCATCTCGATTTTAACAGGCATAAGCATGTTGCTCCTACAAAAATGTCAGGGGGGATACTAATATTCTCAATTATTAAAAAAAAAAAAAAAAAGAGAGAGAGAGAGAATGTTCCCTTTCCCATGGGAAATACTATTTTCTCTGTATTTTAGATAGCAGTATCAGATTTCAGTTTACCAGTTTCTGAGGATGGTCAAACAAGGAAAGACTCAAGGGGGCTATGCTATCTGACTAGAAATTACTCAAAAGTTAGTTTATTAGATTTAATTTTCCCGTCTATGCAGAAAAATCAAGCAGCTACACACCAAAAAGGCACAGATTAGATTTGTTCTAGAAGAAGTATTAAAATTGAAACAAATATCTGACAGTGATTGTTTTAGTTTCCAAATCTGAAATCCAAAGATTTAAACCTAATTTAAAGCTAAAGTCTTTTAGGGGATCTCTTTAAGAGGTGTCTGGCCTATATTTTGTCCTGTTTCTTAACATATTTGTATTTGACATTCTCTATGGGAAGTGGAGATTACTTTAAATGAATGAAAATCTGATTTTCCTCAGTTTCAGCAATGGTTGTATTTCCCATAATGATGCAGGATATCCTTTTTAATTATTAATGCTGAATATTTGGCAACAAGGCAAGGCCCCTTCATTTGGGTTAAATGCTAATTATCTGAAGTTGGAGTTATRTGACTGATACATAGTAATGATACAAAGGGATTCTTCATTTATTTGACTTTTTTTGTTTTGTAGAAATAGTATGGAAAAGATTTCAAGTGCTTTATCAAACATTCACTTCAGACTGGAGTTTAAACAAACTGTGATAAAAGCATTTTTGCAGAAAAAGCCTTCCACTCACTAAGATTTCAGAAGTGCTGCTTGTAATTGTGGCTCTTCGAGGTGTAACGTTCTGGTTTCATATTTATGATTTAGAAGACTAAGCCAAACTTTTCATATTCATGTGGTACACTGAAAACTTTACTTAAGTCACACTTGTCGGACTTCCAATCAATAAATCATGCTATGATCCAAAAAAACCCTCCAAGGTACAAGCTCACTAGTAGAGTTATTGTTGCATTTCAGCAGTTTTACCCAAGTAGACAGTGTTTGAAAGGCAAAGTTCAGATTATCAGTGAGAAAAATGGTTTCAACTTCCAAATGTATTTATAATATAAGAGTTGAACATGTCTTTTACATGTTTTTGTTTGTTTTAGCACAGATGACCAACAGAAAGTTGCAGAACCTCATCTTTCAAAGGTTTCTGAATATTCGGATCCAGGCTCTTACAGTATATACAACCTCTATGTTTATGTACGTTTTTTATTTAGCAATTGAGGAAAAATATGATTTGCATCAAATTCTGCCTTACATTCTGCCATTGTGTTGCTTTGGACTTCAGTGAGAATGGAGTGCCATCTTATTCATATTACTCTGTTATAAAGCATATTATAGACCCAAAATTAAAAATAGCTAATTAAAAAAAAAAGATCTATTTCATTTATTTTTTGATGTCTGTCTTAAATTGCTGTATTTTGCTCCAGGCCTGGCACCTAGCAGAGTGTCTGTGGGAAACAAATACCATCATCTCCTTAAAACTCTGTAAGGAAACTTACTCAGAGAGATGTGTTTCTCTCTTAATTAAGTACATTCCAAAGCATTCCAAATACMTAAAATACACTCCAAAATGAATTTCTAGAAATTATATAAAACAAACAGCAAAACAACACCTCTCTAAACCAGCTTTTTGAGTTGGTAGCACATGCACATTAACCCTCCAAGGCACTTGATTTTTTTTCCCTTAATAGCCCATTGGAAATGGTTACTCTGTGCCGTGAACTTGCACCCACATGATTTCTATTTTGCATTCTTCTGTTTGTCTTTGTCACAAGTAACAAGGCATGTAGCTCCAAATCAATACAGGCATGAACTCATTTGGACTCTTTTAGGACAACAGATCGGCCAGCTGGCCAGGAGGGCCCTGATGATGTCAGCTGGCAAAGCCACTGCCAGTCTTTACAGTTGTGTTTGATGTAGCTTTTTAAAAGCTGAACGTTAACTTGACCTCATCGGCTCAGATACCTCTCTATCTTTTGGGAAAACAGCATTGTGCAATACAGCATGTTATAATAACTCCTAGCAAATGCAGGGCAACCTTTTTAGTCCAGCTATCACAACTGGGTGAATTGTACGTCAGTCATTTCTTTTACTTGGGTTAAAACACGTAAATAGGCTGTTCTAAGTAATCTTGCTATATAAACCCTACGTTAAAAAATGTTTGCTTGAGCATGTGGTTTTCCAAACTCTGGAAACTGGAGTAAATTCAGCTCTCAAAAATGGCTCAGTTAACTTTGCTCTCACTTGCTTACAGGGACATAGCTAAGCTATGATAACAAACAGCAAAACAGGTACCTATGGAACATCCTATAAGAAAGAAAATGTTTGTCAMAATCATTTATATTGATTCTTGTGACTTATGAAAGGACTGTTTCAGCTCATGTACATACATACCAACAACTCACTATCTATAACACAATACAACACTGCTTAAAGACAGCAAAAGAATAGTAAGACCGAAGAGTAGAATTCCAGTGAATGAAACAGTTCATGTAGTCGTCTGAACAAAAACAGGCTTGAATTTTTAAAGAATGTTAAGAGTTTCTACAATAGAAGAAAAAAAGAGCAGTAGAAACAAGTACAGCTTTATTATTGCTATACCATTCTAACAAGTAATTCTATACTCTGAAGAGCMTGAACAAGCAACACAGGACTGCATGATACAGCCTAACCCTGGAAGAGCTGTGTTATACAGTCTTATACATCTAAACCTTTTCCTGCAAACTCAGTTGAATAAAACATGCTCTTTTTACTCCTTTGTAGTACCAGCATTTTAGTTATTACATATGCTGTATTTCCCTAAATCAGTGCATTGTTGCTTTTTAAAGGTACAGCAGAACTTACTATTAATTACCCACAGAAATCTATGTTAAAAGACTGTTAAGTATACAGATTTGGGCACCCACCTGCTAGAAGCTGCCAGAAGTAATATTGCCTATGTAACCATAATGCAGCATTTTTGAGTGAATTCTTTAGGTTGCAGCCTTTAATTATATATTCTTATGCTATTTTTCCCACAAGATTGCCTCATTAAGCTCAAGAACAGATGGCTACTCAGTGTTGCTGCCATGGTTTTTCTCTACATCGCTCAATGCATAGCTGTAGGCCTTATTTATTGAACAGTATTTCAGTCTTGTTCTGAAGATGCAATCAGATTTCCTTATTAGATGATGCTCTATAGTGCTCAGAACGATAATATCTTCAGAGCCCTTCAGAAATAGTAGACTACTATGAGATGAAGTAGTTCTCCAGCAGTAAAATCAGGAGTACTTATCTGTGGAGAGGTAGAGAGAAAAAGTATCCACTTATTCTATGTGCTCATTTTGGATGTGTGTGACTTGACTTTTGAGTTTGCTTATCAATATTATATATACTATATTATTATATATGTGTTTTTGTATATTATATAATTACATAATATTTTACATGTGTTCAGAGCATAGTTCCTTTTGATTCAGCTACAGCTGTAAGTGCCCAACACCCCAGAAATCTGACTGCTTGGCTTCTCAGGGCAGAAAGTTAGCAACATGCAATAGGTAACTAAGGTTAAGCAATTTAGATAGCATTGCAAAGTGCCAGGAGCAATAATAAAATCTAGTCCCTTGTATTGTTTAGTATTCACTTGCTGGAATGACAGGACCATTCCTTCCATTCCAGCAATCTTTGCAATTTGAAGCAAATAAAGTCTAAGTCATCCAGCCAACACCATCTTGATTCATCTTCAGATCAGGTCTGTTATGTACAGAGAATGGTAAAAGGAAAAAACATAARAGATGTATACAATTGTGGCATTAAAGCCATATCAAAAAAATTACCGTGATTTATACCTACATGAATTGAGATTGCAACCTTAATAAAATTCTTTTAGATTTCTTGTTCTCTGTAAAGGCTTGGCACAATTCAGGGCAGTTCCCTTTATGAGCCATCTGTAGATAACACATAGTTCATGATATCATACAGTAAATATTTAAGAATAAGTTTAGCAAAATATGTTTCCTTTGCTGGTATCTGGACTACTTATCTGCTGTAATGCTGCTTCTGTCTCCATTTTCATATCCAACTAAAACAAAAAAATGAATCCCACGTCTCCTGTTTCTTTTCTCTCTCAAACTGATGAGACATTTAAACTGCTACCTTAGTGATTCGGTACATCACTTCTGATGTCTCTATGCATGTGATAGATTGTAAATTGCAACCTAATGGTGCCAAAACTGAGTTGTTTATCTTTTTACTTGGTAAAGTAGAAAGACTGAACTTATTTTAGTGTGAAAATATTTCAAGAAGAGGCCTCACTGTAAGGAGTTCAAAAATAATTTAGCTGAAAAGAGGCACTACTTTTTCAAAACAAAGGTGTTCACAAACAAGAAGTACTGCCAGGCTCCCACACAAACAACAGAAATGCACAATTACAGTGAATATAAAGTAAACAGATTTATTTTTTTGCATTCTAACTATTCTGTTTGCAACACTAAGAAGTCACTCTTTTGACAAGACGCTTTATACCACAAATAATTTAGTTGATGTTAGGGAGTAATTCCCAGTTCATACTGCTGCAGATGAATGCAGAATATAACTTAGACTCTTTTAAATACATCATAAACTGTAGAGTCTCAATTTAATAATTGATTTCTGGTCACTAATGCCTCTCTCCATCATATACAACCTACTTGTAGACTAAATCTAAAACAAACAGAACTTTCAACTAAGTACTGCCTGTCATGATGCTACTGTTATTTTATTTAAGGGTACAAAGTTGACTGATAACAGTTGTGTTTCTGTCTCCCATGACATAATCCCAGGGTTACAGAAAGTACTGTCTGTATCTAGAATAATAATCTAGGGCTCTGTTTTTCTATCTTATTCTTACTATTTCCTACTTATACAAGCAGTCCTACCAAAATCCTTTCAAACTGATCGTTTTACTTGTATACCTAAGGAGAGCTCAATAGGACCAAGAGTAGCTAGGCCAGTTTTAGGCAACCAAAATTTGGAGGCCTTAGAGTGATTTAGTAATCAGACTGGAGTCACAGGGAAGAGCAGCCTAACAACCAAAGAGAAATCACGAACTAATGAACTGAGTAGAAGTTTAAAAGCAATGGATTCACCTTAATTCGGAACACTGAACGGATTCAATGACTAAATTAAATTACATGTCCTCTGAACTTTCTGCCTGTTTCAGGAGTAATTTTCTCTCCTTCCCATTATTCTTTTTCCCCTCCTCATGTTTCCTTTCCTTTTTCCATTGTGCTGAAGATTCTACCACATGAATCCTCAGACAAGGCTATGGGAACCCACTTAGCTTTACATACTTTCTATTTATCTCTCTGAGTGAAGAAAAAATGGCATCTCCCCACAAGAAAGATGCCTCTGTCTCTCAACTCAAGTTCCTTCACTCTCAGTCCAAGAACAAAAGGTCTACCTTGGCCAAAAGTAGAGTATTTTATTTAACTGTAAAGCCTCTTTTGCTTTCAAATTTAAAGACTAATGACTCTATATGAAAATCTGTCTCTTTCTTGCCATATGTTCAGTGGGTGTCTTATCATTACATTTTACCACCGAATCCATGCAAGTCATCATTTATTGATTCATATTACAGAACAGGAAGACCCACAAACTATTGGCACTAAATTGCAAAAAGATACAAGCTTCCTTATTTCTCACATTCAAGTGCAGTAAATAAATGCAGTGGAGGTGGTGAGTTTTCTCTTCTCTCCCCAAAAGGCTCTAATACTCCAAGCAGCAAATTAAGTCCAAAGACTTACTTGAGATGCTGTATCTTCTTAGTGATTTAGTGATTTTTGACACTTGCTTGACTGAATGGATGGTGCAATTCATTTATTTTCTAGATTTTTTATCTAAAAACAAATTCCAGACACATACAAAGACTTGCCTGTTTCCCCAATGCTTTTGACCAGAAGCAGTAACAGCAGCTTTAGCAAGAAGCTCATCCAAACACAAACTGCTAGCAGGGATAACATAAGGACTCAGGCTATAAAGACAAAAATTAGTTTGCTTCCCATTAYGGCAATTAACAACAGGTTTGATCCTATAGTACAGATCAGTATCAGCTGCTGTCCAGCACAGTTTGAAGGTAGGGGYGGGGACAGTATTTCTAGCAATATAAATAAGTTAGATTTTTAAGTGAATGTTGCTTGATTCTTGTTTCGTACCTCTTTCTCCCATGGAACTCAGTCTTCACACTGTAGTGTCCCGGTGACTGAAGGGAAATGGTTCAAAGCCTATTAATATTACATGTACAATTAAAAGGTGTTTCTGGMATTCTTTTAACACCAATGTCAACAATTTTGCAAAGAATTCACACTCAAAACTTAAAAATTGGGAACTTAAACTTAGAAATCTGAATCCACATTTAAGTCTCAGTATAAGATTTTTTTAAATGCTTTCTGAATGACATAGGCATACACTGCCTGGCTTCAGTGCAGCTTGTGAAAATGCCATGCTCTAACACCTAAATGCCAATATAAGACTAATGCTTTGGCAGTAGTCTACAAAATAGTGCAAGCTCTAAAAGTATMTCTAAGGTGGAAGGATAAGAATAACCTGCTAACAGAGAATAACATTTTTAAAAGTTTTAAAATGATCTGAAACCCTAAGTCATATCTTTAAAAGTGGCTTACAGTATGTTAGGCTATTAAACTCCATGTCCATAGTTGCAAATATTAAAATACGTATTTCAGAACAACTCTGTATGTAACCGTTCTTAATCCTAATAATATGAATTAAGTTTAGAAAAAAAAAGGTTTCAGTCCAGAATAAGAATGGTGAAACAGGGGCTTATGCTAGAAAAATCATTCTTAACTAATTTTCTAGAACAGCTATTTTAGTACATTTCTAGAATCAAACTTTGAATTTTGTTGAATTTACCTGTGCACAAGCTGGATTGCTCAGGAATGCCAGCGTTCCAGACCACGAGGAACTGAGTCATGGCAGGGTTTCCAGCTGGCTGAGAAGCTATTTTCATCTTGTTCAGCTTTCCTCATCTGCTGGCAGCWTTTTCAGCATCTCTTTGTTTGAGAAAGGCAAGAGTATGACCTTGATGTGGTACTGAAAAATGATGTTTGAACTGACCATGTGAAAATGTCAGGGCCAAATTTTGCTGCCCATCCTCAAAACATCTATGGACATCCACACAAGTTTGCACAAAAAGTGCAATATGGGGTCTATTAGGATTTGGAGATGTAAGAAAAGCAGTTCAGTGAGGGAAAATGGCAGTAGTCTTGCAATCAAGAGTATTTATTAACAACATGCATCAAAATACAGAGGAGGAGGAATTAATAGGTATAACAAATATTAATGATTTATTGGTGGGAATGGTGAATCCTCTCCCTTCAAGCAGACTGGAAGCTTGATTCAGTGAAACAGAAAAAAGTTACTTTGCTTTGATCTTGACAGAAAAAGCACCCTAGTTTGAGTACTTTCACATTTTCAGCACAAACCTTCCTTTAAAAGGTGCATAGAGGAGGAAATGTTTCTCTTTGCTTTGGATTCTGCGTTTTTGTGAAGGTGCATTAAAAGAATAGGGTGCCCTGCTGGAATCCCAGGATTCCAGTACTAACATTACTGGAAATATAATGCTCTAAGGATATAGCCAAGGCAATGTTTGGAAGGACAGCTAATATCTTTTAGTAGATGAATTGATATAAGTGGAAAAATTATGTACAGGTTGAGAACAAAACTGCTCTGAGTGTAATTTGGTCATGTTAATTGGTTAGACAACTTGAAAAAAATGGTGGCTGTAATCTGCGGAGCTAGAGGGGGAGGATTTACCAATGCAAAAGGCAGCAATGTTTCCCTGTCTTRTTACTGGACAAGGAGAGGGACACATTGATTGCCTAGCGAGGGTCTAGCTGGATGGAGTCTATGTGGAAACATTCACGAGGACATTTCCTGAAAAAGAGGGCGCAAGCAGGGAAACACAGCCATAGTTCATTCCCTTCTGCAGAAAGTGCAAAGACAGAAACATACTCCAACTTTTCCCCACACGTTGGGGAATAACTTGCCCCAAGGGGCATCTTGTAAAAACACATGTGCCTTGCTACCGCCWTAATGTGAACAACAATGAATCTGGTTGGGTGGAGAGAGCAAACGCACAAAGATTTCCCATCACCATGCGATGACAAACCACAGTCTGATCTGTAGTAGGCAAGTAGATATAAAGACTCTTCTTGAATACAGATGAGAAACATTTCTGCTCCCCAGAAGCCTGTCAGATCTATCTGCCTATCTAATTTATTGTCTCACCTTAGTGTCACAAGAGTGAGTGTGAGGTTTCCTAGATCACTTTTTTTTTTAACTTGGAAAGAAACACTTTTGTTTTTTGATTGCATTTATACCAAAACCAGCGACTCAGTAGGTGCTTAGCAWTCAGCGTTCTTCCTGGCTTGAAAAGCTTCTTTGGGGAGCAGCTTGGCAGAAGATTTGTTTATAATCTCCCGGAAAAACAAGTCTGAGTGGGATTCACCACTGCTCTGAACATTTGGACCTGGGTGTGTAAAAATAGGATACAAAGCTAACTTTCCATAGCTTTACCATCTTTCTACTTTCCTCAATGAAAAAAGCAGTTAACACTGATCAAGTAAAATACCATTTTTCAGTTAGTCCCAAAATTGTAAGCTAATAGTGTCTTAYACACTTTATTAATTTCAGATAAACAAGGCGTCAGAAAGATCTGTTTGCTTCTGTTCTATAAAGTACTGATTACAATGGCCAAGGTTAAAAGATTTAGACAATCTTCTTTTCTTTTACAATCAACAATATTTAAAAAGAAAAAAAAWTTGGATACAGTGTAAAGACACAAACCCAATTCAAAATGCATACGACAAATGTTTTAAAGATTTGATTGTACACAACTGTAGGCATCTTATCATATAAAATTTRTAATCACAGAAAAACCACCAGATTGAGTAAGTTAGGATTGTTTTTCAATAGTGAAACAATACATGAAAGAAGTAGCTGGCTTTTGCAACAAGAAATATTCTCTATAATGTGAAGATTAGTTTTTTTTTTCCAAATTCAATCAGTTTATAAAAAAACACAATAAAATTTTTACTAGTTCCAGGAAATATTTTAGAGACCTTACTCCAAGCTACTTCCACAGGTTGCCTCAAGGCATTTCTTTCCTCTTGACTATAGCCTGTAATTCTCTTCAAATATGYAGAAACTGAATTGCTGTAAAACTGCATTACCCAGTCTCTGCTGTGAAACCTCTAGGGAAATTGTGATAACTTACAGAGACTGAGTCCTCAAGTGGACACACAATGTATTAGAGAAAGGGCAGGTTAATTTTCATTACCTGATAGGTGAAGCAAACTGCCTGAACAGCAATGTGAATCATTCAATGTTCCATTGAGCTGCAGTGAACTACACTTTTGCCAGGATCCCTGAAATACCATGTTGAATATGTAACCATGCATCTTGATTGTTACCCTTCCCCAAAGTATTTTTTTTTCACATTTCTCTTCCTATTTATTTTTATCCCCAGCAGGAAGTATAAATTATATTAGCATAGAGACACTCACAAAAAAAAAAAAAAAAAAAAAAAAAAAAAAAAAAAAAAAAAAAAAAAAAAAAAAAAAAAAAAACAGACAAAAACATACTCCACAGGCTGCCTTGAGTATGGACAAATTTCCTCTTTAGATCTCTGGGCTTATTGATCAGAGACTTGAACTTTTCACCTCTTTAGCAGAACAGAGGCCTTCTGATCATCACAGTGTAATACTTGTCTACTCACAGAGGTTTCAGCCTTTGTGTATAACAACTGACATCAATCAAGTAGTGTTTTTCCCCTTCATTTCTGCACGCTTTAAATTAGAAGGCTACTCTGATTATGTATGCAAAAGCCATTTCTGATTTATAATAATCCAAATATTCCAATTTGTAGAGGCAATGTAGTGCAGAATTCAGACCTTTTCTATAAATGTTAATGAGATGGCGACCTCAAGATGTGTACTTTAGTACACAGGTCAGAGGATACAGCCATTGAGTTCAGAGCAACAGTGGCTTAATGATATTTTAGTAAACAAGARATTGGGAAGCAAGCACCCAGAAATAAGTGGGTCTGAATCAGCCTAACAAGCCAGAAGCACTGAACTAGTAACCTCTCAGTAGCATTTCTCCTTCCGTCATGCAAGTGCAGTTCTGCACACAGACCTTGCGAAGACGAGCCTTTTCACACGGCTAGCTTTTTATAGTTATTAAGTCTGCAAYATCACAGAGACCCAAATGTTGACAGAACACCAGAAAACTGGAGTAGCTGCCAGAATTGGAGCCTTTACGCGCACAACACTGCAGCTTGAGCCACAAACTCATCACACTGGGAAAGCGTATCTAAAAAACATAAATGCAATCTGTTTACCTCAGTCAAGCAGCCAATAACTGATCAAGCAATGAACACGGGTGCTAGAATCAAACATCAAACCATGACAATTTGTATCTGGTGAATTAGTAAAATCATAGGAATTTGATGATTCATATCTGCATAACAAAACTGTTAACCAAAAGATCTTACCACAATCTATACCTTAAAATCAGTTTAGCAACAAAAACAAGCTTTTTTCCTGTACATTCAAACACCCAGAAGAGCTGAGTAATCAAACTCACACACTCCTGAGCTTCACCATCTGACAAAATCTAGAAAGGCAGGTCAAGATCTTCATYGACTGAGCTTGTGATCTCTGGAACTCCTGTGTCAAACTAGTTTAACACCTGAGGTTCAGCATTCCCGGCYTGATGGGTGTTTACCGAACACATCTTGGAGATGTTTCAAGTAGACTTGAATATAGCCTTATACAGTGCATAGAAAGAGCATAGTAAATAATTAAAAAAAAAAAGTTCTTGGGTACCATTTAAAATTAAATAAGGGCACACAAAGGAACTAAGAGGACTAGGGGACCAAGAAGAGAATAACTCAAGTAAGCGGAGAAGAGTAAATTTTTGGCACAGTGCTTACTAAACTGAGTAATTCTATTCAGTGTGAGCCAAAGTAGAAGACTAGAAGACAAGATCTTTTTTCATTATCTTGTAGAACTGCAGATGCTATTACAAACATGCCCTGAGTTCTAACAGGTCCAGTTTTGTTCAGTAGCAATTCAGATATTCAGTGTATCTCCATGGGATCCTGTGGGCCATGGATAGAATTTTGATAATGGCCTGTCYCACAGGGCTCAAGCACCTCTGCAGCTTCTTACGTTTACGTATTTCCCATGTTTGTTGAGTGCAGAAAAACAAAGGTTGCTCACATGGAAGCGTGTTTGGCACTYTGAAGGGTGCCCACATACCATGACATACTTCCAGTGGTCTTAACTCTCCCTCCAAGCGTCCATGTCTCCTAAAAGCATTCCCTAATGGGAAACGCACCCGAGCGGCCCACAACAATTAGGAGGCCTCCCCTCCTAATTGCAACAGGGTGCCCCCCCGCCGCCCCACAGCGCGGTACCATGTTGGTCAGGGGAGCTGCCCACCACGCTCAGCAGGCGTTCGCAACGCGCAGGYGGGAGACGGGATATGGCACTGCTGCCGCATCCACACGGAGAGAGGCATTTCCACGCGCCGCCGCGAGCCGCGGGGCTCGCGGAGCTGTTCGCTAGTCAGCGCTCGCCCTCCCGGCCTGGGCCTCAGCCCACCGCCGGCACTGCCGGACCGCAGGGCGGCTACTTCTGGAACAGATCCCTTTATTTGAAAAGCAAAAGCGCGCGGTTTTTCGCGGTCTGACGCATGCTGGGGTGCTCCCGACGCCGCGAACGCCAAAACCGCGGAGCCGAGCGGMGCGGTGCGCGCACACGCGCKCAWGCCCGCGCCGGCTGCGAGGCCGCGCCCGGCTCCACACACGCCCACCGCGCCGCGCCCCGCTACCGCGCATGCGCGCATCTCCCGCGGCCGCGCCGCCGACGGACCCGGAAGTGACCTCATGGCACAGCTCCGTTGCCGCTTCCCGCTCGCTCTCCGCGCGCTGCCTCGGCGAGGCGGGTGACGTTGCTGGGGCCGCTCCCCCATCGGCGGCCCGGCCCGGCCCGGCCCCGCCCCTCCCGCGGCGCGCGGAGCTCGCTGGGGAGCAGCGGGAGGATGTCGGTGCCGCTGCGGCGGCTGCGCCAGGCGCCGCGGCACCTGCTGGTGTGCGAGAAGAGCCACGCGCGGCACGCGCGCTCGCGCCACGCGGCGCACGTGCGGGACCACGCCTACAACTGCCGCGTGAGTGCGCTCGCCCGCCGGACGGGCGGTGAGGGGCCTCCCCGCCCTCCGCCTACSCCGCTGTCGCCTCCGAGCTGGCGCGGCGCGGGGGGGGCGGCGGTTAACGGACGCTGCGCGCGTTGACTGTCGCGCGAGCGTCGGCGTTGGTGGCTCTGGGGCGCGAGGAGAGAGGGCTCCTCAGGCAGGGTGGCCGCGCTGGCAGCCCCCTTTTACAGTGGGCCTCGAGCGGAGCGCGGCCAGCCTACGCGGGGCTGCTTGTCGGCGTGATTCTCCCGTGGTAAAAAGGCTGAGTTGCTGGAAATCCCTCCTCGAAACAGGCCCACACATCCCCGCCTGCCCCGAGGAAAACCAGAACAGGCCTCAATCCGAGCAAAGTGCTCGTGTTTGGAGTTGGTTCTGTGGCTCAATTGGTTCTGTGGCTGTTTTGCCAGGCTGGTTTGTGTCRTTGTGGACTGGTCCAAGAGCCATTGCTCACATAACAGTTTCCCATCCTTGTCAGAGGTAACCTGCACACATCTTTGGGGGAGGGGAGACAGAAAGAGAAGAAAAGTACTTTTTGGCCACGTTAACTTGGCGGTCTGGCACAGCATGCAGTGCCTCACAGAGCAGAACCAACACAACCAGAATATATGAAGGGTGAACTGGTGGAAGAGGTGACCACGTTCAGTTGTGCTAGTGCCTGGAGAGAGTAATGTGGGGTGACTGTATCCGCAAAAGTCAAAGCAGTGAGGGCTATCGTGTTTCAACTGAAGCCTGGCCTCAGGTATGCCCTGAAAGGCCTTTCTCATGTGATCTCCACTTCTCCCAAAGTATTATGTATTACTGTTATTAACAACTACTTCCTTATTTTAGACAACTTAATGCTGCTGTGTTCAGTGTTTGTCTGCTTACTGCCGTCTTAGACTCTTGCAGGTTTTGGTCAGATCCTGTCTATGTCCTTGCCTAAGGAATTTTTCTAGTAGGTAACTGGTTTTTWCTGTGCGGTAAGCAGTTACTTCTCTTGTGTGTGTTGTGTGCCAAAGGAGTTGTGTACCTATCCTCTGAGAGCTATTTTGCTCTGCAAAACCTTTTTTCTTGGTGTGTGATGTGGGGGGCAGGGAGGACCTTTCCTCTGCTAGCACACAGTTATTGGGAAGCTTGGTGCCTATCCTGGTGATAAACTTGTTTGCTCTGGAATCCTGGACTTACAAATTCTCTTGATCAGTGAAACACTTAGAGCAAAGGCTTTAAACAGAGTAAATAGATATTAATGGTAAGCAATTGGACTGAAAGACTGAGTGCTGAATTTGGTAAGAACAGCTAGGTGCTCAGCCCTTTTGAGAATTAGTTTCCTAATTAGATTAGCAACCTGTTACTGAAATCTTAGCTGTAATGTGTCTTTTAAAAAGGAAAAAGACTTTACAATTTTTTGTGATTATTTTGTCACTAATAAGACCATCTTCAGGTTTTTGTCTGGTGGTGTCTTCACCCTGCTAATCCTCAGAATATTTCAGTAATATGTATTTGTTCAAAAAGAGATTTAAATTCTACTTCGATTTTCATTTTTAATGGTGGTTATGTAAGTGACTAGCATACATTCTTAGTTATAACTGCATCTTGCAAAAAGGGCCGTAGGAAATTGTCTAAGCTAACTTTATCATGACTTGAAACAAGATCTTTAGTCAGGTCATGCTGTGTAGAATTGTCTTGTTACATAACATCTCCAGTGCTATTGTATAGCATATAAAATGCAAAAAACTATTTATTGCTGTACGTGGAGACTTTGTGAAAATTGTTAAATTTTGAAGGTACTAACATTTTTTATTTATGTCATTTTGATGTAACATAATGATCTCCTCAAAAATAAATTTCTTTTAATATATATTTCTCCATTTTTCCCCAGAATAATTTCTGGACATGATTAAAGTTACAAATATGTTCCTAATAGGTGTCTTTTTTGATCCCTGAATGTGGCATACTACCTGAAGTGCTGAAAAGTACGATTGCAGATGTTGGAGAGTACTATCTGATGAGGAATTTATCACTTCATCAATTGGTCACTCATGAATTCATTGATACTTTTGTGAAGAAAGGTAAGGAGGTAATCAGAATGTGATAAATACAGTAATATTATATGTTCTTCACGACACAATAAATTTCAGTAATTATATGCTTTAAAAAGTATTTTAAAGGAAGGGAGGAAGTACTAACAAAATTCCTCATGCATTTCTTGGTCTGTTTTTTTCTGCTTTGTGGTGTGTCAGCATATRTTTACACCTGACAGATCCTTCTGTGGTTGTTCTGCCCATTCTTCCCCCCCTTTTCTGCAGTTTCCATATGATGCATATTTTCTGTTCCCTAAAAATCAACTTTCAGACCCATGATTCTCTCTCTAATTAATATTATAATTTATTGTGCTCCTAATGAAAAAATTGCATCTCTAGTTCGCATAAAGTCAGCCTTGTGTAGCCTAATGTCTTCGTTTCTTCCTATCACGTCTTAATTCTACAAACCAGCTGTCAAAAGTGTTTCCATATATCCTCTCAATTATTTATCTTCTACCTCTCATCTTTATTTAGATTCCTGCAGAAATAGCTCCTTCTCCACTTCTGATTCCTCATAATTCAGCTCAGAACTGTGTTCCACACCTGGCAAAGCCTAGGCTTCCCTTGCAAGAGAAAAAATAGCCTTTTGTTGCTAGTAGAGTTGTAGTGGGTCATCCCTGAACAGTAAGAGCAAAGTGGATGTGAGGAAAGATGCAGCCTTTGCCCAGCAAACTTGCTTTTATTGCATATTCACAGCATTTTGGTTTCGTCTACTAGAGCACATGTTGAGCTCAAGATAAATGCTGTTCCCTTCAGATGACTTGACAGAGAAAAAAAAAGCTTTAAAGGACATAAGAGAACATATAAGAGAAATGGGAGAACAAGAGATACATTACTTGCTTAGTGGAGGACTATGTTTCCTGTTTTCTTTAGTCTCATTAATAGGTTTTATGCTAGTAGTTTTATGGAAGCGGTATGTTATATGCCAAGTTTACAGGATCTGACTCTTGATTTCTAGAAAAGGAAATAGATTGTGGCAAAAACTACTACAAAATATATTGAGTAGTACAAGTATCTTCCATCTTATTTTTAGGTGAACTGATAGCTGAAAAGTGTATGGAAAAAACTTTTTTTCCATTTACAGAGTAGGAGAGGTCATAAGTGGAAATAGTGTTTTTTGTATGGGCATTATTGCTTGTTATTTGTGTTACAGATCCTTTAAAATAGTGCTAATATAAGGTTTATAAGGATAATAACAAAATGCCTTTTTGAGAAGGTGGAAGAAAGTTAGTTGATTAAAACACAAATCAAGAATGATTCAAACAGTATTTGGCAGGYTCTGTTATCTTGAGATGAGTCTCATGTTGTCATATCTTTCTAATGTGTAATCTCACGGTTTTCTGTTTCACTGTTAAAGGTTCATGCTACGCACTTACCTATAACACAAAAATTGATCAAGATAATACTGCAGCTCTGCTACCAACTGGTATGATTTTTTTTTAATAACACATAATGATTATAGTCTCTTTTTCATTTGGAATGATGTAAACTGGAAAGTATAGTATCTTCTATAGTTGCTACTTTATTAAAAATATGCTTGTATTATTAAAATATTTCATTTTAAGTTATTGCTTGATTCATGCTGTTAAATTACTTTATTTCTTAGAAAAGTAAGTAAAAATTAGTTTCACTTACAGAGTCAGATTGTCAGTGCTTCAGCTGTCATTGCAAATGCTAMCAAGGAATATTTTTGTTCCATCTCTGTTCCAACTACCTATTTCCTACTGATCTTAAAAAGAGAATTTGTATCAAAAAAGCACATCTTTTAATAAAATAAGCACTGTTTAGGAAATCTTATTAACTACTCAGTGCTCATTATTTGAGAAATGTGTAACATATTAAAATACTCTATTGTATTTCCATCAGAGTTTTATAACAAAACATTCTGTGATTTTCTGATTACTTTTCAGGTGAGATTTTTCATGCAAAGCAAACAATGGAGCAATATTTTGGGGGTTATATTGTATCTTSTTTATCAAATATAATAGACATAAAAATTAGTTCATCAACCCTCTAGCCTAAAATCTTTAAAAGTAACAGGTGCTAATCAGGGCATCAGTAAATTCAGATTCTTCAGAGCAGGAAGTCCTTTGTGTGCTGTATTTGCATAGACCTAGCAGAATGGAAACTTAATAGTGATTAAGTTTGTATGATTTAATTGTTACAAGATATACACACTTAGTGTGAACCAATGTTAGAATTCCTGGTGATGCCACCTTCCCAAATTTGTAGCAACAGCCTTATTTGTTTATATTATGTATTATGCCATTGCTTGTATTCAAAAGACTGTGGTTAAGAGCTTTGTGGAAGTTCTGTACAGAGCGGCAGATCCAGGTTCATGAACCTGGAAGTGGGATTAGTGATAAGCAGATATGCTCTAGAACAATAAATTCTTATCTTCACTTATGTGAGCAGTCCCATTGGGGTTGGTAGAACTACTCTTTTATATTTGGTTGTGTGGTGTATGTATGAATATTTGCAAAATCAGGCCCAGTGTTCAACAAATGATACAGCAAATGCTAGGGGACAAGTATAGGAAGGGTTGGGGTAATATAAATAAGGTAGAACAGATAAGAATGGTAGCTGTGTGTATTTAAGGAATAATATTACACTTATTCTGGTTCATGAGACATATTTGGTAACAAAGAGTAGTTGAGTTTTGGCTTTTTTTTAAGGATTAATCAGGTAATCCATTTAACTGGCACTAAAGGACTCTGGATTACATTGGTAATATCCAAGGGATCCAGCGCTATCATTGCATAAAGGTTCTCAGAAGACTTGAAAGGGAGCTGTTTTGAAGATTATTTGTATTAAGGCTTGTTTTGTTTATAGGAAAACTAATTTTATCAGTGGATAAGGATACTTATGAAGAACTTGGACTGCAAGGTCGCCCTTCTCGGTATTCTGGCAAAAAAGTAATGAGATATAGTAAGTACTGTTTATGTTAACAGCACTTATTTCAGATCTGTCTGTGAAGCACCTTATGTAAAACTAGCCGTACTTAACTTCTTAAAATTGATTAGTGTCTCGGTGGTATTTTTCCAGATGTACATACGAGGTTTTCGTGATGAGAAACATTAATTTTTGAAAAAAAGCAGTTGTAAGGAAACACATGTATGATCTTATGGGTAATGCTATAAAACTTTTAATTCTCACATTTTTCTAGAAGTATTGTTTATACTGGAGTGATGCAGGAGTCAGAAATTTTTATATACTGGGTACAGTATATATGCTTTCTGATTTTACTCAGAAAATACTCACCTAATTAAGGCAAAGTTTATAATTTGCACGCTCCAAAAATTCAGCAAAGAACGTCATCCAAGATTCCGTTTTTGAGAGGGAGAATTCTATTACACTTGTCATTTAAAATAATAGCATATATCTACTAGGTACTGAAAAAAAAATAATATTTTTGAACGGATACAGAGAATGTTGTACATTTTGTTTGTTATGTACAAAAATATTTTTGGCATAACAGGATATCGTTTTACCATTCAATTTGTCAAATAAAATGTATGTTGCAGTTTCCATCTTAAAAATAAATGCAACTTTTAGCCTGGGACTAACTTATATGGAGAAACTGTTAAAAWTGTGTTGTAGCCATACACATGGCTTTTAGTGTTAGAAGATTTAGCTTGTTTAGTGCTAATTACTAGTTACTAAGATGTTTTTAAATCCACTCTTCTGTGACTTCTGTTACTGGTTTTACAAAAGGAGTCTATCCCTCCTGTCCCTAGAAGGCAGTTTACAAAATGTATTAAAATAAGGGTGGCAGAAGAATGTTCATTGGCAAAATGGGGAATAGCATTTGCTTAATTAAATACTTCATAAAAATTCTGTACCTGTCAAAAGGATGTTTATTTTTTTCTGGTTTCTTTAATTTGTTTAATTCTTGTAACATTTAATATTAAAATTGAGTTCCATTGAGTAAAACTTGCTATTGTTTATTTTTGCAGTTATAACTATTGACTTGACAGATTCCAGCTTTCATCCTGACAGTAAGAAACATAAGAGGGTGCTTTGGGCCTTGAAAGAAAAGAAACCTTTAGAATTTGACTTTCTGCTAGCTTGGTATAATACAGGTAATAAGAACAAAACAGAAATCTAAAATGTAACTGACACTGGAATCTTAAATATTCCTAGTTAACTGTTCTTTTCTAATGATTGTCAAACCATGTTTTTAGTGGAGGGAAAAAATTGATTTAAGTTTGCTTGGGTGAGCTGTTGGCTTGTTTGTTTGTTTGTTTTGTTGTATATACGTGTGTGTATGTAACTTCCTATACACCAATTTCAGTTCAGGAAGGCAGTAGTGATTCATGGGAGTTAGTTGTTTCCTTTCCCTGTCTTTCCTGTAGGATAAGCTTGCTGGCCTAATTTTACCTCTTTGATAGCACTGCCTCTTCTTTATAAATCTGTGGCATCTGTAATTGTTATTAATGCACAATTTTTAAAAATTTATTAATGTGTATGTGGTACAGATTTGGTGTTGTGTTGTCAAAGTACTTGAGATGGAGAAGTTTATGCTTCAACAGTAGCTATAGAGCATGTATGGAGTCTCTGGTTTTGTCAGGTGCTGTATATACTGATGCAGACAATATCCCATGTTTCTTCATTTTATTCTCAAGCACTTGGTTGAGGTTGGAGCAGAGTGAGTTTCTTGTTATTAGAAATTGTGTCATCTCGAATCATCTTCTAGTGTTTGTAAATGTACTGTTTTCTGATGACATTGATTTTTTTTTCTGTATTTACTTATTGCTTTTCTTCTGAAGGTCATTTTCCAAAGTTCTCAGTTGCTTGTATTACCTCAGAGCAGACTGTATTGAGGACTATAAAGCATTTGCATGGCATTGACAGAAACTGCAGGAGTCTSTGCTACAGAAAAAAAAATGTGTATTTGTTCATCAGAGCTGTGATGTTTCGCTAAGAAACTCTACTGCAGTGCARAGGTGTTTGAGAGGTCCTCAAGTATGCTTTCACTTCTGTTCTTTATATTCTGACTGGTTTTTGACTCTTCAAGACCAAGTCTGAGAAAGAGTTACTGACTTGAGAAATTAAAAATCCTTACAGCACCCTTTAGTACTGTCCTATGTTTCATTTGAGTCCTTCATGTTCCTTCAACCCCTTTTCTTTTTAAGTACTAATTATTTGACAAGGATTCTTCTCTGCGGGTGATACAGCAGAATTTTAGAGGCTTACATCCCCACTTTGTCTTCCTCTTCAGGAAAGGATAAAAGAATAAAGACTCTTGCTACCATAAATGGTGACATAAATTCAACTAAGGTAGCAGAGATCCAAAGACTCAGCTTGCTTGGATTTATTGACCCTGGGCAGAGAGCAAAATGCTTCTAGGGCTGGTATGCTTCTTATGTTTGCTGCTGCCAGTGTAGCAGTATTCAGGAAGAATAGCATTCCTTTTCTTGTTTTTTACTCTCCAAAAACTATAGTTCAGTCATCTTTTGAATATGGAGTTAAAATTGAGTGCTTTTTGTGCAGGAATCTAGTGCTTATAACATACGAAAGACTGTTAGTTCTACTGCTGAAAATAAAATCTTTATAGATTTTATTAATAGATATGAAGCATCCTGTAGATTTTTCTGGAAGGGGAAGGAAGGACTGTATTTCCTCCTGAAGTTCCTCATCCTTCATGAATGTTCTACTTACAGTCTTAGTGCTGATACCTGGTGTTTTTTGCTATGGCCAGCTCTGCTGCAAATCTATAAACAAGACTTTTTATTTTCCACAAGCAAGGTTTTCTGTTTTCGTACCTTTTTTTTTTTTGTGTGTGTGTGTGTGTGGTTCTGGCACTGAGAGAAACAGAAAAGGGGAACGTGAAATGTCTCATGTCTCTAATGACAGATTGAAAACAATCTTTTTCTTTTCTCTTCTTTTTGCTGTAATTTCTGTGACAATTTTAAATGTTTCTTAACTGAAAGTCATTGGCCTCCAAAAGAACTTTGACAATGTGCCTGGTTGTTGTTGACAGGAGAAGCTATGCCGTAGCTAGAAGAATTGTTGTGTTGAAGTCTTGGCTGTAGCCTTTGGAATTTCCTGAAGCTATGACTATAGCTGAGGCTCCCATTTGGAATGGACATTTGTAGTTTRTGTATAAGTTTTTACATTTGACTAAGAATTCAGGGGAAATATTATACATCCTATATACATCCTGTTAGTATAATGAAGGCCTATAGGAAGCACAATCTGAAGAAGGATCACCTGTTCTAGCATTTTTCAGACTTCAAAACAAAAAACAAATTAGCAAGAGTTGAATAGCTGCCTCTCCTTGTCCCTGCACCCTTTTGCACTTCAACAGCCTTTTCTGAAGGACTGTTAAAAGGGATCAGCTTAGCCCTTTTCTGTTCCCCTAAAAGATTGTCCATTGGAAGATAGGTATGGCTGATGGAATTTAGGCAGTTCATAACTTTTTGGTAATGGGCCTTGGATATTGGATCCCCAGTTATTCTATCCTATTCTTGAGTTTCATTTGTTCATACTTGCCTTTACAAGGGTAATTTGAATGCTTTTCTAAACTTCTGGCTTCTCATGAGTAACAAACTACATTTTTACATTTTCTTAAAGTAATAACTACCAAGAAATAATGCTTTATCTAGAGTATCAAATGCAGGAGAATCGATTTTGCATCAGTTACCTTATTGCTTCAAAAAGGCATTTKGTTAATATCCCTTTATTTGTGAGGTGTTTGTCTCCAAGTGTAGATTAGGTTTTTATAGTTTTAGCRTTATACAGGCAAGTGGATCAGATTTCTTCTGACAATATGTGTAGCTAGGYTGTTGCACTGCATCCTTGATCTGATTTTTGTCTACCGTTTTGGATTACTTACTAGATGTAGAAGATACTTGACCTTTCCCACAGATCGGCCATAGTGCATCTAGCTACTMTATCTGTACCATATTTGAGATTGTCTCACTTTCTTCTGTCCTCTGAACTGAAGTAATGGATTTCTCTCCTGCCCCTTCTTCTTTCTCCCTTTGAAGTCCTGCTCCCTCCATGAACCCTTGAATTCATCTTCATGTCATTGGTGAATCTGTTCTTCAGCTTGTAATCACCTGTTTACTTTCCCACTATTCAGGAAAAGCTGGGTTCTAGGATGGCAGACGCCACAGGTTTAGCTCAGCTGGTTAGAGCGTGGTGCTGCTAATGCCAAGGCCGTGGGTTCAGTCCCCGTATGGGCCATGCTCAGGGTTGGACTAGATGATCTCCAGAGGTCCCTTCCAACTTTATCATTCTATGATTCATTCTATGATTCACAGTGAGGTGGGTAGGAGAGCTTCTAGTCTTGATGACTACTTTGGATTTTTTTCTGAGATGATACTACCTTGCAAATACACCTTATCTGAAGGTGATTTCAGGATTTCATATAAATCTCAAATTTTTCCAGTATTCCTTCCTAAATTGAACTTTCCTGTCACACCTGGAATATCAAGTGTGCACTCTTTAGGTGATGGGATAATACATCTTAGAATGGTTCTTATATGTTCCTGTCTTCAGATGAGAGACTAAAAGAACCACTAATTTGACCTGCTAGACAGCAGACTTTGAGTGTCTTCTAGGACAAAGAAAAGGGAAATATCCTGTGGTTGTCAAGGCATGTTGCAGGAGAAATGCACACTAATAATTTTTTGCAAGGTATTCCTGAGATCTGCTGGGCTGCCACCAGTGATTCTGTCAGACTTGCTCATGCTTCTAGATGTCACRTGTCTCTAGAAGACTGTTCTTGTTGAGCTAGTGATCTTGAGGTTCTCCAGGTATTCAACGCTTTTGGAGGGAGAATATGACTTGAGTTCATTTGAATTTACTTCCCTCTACCTGGTTCTGGATGCGTTATCTCCATATATGTCTTCGATACATATTCCTATCCCTCTTGCTGAAATACTGAATTACTTTTCCAGTTAAAATGCTTGAATTTTCTGTTGGCAAATCTCTTTCTTTATATACCAGTTAAATAGGACTTTTACTGAGCTGTACGAAATTGCTAGATCTTGAACTAATTCTTACTTCCAAGAGAATAATGAAAATGACAATTCTATGGCTTTTGCAAAAGATAGATAATAGCCTATAAGGTTTTATTTGCAGTTTAACCTTGCATTCTATTTGCCTAACAGTGCATGTATGAAGATTTCATGTATTCAGTGCTCCCTTTGTTCTGTAGTTTTATAACAGCTCTTTGTGGTGTTGTGTTGTTAAGGTACAGAGGGATCAACACTGATGTCATACTTTCCCAAAACCCAAATACAGGCTCTGAAGCCAAAAATAACATTCAGCACATTAAGAGATTTGCAGTGTCCAGTGTTACAAAGCAATGAACTACAAGGAAAGCCAGAAGAGTCRTGCAGCACAGAGGAACTGTTTGAATGGTTAGGGGCTGTCTTGAATCAAGTTAGTTTGTAAGTATCTGAACTTGTTTGATTTTAAATATATTTTTAAGTAAGGAAAGCCACAATATTTTAAGTAAGAAAAGGCATATTTCTGTAAGTGGAATGCCTGCGAAGTATTTACGTGCTTGTTTAACAGTCTTGAATAACTTATTTGCATTTTTGGTGATGCGCATGACATCTGAACTGTTTGAGTATAATTTAGATGATATACACAAATATTATTTGCTTGGTAGTAGATAGCATTAGGAAGACTTACGGTAGAAGACCTAAAATATGTTTATTTCAGCTATGCTTTTTGTTTTTTTTCCAGAGACAACAAATCTTTTAGTTTTTTATCAACCTACTGCTGTCCTCAGCCCAACACAGTAGTGGAACAAGCTTTCTTGTGCACAATCACAGGGTTCATAATTCCTGAGACGATAATTCAGTTATTGGAAAAGCTGTGGTAAGGGTTGACAGGGGTACATGATTAAAACATYTATACTCTACATGAAGTTTTTACTTCTCAGAATCGCTTTTAAATACTTACTTTCACTAGTGCTGTTGGAGGTAAGTAACAAAAACAGTACACAAAATGAAGATACTTTTTAATTAGGAAACTAGCAAGAAGCTTAGCAATGGTATAAAAAARCAATAAATAATTTTGGGTACTTCAAATTTGAGAATGCCTGCCCTATATTCTAATACTGACTTTGCTTTTTATCTTAATTTCTAAAATCAATGGCTCCACTGAGCTCACACATCTTTCAAATTTCCATTTTCTATGATAGTCTGGCACTCTGAAACACACTTGATTTGCACTTTTAACTGTTGATGTACAGTCTGATTGGAATCCTTTGCGATACCAAAAAAGTATTTCACATTGTTATTGTGGTGTTGCGACAAGTTAACTTATAATAGTTTTTTTTGTGTGTGTGTCAAGTGGTATAACGTGGCATTGCATAGTGATGAGCAGGGTATCTGTAATTTTAATTGAATATCAAGCTACATGGTACTGGTGTATTGTAGATTGTCGCAATATCTAAGCATGTTGTACACTAGTGCTGCTGCTACTGATAGCAAATTCTGGAAGCTCCTGGCTCTGTGTAAGAAAACCTGTGGAGTGGCTGGTGACTAATRGTTGCAGCATGACAAGTGACAATATTGCTGTTGCTTTGTCTGGAGTATTGTTGTTGCTTCTCTGAGCAATTTTCAAATCTCATGCTGAAAGCTTGTAGACTAGGGTTAGAACACAGATACACTTGGCTTTTAGTCTTTGCTTAAGACCAGTGGATAATGTCTGGTTTTGATCGTTTGTTAATCCGTTTCCTTTCTGGTGGTAAAAGTGTTAGTGTCAACCATAGTCTGACTGTGCGTCTCTTGCTCTGATAGTGACTGCTCTTAGTAAATGTTCTTGAAAGGTGAAAGAATGTCTTAGGARATTCAGAATAGCTAGTTTACACTTTATAACTATTTTTAAGTTATAACTTGCAGTTTTACCTGTCAAATAATGTAGTGGGAATACTAAAGAGTCAATCACATTTCATTTCCTAATATCTTCTAGAAGATATATATCTTTATTTATTATGTACTAAAGCATTTTAAAATTCTTTAAAATAGATGCTCCAATTTGCGCTTTAACTTTACACTTCCATCTTACTCTGTATTAATCCTGGAGCATCAGTTGAAAAACAATGCCCCTTTGGACTTTCCAGTTGTATCTTTTAAAAATAATGCAATTTGAAGTTATAGATTCTTTACTGGATAAAAGGAAAAAGTATGTAATGGTTTTAGTAGGCATCTTCCACAGCTTAAATGATTTTTTAATTCTTTTAAATAAAAATGTTTATTATGGCATTATGCCATATGCCTGTGTCTTTGATTTTATACTTTGTTGTACACTTGAACATACTCTTTATTCTGTTACAGTTATTAACTTRTTTTCTATCTTGCAGCTGCTATTTTGATGAACCAAAACTGGCACATTGGTTGACCTTAACTGTGCATGGCTTTGCAGACAGCCCTGTTTCCTGGAGAGAAAGCGAACATGGTTTTCACAAGGGAGGAGAAAACTTGTACAATTTTGTTGTTTTTAGAAACCTGGACTATTGGCTTCAGATGGCTGTAGGAACGAATGATGATTGTCCTCCATGAAATTCTGTCTATGGAAAAAGCATTCTAATAATTTCATGTTATTGTACAGAAACCTAATAAGATACTTTTTATAAAAAATAATTGGATAATAAGTTAAGTACTAAGAGGATGTTGTGTTTTTTTTCCATTATTTATATCTCCTTAAAGGTGACTCGCAATGAAATAAATGGATTTTTGTTTCTTGATGGTCATACAATGTCTTCTGAAAGACCACAGTTTTAGCTTTAAGAAGATTTTTTAGTTCTCAGGAATTGACTATAGGTGGTGTTTCTTTTTACCCAGGTGTTACCCAGAATTTGAAAGTTTGTTTCCAGATTGTTAGCTAAAATACTTGGGAGGAAAGTTCATTTTGCAGCTTAATGTCTTCATGCTTTAAAGATCCAGAAAAACTTCAAAGTCATGTTTTTCCAGCCTATATACTGGTTTAAAGGAAAAAAGTGAGATGTTTGGGAGGGGAAAGGAAAAGAATGGAGGTGAGGAGGAGCTATGTAAGAGTGGGTGGAGCACCTCTCAAATGTGGAAAAAGCAAAGGTAGCAGACCTGCTTTGTTTTTGTAGATCACTATTACCATAAAGAAGAAATTCATTTTTAGCAGTGATACAAATGGATCTTCCTCACTTTCTTTATCTACACTTTTCCCATACAGACACATACACCCCAAATCTCTACTTTTAAAAGCAGCTTGTGATTCCTACTTGCAGGGCAACTTACAGAGCTAAGACTTCATCAGTTACTGGAGACATGCTCACATTTGGGAAGAACATGATGGACCTACCCTCAAACAGTGCAGTTGAAGTGAAACAGCTTTCTTTAAAGATAAACAGTCATCCTAAGGGCATAGGCAGTTCTAAAGAAATCAGTTTAACTTCTCTTGAGATTCTTGGAACTATTTTTGTTGAGAGGGTACGTATCATTAAAGTACCAATGCAGTGCTACAGTAGAAGCTGTTCGCTTGGTAGATGGAGAGGTTGGTAGCAGAAGTTGGGGCATAGCTGTAGAGGAAACATTAAGATCTCCCATCAGAATCAGCAGCACAGAAAAGGAGAGAGCCCAATAGAAGTTATTGATCGATTGATTCTATTGAATGAATCATCATCATTGATTTATTGCATGGTATTTTTTGTTTGTCATGCACCTTCAGTAAACAGCATCGCTTTTGCTCAATTCTGTTACATCTTTCACAAATGCACAACTCTGACAAGCCAGCAATTTTCTGCAGCAGTCAAACCTGCAGAAAAGTAGTAATACAAAGTTAAAAGTCTAAATCTTCACGCAAAGTTGGACAATGGAAAGTGTTGTTGCTACTCCAGTGAATGTTGTCATCTTTCTGGCATATTCTAATAAACTGATTCTAAAAAAACTTTCTTCCCTTCAGCAAAAAGGAGAATGTTCCCTTGTTTTAGAAAACTGATACTTAACCTGCTTTACCACCATGCTGTGTATAGCCATACTGAAAAGTGTAATGCACATTCT
>NW_028186868.1:2779841-2826942 GCF_003343005.1 Rhea americana
CAACTTTCCAAAACTGAAAATCTTAGATCAGGGAGTTAATTTCCCATATTAACTGAGAGAAAGACCTGAAGTTTTGTGCATATGCTTCATAATACTCCCAGCAGGAACACAGCTGCTTTTGGCTTTGGCACTAAAACAATGCAGTATGACCAGGTGAAATGAGTTTTCAAAGAGGGCTGCAGTTACAGAGCACTTCAAGACAGTTGATGAGGAAGCTGTTGTAGAAGCATTAGCAGATAAACTGTGATCACTGAGAAGACTCTGAAAGGAAAGAAGCTTGAACAGACCTGACCTGATACCTCTATTGGTTTTCCTCAGCCTGTGACTATTGAGATGAGCCTTTTAAGGATATTTCGTCAGACCAGCCAACAGTTCCCTCTGCCTCCTAGATATGTAAGTGAAGGACTGTATAAATACTTCTCAAAGCTCAGTGTAGTAAGGAGRGAGTTATTTGGGCATGCTGGTTTTTGCAATCTCTTGTCCTCAGGTTGGTTGGATGGCTTTTCCAACTAAGGAAGGGATAAAAATACCATACTAGCTCTGAATTCAGCCGTCTTGTCCTGTTGATAGTCACTGCTGTTGGTCTACTCTTAGACTCTGTGAGATGATACTGCATTAACCTGCTCCTTGTTTTTCTAGCAGAGTCTTAGGATTTGCCTGCCTCTCAGGAGGMAGTGTTTTCTGTGCTTACTGAGCCTTGTTGCACAGAAGAGAAACTCCACTGTGTGGAATTGGCCCCCTGCACATCTCTGTGACCTGGTTAAAGATGGTTGGTGGCTAGCAGCCTATTCCCTACTGTTTGTAGGGGCAGACTGAATATTGTGGGAAGGATGTGTGCATTGCTCTGGAAACTCCCAAGGGTGAAGTAGTCCCTTACTGGAGAAAGGAATAGGAAGTCATTGCTGACATGCCTGGGAGAATGGATAGAAGGAAGGAGCTGGGAATGGGCCAGGTGAGTGGTAATTCAAGGAAGAATTGGGCAGAGTAGATAAGGCAATAATCAAGTTTTGCATGAAATTGAAAGGTGGCTGCTGATGTTCTCACTCTATATCTGACAGTGAGGAAGGTCAAGAAAATCTGAAGGGTTCTTGAGAGCTGTAAATATAATGGAGAGCAGCTGTGCTCCAGCTGCTTCTTAGATCAAAGAGCTGAGCGCTTACAAAGAAGTTTGGCATCTGGGGAATGTTTTATCTAATGTGGGGAAGAAGAGCCAAGTGTTTGAATAGGAAGACATTCCTATATCTTTGAGCCTCGGGCAAGCTGGTTGCATGAGGAGTAGAGATTTTTATTGTCCTGGTATGTGAACAGAGTGATAAGACTCCTTCAGAGCTAGGGGAACCACTTCTGTGCTTTAACCTCCACCCTTCTGCTGAGCTGTGCCTTCCTCTCATCTGATGGAAGGAAAGCAAATTTTACTGAGGATTTACTGGGGGATATTGGAACAAGCTGAGAATGGGCTGCAAAGATCATGTACTTCCTTCCAGTCCCATATTTGAGTCAGTAGTTAATATGTATTCAGAAACTGGTGGGTGTAGAAAAAATTGAAAACAAGCTTTCATGGTAGTAATGGGTAGATAAAAGCTGAGGCAGTTGGACAACGTTTTATGCAAAGTCATTCTAAACAGAATATATTTGCTTTTTCATTTAGCCTTTGCAAATGCTAACTGAATCAGGAACGTCTCTGGGGAACCAAAGGTATGTCCGACTGACAATGGCAGGAATGTGAGTTAATTTTGGTAGCACTATTCTGCATGAAGAGGGTAATGTGAACACAACGGATCTAAGAAAATTAAATAAGAGTGTGAGCAAGAATCTTTGTCAGATTCTAGAGGTGATGTGGTAGCAAGCTGAAGGCAGCAAGATTTGGCATGGCTTAGATCTGGGGAATGCAGGAGTAACAAGTGTTAACCTAAAGCTGCTTGAGAGGGAGATGGTAGAGCTTGATAGTAGAAGCATGATCTTTGTTTTGGCTGTGTAATGCTGTGGTTTACGAAGAAATATCTATTTTGGAGAGGCTAACCAAGATGTAAAGTCAGATGCCTGGAAAAAGTTCAACAAAAAACAGGTTTATAGTTCATTGGCCTGGGGATTGTACAGAAATCATGGGAGTCAGTTTGCTCAAAGATGGGTGATAATGATTTTGACTGAAGTAATTTATATGCTTTTATTTTTCCCTGCTATAGGCTGCCTCTTCTTGACTTGTCTGTAAAGTTTCTCAGAATATTTCAGAACTCCCAAAGATATAGAGCTGCGTAGAAATAGGTTGGACGATGTTGGTATTACTTTTAATTGCAGTTAGCATCCAAACTGCTCACCAAGGCTGCAGAGCTAGTGTGGGGTTTTGTGCATGTAAAGAGAGACCTTCTGCTATTAAAAAAAAATGTAAAGCAGACAAAAAATAGAAAGGAGAACAAGGGTTTTGAGGAATGATTCGCCTCCACGACAACCTGCAAGGCACATAGCAAATGAATGTCTGCTCTGGGATTAGAATGAAGGCTCATTATAGTTACCCAGTACTGTAAGATCTAACTCTAGTTCTTAGATTATAGTTTCTCTGATGCTATTAATTAAATATTAATATGTGTAAGTGACTCTGTCTTTACCATTTCTTTATGTGGTAGCTGGAACATGCTTGAAGTGTTTTAATCATTTTTATACACGGAATTAGATCATAAAGGGAAAAAATCAGAATAATTAAATTAGTGAATTATTAAATAATCTTCTGAATGTTAACAAGAATTTCAGACATATCTAGTGTAAATGGAGGCAATTCTTTATGGATCATCATATTTGTTTTCGTGCAGCCCTATATAGGAACAAAAAGAGAGAGCAAAACTAGCAAACAGTTTTCAACTTTCCAGCCAGCAGTGTGCTTTGGCTATGTCAAGTTTCTTTTAGCTGGCTTTATTAGAACAATTAAGTGGGCTTTAGTTGTTTGAACATGGATGTATTATACTTAGGCAATTGAAGAATATCCTAAGCAGTGATTTATGTTTTAAACATCTCCTTTCTCACCCACTCTCACATGTAGATTGTAGTATTACTATTAATATCTAGGCCAGATGCCTGGCTTCACTAGATACCAGCAAACTAAGTTTTCTGCATCATATTTTAGTAGAGTTGCAGAGGATGCATGGGGATTAATTTTTATTATGTATTTGCAGATGAAAAATAGCATGTTTATTGGTTTATCATAAAGATGGAAGTTTCTAATCTTCTTGATCACTGTCAGTCTGTAACTTCAGTACTACCAAATCAAGTATGTGATTTTAAAAGAATTGTAAGGCTGTAAAGAAAGTTAACCCTGCATTACACTGCAATTTTCGAAAGTTCATGTAGTTCAACTCCCAAGTTTAACACTGGAACAACTGAACTAGGCACCATACTGTCATAGGCTTAACACAGATTGTGTTAAGAGCAATGTTTCTTCTTTGTTATTGAAGCAAATAAGAGCTTACCTTTGCAGGGAAGGCACAGAATCAAGCAGTTGTACATTGGGTTTTGAGCCTGTAGTTCAGTTGGATAATCCAACTTTAGAGCTCCTGGTGTCAGAACAAAATTTTAAAACAAACTTACTCAAATATATTTAAACATTTTTAGGAGTTTTATGACAGTTTGTGTATCATTTGTCTTCCTGTGGTTGGCCTAAATGCCGTATCGTATACTTTGACTGATTTGATAGAAATGCAGTCATATGTTCCAGATCTATTGAAATGACTTTTGTACTGCTGTTGGTATGTGGCGACTCGCACACCTCATCTTAAGTATTGTGGCCTCCCAGTCGGAGGTGTGTGGAATCTCTGTACCTACTCTTAAAGATCAGCAGGAACTGGGGGAGGAGAGAGAAGGTTTTGAGGGGAGGTAATGTTGGAGAGGGGGAGGTATTTAAACAGGCAGGGTTGCCTAAAGGACTGAGAGAGAGGGATCTGGGTTTTATTTAACAAATTGCTGGGTGACCTTGTACAAATAACTTTGCGGCACGCTACCGTGACACTTCCTCAGTCAATGGAACAGACTTATTGATGCTACTTGCTTTGTAAAGAACTTTGAGAGCGCTACAGGTTATTATTTAGTATACACAATTTACTTCAGAACCTCAAATCAGCTCTTGGCACGTCCATTTTTCTTTGAAGACTGGTGATCAGAGATGGCTGACTTTTACCAGAGCTCCAGGGCAGAACAGGTCCCATCATGCCTCTACCTGTCTGGAGGAGGATATAAATCAAGGAAATGGCATGGGCTTTACTCTACTTACAGCAAGATTGTGCTGGAAAACTTGACTCCATTTTGTCAGCAGCATTGTAGAAAACAAAGAGTTGAAGGGTAACTAAGCATAACATGAGGCATTGAGGATATTCTGACTTTTGTTAAATGGTTTTTCTCATTAAAAGAATAGATATGCATCATTGAAGGCTACATAAGCAAAGTGGGAACATTCTTCCAGTATCAGGAGGAGAGAAATCCTTAGCAGCTGCTAATCTGTTTATGTTCCAGTCATGCTCACCATGTGGCTTTGGGGGCTGAAGGTCTTGTAATTGCCTGGAATATGTCATTCATTGTTCTACTCTCGCCAAGAGGAAGGCTGAGACCTCTAGCTGTAGGAGTTCCCTTGAATTTGAGTAGAGAGACATGGCTAAATTCCTGTGTATTGTTTTGTCAAAACACTATTAATAATGACTTTCATCATAAGCATGTTAGTTCTATGTGATCTAAGTAGAAATTGGTGCATTTGGTGCTAAGCAGGTAGGCCAGATTTTGATTGCTGTTAATAGAAGTCCCCTACACTCTGCAGGATCAGTAGGATACTCATTTGGTCCCCTCACGCCTCAAAGGATCTGAGAGCTCATTTTTTCTTTCCTTTTCCTCAGCTTCTTCCTAGCAGTCTCCTTTTGCTATTCCCCAAACACTACTCCTTATAACACATCTCAGAACTTAAACATAATGAAATGAGAGTGAGGTCAAAGCTTCATGCCTGACATAAAGATTTAGAGGGGCAAGATTCAGCATGGATTGAACAAACTTTAATGAAACTTTCTAAGATATGACTTCAAAGGGGCCTCCAGCCCAACCTCACTTTTTTTTTTTATTGTTTATGGGAACCTTCTCCTTTATGCCTTGAAGAGAAGTGAATGCATTTTTAAATTATGAAGCATTCCTGTAGCTTCCCGTCAAATCCCCAAGGTATTGCAGGCCGTGGGAACCTCTCTATGTAGCTCCTATGGAACTGGGAGCTTGGAGTGTGGCCATGGCACTTCCATTAAAAGAACACATGCTCTATGGAAAAGTCTTTACTGACATTGGTAGACTGGACGGAAAAGCGTGTTACTCTATAGATTCGTTCTTTTTGTGAATAACAAGCTATGCTGATGCTTATTCACTACAGCTTGAAAATGGAATTACTGTTAAGTTTCAACTAAATAAGATGTTTTTAGATCCAGACATTTTTCTCCCTCCTCCTCCTTTAATGCATGGCCTGATCAAGTAAACTCTGTACTGAGGATTTCAAGGTAGAGGAGCTGTGAAGAATATGTTTTCCTTCAGGCCTGGCAGAAGGTAGGCCTGTTCCATCCAGAACTGTTTCTCTACTTCATAGTTTGAAGTGACTATTTCTTTCCTTTCTTAGTTCAGTATGTGCTGACAGGTTGGTTCAGAAGATTCCCAAGTCCTGTATTTACTGGCATTGTTGCTAAAATTCTTCCCTGTGCTGAAACTTAGAAATCAGCCAGAGAAATGGGCTTCATTGCAGGCAGGGCACCTACTCAGTCACTTAAGTATGTCACCCAGCTTGACTCTGCCCTTGGCTAGCAGTTACCACAACCTGTGTAAAAAAGCAAGCAGGATTTGCTTCCAGGGCATATAAACTGTGGAGTTCTTGGCCTCTCTTCTAGAAAGAGCAATCTAACAGCCATCATTTGACAGAAAGTCCTCACCATTGAGAACTGTTCCTCTGCTCTTTAACTCACAAACGATATACCTCCAGAAAGGTTTTTTTTTTTTTTTCCCGGAGATCACAGAGATTGGTCATTTCAAGAATACCTGTCCTTTTCTGAAAGACCAAGAAATTTTGATTCAGAAACTAAGTTAAGAGATTAGAATTGCAGTGGAACATAAGGCAGATGTCTGAGGCATTTTCAACAGCAAGGAACTTGCTTTATTAACCAGATTTTGTCCAAAACATCGTAGGTTCATGTCCTTTTAAATTATGAGGGCACAGTGAATACACCTCAGGTTTTGAAAAAGGGCTGTGTATACCAGCTATTACTGTTACTACTCTAAAATGGCTATGGAGCCTTCCTTTTTCCTTCTGAATATTTCAACAAAAAAGCAAAAATGGTTAAAGAAGGAAACTAGAATAGCTTAGAAACTGGTCTTAGACTGAGATTAAACATAAGAAATTTTACCCTGATGGAAGATCTTTTAGATAGTAATGAACAAAAAGATACAATATCTTGAGTCTGATGTATTTCAGACAAGTTGAGTCTGATGTATTTCTCTCTCCAAACTGTCACAAACAACATGACTAAGTAACAGTCATGCTGACAGAAGAGGACAGAATGTACTAAGATGGGTAATTTCAGGGTAAATCTAGAATTCCCAGGTTCTTCCACAGAGTCCTGAATTTGGACATGATTTCTCCCTAATGAACAGATAGCTTACTGTGCCAAATGATGAGATGATGAGATACTGCCCTATTGCAGAAGACTTATGAATACCAGAGGATGCACAAAAATCAAGAAGTTGATCAGCATTCTAACAAACATAGCTATGCCCTTGGGTAGCTGTGGAGAGGAATAAAGTCCTCTTGGTAAATGCCTCTGAAAGGCATTTCTAAAATTTTATTAAAGTACCTGCAATTATGCCTGGTCTTGTGAGTAAGCACTGTTATGAATAATATGTCGTTAACTAAATGGTCTGGTTCCAGTGGCATTAGACTGCTGTCCTCTCATCAGCACTGAGCTGTTCTTTGTGACCCTGAGTGTGTGTTTGGGGTGGTATCAAGTCAGACGTTTCAGTGAACTATATTTCTATTTAGAAGTAGAAATAAGTAGCCACCTTCTTGTGGAGTTAAGGTTTTCTGGACTTCAGACGTGTCTAACACTTCTTCTAACGTTTAACTCCTCCACCTCAAGTTGCTTCAGTACTTCTGTAGTTCAGAAATAGCCATAGTCAATTTTACTACAAAGAGACAAACCTTGTCTCCTGCTATCTAAAACCTTCCTACATAAACTTCTAGGATGTCTGCAATGAATATTCACTATTTGTAGTAATATATTTCAGAGAAAAACTACAAATTCTGAGAATGGGAGTTTCTTTAAACTTCACTGAAATTCTAAACTATCCTAATACATGACACAATGTTGCTATCAGACAGTTGGCATTTGGTGATAAGTGCTATAGTAATATGTAATAAGAGATGATCTCTGCCTTCTAGTACTTCCAAACTTAAAAAAAACTAAGCAAAACAAAAACCTACCGCAGGGAAAGCTGCAAAGTTACACTGAAGGTCCTGCTGTTGTTAGAAAGGGGATGATAGAGTAGAGAGAAATACACTTCAGTGTTTCACCCAAGCCAAGACTTTTAAATTTTGTTGGCTGTTCTTAGACAAGGTTCAGAAAGTTTGGCCTTGCCCCATGGTTTTGATTAGATATGTAGCCCATTGTCCTTTGTCCCTGTAACTAAGGATTTTATTACCAGCAGAATAATACTGAACCATCCTACTTACTATTTTTTGGAGATAATGCGGAAGTACCAAAGGAATCTGTCACTCCTTATTTTTTCTTCTCTCCCAAAGGCATCTGGCTTCCCTTGTTGGTATATGGAAAATTCGGAGACTGACTGTCAAGAGCAATAATGTTTTCAGAGTGTGAAAATCACTTTCAAGGTATTGTAAAGAGCAAGAGGAAGCTTTTTGGAAGGGAGTTGAAGCCAACCAAAGAGAAGACTGGACTATTAAATTAATTAGCCTGTCATGAGGTTTTTGAAAGCAAAGATGGAGTTGTTGGCTTCATGGCAAGTGAGAGCTGGCTGGAGCCTGCTCATCTGCATGTAGTTTTGGAATGAATTAAAGCCTGTGGTTTTGCTGAAAAATGACGTTTTGAAAGAGGCAAGTTGGCTGCTACGAGTCAGAGTCACAGCAGAGCCAAAATAAACTTCGTATTTCTTAACCTCTGTGTTGCTATGAAATGTAGATTTTCCCAGATGATATGCAAACACACAAGGACCAAGCATTGTGAGCTCCCAGGTTTCAGTGAGGGAAGAAAAAGGAAAATAAGCTGTTGTCCATTATGTAAATACGTGGCAGGTATGAAAAAGATAGAGTTACTCAGACCTGATGTTTAAAGGGAAAAGGAGGGGCAACTATAGAATATGAAAAAGAGGTAGGGATGTGAGTGAACTAAAAATTCAAACTATGACTTCAATGTTTGGCTGAAGTCAGAAGAATAAATGAAGTACTTAGATGGTAGGGGATGGGGAAAAGAGAAGTGTCAAGATTAGCATAAATAGTGAGAGTCTAGATCCAGTACACTGTGCATTGTGTTAGAAGGTAAACAAAAGATTGAGCTGTGTTCCAGTATTTCTTGTACTCTGCTATGAATCAGATGCAACTTCATGGTGATTAAAAGAGGCATTTTGACATAATGGTAGGAGAGAAATTGGCCTTCTTTTTAGAAAAGATAAAAATTAGATAAACCGTGATTTATGTGATTCTGAGTATGTGGGGTGCTGGCATCAAGGGCTGAAAAAATAACAATTTAAAAGGCCCAGAAAAAAAAACCCAGAAGAACTGGAGTCTGAGGGACTGCTGATTCTCTCTTAATACAAAATCACCATTAAGAAAGTTGAATCTATTTAAGTATAATTTCARGCAGACTGTAAATGCTATTGGCCTACTTCATATATGTGCAAATGGGAGTTTAGGAGTCTGAACACCTTGGGATCTTGAGCTTTGAAGTAACACTATGTAGTGTCAGCTCATGACTGATAAAGCAAGAAGGGTACCAGGCTCCTTTCAGCTTCCAAATGTTCCTCGTATAGATATCGCTGATCTTTTAAGCTGGTGAACGATTTCGCATTTCGCTGTTAAGAACTGTTCTGAGCTTCTGCTTCAAGGCTGCTGTGCCTGAAGATAGCATAACACCATTCAGCCTTCTTTGTTAAGTATGTAGCTGGATACAGTCTTGCTCTGAAAGGAAGGGAAGGATATAGTGCACAACCTTTCAGGGGCTCGATTATATTTTTATATAAAAAATTATGAAAAGTTAGTACAAAAATGTGGTTAGCATTCTTGAGATGAGCAAAACCATGCATACTAGTTGTGTTGTACATGCAAAATGTACTTGTGAAGACTGCATGTTATATTTTATGTGATACATGACCAGTTGATTGTATAAACAAGTTTATCTAAAACAAAGGATTTTTTTAAAAATTTACATCTATGCTAAATTTATTTTCCGTTTGCTTTTGTTGACAGATGTGTGCCTAAACTATTATCTTAGGACTGCTCTAAGTTTATTAATTTACAGATATAGAAAAATAGCAGCAAAAAATCTGTATCTAACATTTTATCAGAAGTTGAAGGCCATTTTGCATTGCTCCAGAACCATGCAAACCATAGCATGTTTGTCAGTTACACTAGATCAGGGATGTTTATCCTTTCTGGACTTCCAGCCAGGCTGACTTACAAAATCGCAATTATCATAGTTATTAGGAGTAGCTGTACTTCTTGCCTGGATTTCCTGTCCTTGCTTCATTTCTTCGTCAGGGAAGTACTAAAATTTTCTGGGGAGACTCATATTTTCCCCTGAGGGGTTCCCACATACACCTTTGACATGCAGAGTCGCAAAGACTCCCCACCTCTCTAACAAACTGCAAGCCTTTTTGAAACCACCTTCAGTCTTCCACAGAGACAGTAACAAGGAAGCACGTCAGTGGTTCCCCATTATCAAAGCCCTGCAGGCCCCAGGCCACAAAACAAAGTCTTATTGTTCAATAGAGAGCTTTAATGGTCAATATTTTTATTGTTTAACACAGAAATTGTTAATGYGCATCTTACTGAAAGGCTGAGATGCGTTCATATTTGCATTCTTCCACCCCTGGAGAGGTCATAGAACAACTCATCCTGAATGTCGTGTTTAAGCATGTAGAGGAAAAGAAGGTGATCAGGAGTAGTCAGCATGGATTCASCAAGGGGAAATCCTGCTTAACCAACCTGATAGCCTTCTCTGATGGCATGACTGGCTGGGTAGATGAGGGGAGAGCAGTGGATGTTGTCTATCTTGATTTCAGCAAGGCTTTTGATGCTATCTCCCATAACATCCTCATAGATAAGCTCAGGAAGTGTGGGCTAGATGAGTGGACAGTGAGGTGGATTGARAACTGGCTGAAAGGCAGAGCTCAGAGGGTTGTGCTCAGTGGTACAGAGTCTGGTCGGAGGCCTGTAGATAGTGGAGTTCCCCAGGGGTCAGTACTGGGTCCAGTCTTATTCAACTTACTCATCAGGTCACTGATAAGTAAGATGAAGGGACAGAGCGCCTCCCCCTCAAGTTTGCTGATGAAAAAGCCCCCCCCTCCCCCCAAAAAGCAGTTGCAATGTTTTGATTATTACTTGGCTTGAAAGCAGACTGAAAAAAGTTGAGGAACTCTGAAAATCATACAGGACACAACAAGCTCCTGACACAACAAACTACTGACCAGGGAAACAACTGTTTTAAGAACACCTATTAAATATGGARTTATTAAAATGCAAGAGTCTGCACACTTAAGAGGTTTCTGGAGTGGAGTGGCCCAGTGTCCTCCCATCATAATGCATTACTGAGAGAACTGTGCTGATCCTCACAAGGCTTCCCTGCTCTACTCTGAAAAGTAGAGGTATTTCGAATAGCTTGATGAACACGTTTTGTCACTACGCTGGATTAAATGTGACCAACTGATATTTTAATTAAAACAAAGCACTTAGTGTAGATGAAGGTAGCAAGGAGACTTTTCACAGATATTTATAAGTTTAAACACTGGTTGAAAATTTACAGATTTCAGTGAAAAAAAAAAAGTGATACTCATGCACAAGAACTCCATTAGTGAGGCATCTCAAAATCTGAAAATAGTTGAGACTTTACTATGGTTAGCATATATTAAAATCCCCTTCAGCTTCCTAGTAAAGGAACTCAGACACCCTCGTTATATTTCCTAMGAACAGAGTAGGTCCACCTAGCATTCCTCTAGTAAGTTTTGTGAACAAAACTTGTTGAAAGAGAGAAAAGACATGGTACATCTGCCTCTCAACAGTTCTTGATATAGAGAAATTAAGTGACTCCATCACTGAACGATCACTGCTCCTCAGCATGTCATTTAAGATCTTTTCTTCAGTTCCTTCTCTGGTAAATTGGGTTTATTACTAAACTCTTTTTTTTTTTTTTTTAAAAAAAAAAGAAAAAGAAAAAGAAAAAGCCTATACAACAAATTGCTCCTGTTTTTGTGATGCTTCCTACTCTTCTACTAAGAGGCTATAAAGTTCTTCAAGGCAGAGGAAAATAACTACTTTTACTGGGGGACAGGGAATGCTAGAAATGATCTCACTTCACCACCTGACATCTCTTAGTTCAATGACTTTAAAATCTAAATGATGTTAGATGACAGTGTTTCTGCAGTTCAGTTTTTATGTTGTATGTCAATTCTTTATTATTATTATTTTTTGACCTGAGCTAATTTATGTTGAGGGAAACTTATTTTATGTGTAGCCAGAAATAAATTTTATGTGTTTTAAAGAAAAGACAGCTCTAGATAGTCTATGAAATACTCAATTTTGATACCTGCTTACCTTAATGGGTAGAATTCTGCTTTACACTTTCCCATTTAAAATTACATACAGTGGCTTTGTGTTTTGATCTTTTCTCATAMACCCAAGTCTCTCAAAAGAGCCAGTATAACTTTTAAAATTTTTAATTGACAAAAGTATTTCTGTGACCAGTCTGTATTGAGACAATCTATCCAGAAAAATAGCTACTTTTTCTTGCTGGCGGTGGGGAAGCATTAGTTCAGAAATTCTTGAAAAAGAGTACTGAATAAAAATGAGGAGAACTTCTTCCTGAGGAAACAAATGACCAGGATATGTTCCTGGGGAACTTTTTCTTTTTTTTCTTTTTTTTTCTTTTTTTTTCTTTTTTTTTACTGAATTAAGCTACAGCTTACTCATCAGCACAGTCTTTTCACTACTCTCATCTTCTTTTTCTTGTGTATATCCTGCAGTAGTCCTGTCTTTTATTTTCCTGGTAAACAGGGACAATTACCTGTTTGAAATTGAAAGTTGTAGGGTGTACTGATTTTCTTTTGTTCCTGAAATTGCCACATGCCTATATTCTGAGCTGTGTAGCCAAAGTCAGGTTCTGCATCTTCTCTGTAGTGATGCATTTGTATTTGAGCAAAGAGGGCTGCTTTGAAAATGCCTCTGAGACACTGAAGCTGAACCACAATATCTAGGTCTGGAACAGAATATAGAGAGTTGAGTGAAGATCTTGCAACTTCATCTGGATGGTTGATACTTTGATCCTGTTAAAAGGATGTATCCACTGTAGGTGAACCTGAATTGTAGATCTCGAGGCTGCATATTTTTAAGAATTAAGTGCAATAGCCTGCCTGTTTTCTTGTGCCAAGACCTTTCAGATGCACTAGGGATCTGAATTATAGTTAAGTGTTTGTTCTGGTTCAGACTGGGGCTATGTATGGCCCCCAGATTTCCTGCTTTATATCGATTGAACTAATATTTTACAAAGATCTTCTTGTCTTGAAGATACTGGACATAATTCTGTGACCTGGCGGTTTAAAGGAGGAAATAAATTTGAGTTGAAATAGACTGATTTAAAAAAAAATGCAAAAAATACTGCAGAATCATTGTACCTGTTTTACTTAATAAAGCTTCTGTTATGGTTTATTTTCCTTCAAGAAAATTAGTGTTGAAACCTAGCTTTAGGGGTTTTCTTTTTTCCCCTCTTACCTTGGATGTATGGACTTCTAATTTGTATCCAGAATAAAATTTTCCAAGCATGAATGAACATGCGATTCCTTCATGAACATTCAAAAATGAGTATGTGACTTTAATTATTCCCAGGCACAATGTAAGGCTGATTTCACACCTACTTCTGAGGACATTGTAGCTCAGTTCTTAGGATCAATACCTTTGCTTAAGTTTGTAGGCCCCTGTTCTCGCATGATTGATTTTGAGAAGCTTACTAAAAAGCAGACAAAAACCTCTGGTGGACAAGGTTGCTTTTCCTTTGCTGTCCTTATTTTCGTCTTTGTTCAAGGGGATCTTCCAGCTTAAAATTACCGGTTTTGCATTTTTGTTAAGTTTGCTAACTCTTATTTAGAATCCAAAAATTCTTCATGTACATAGGTTCAGGGTTTATCAGATTTTCAGCTTCAATCCACACCACTCTTTCTGAGCATTACACCCTGGCAGAGGAAGAGGAAAAAGGGTAGGGAAGGAAACAGGTGATGTACCTGCCTTTTGAGATTTGAATGCTCCCATGAGCATTACTGGCCTTACTGAACCTGACATGGAAAGAAATTGCCATGTTATTTATTTTGTCATGTTTACATCATATAACTCAGGCATTAGTTTTGTAGACATATGTGTCCCAGTTATCACTGTTTGTTTGTTAGTTTAATAATGGTGTTTGTCTAATGATCCCAGTCCAAACTGACAAGCTCAGTGAATTTTAAAAACATTAAATGTATGAGTAGCAGCATGTGCTTTTCACAAAGGTTGCTACTGGCAGTAGCCAGTTGGCTTAACACATTAGTGGGGGTCGCTTTGAAGGTGGGCTCAGTGTGCGTGCATCCCCCCTGCCCCCCACTAAGACAGATGGTATGGTGAATTTTGTGAAAATTTAATTAATAGGAGGGGAGAGAAGCCAAGTAGGACTTTGAAGATTACTTATGTTCTAGGTTTTGTTTAGTAATCAGAACATTTTGTTGGAGATTGAAGTCGAGGGGTATAACGAATGAGTCTTGGAAAACAGTATCTAGGAAATACTGTTTTGTTACAGCATTAAGAATTGGCTTCTCACCCTGCAGTTGTCCTGTAGTGTATATTTGCTATGTTATATCCAAAGGACATAGTAACGATGTGTTAAATTGGGCTTACAGACTCGTGCTATATATTGGCTTGTTGATTAGCCCATGTAGTTACATTTCAGTAAGCCTGCCAGCTTGCTGGATTGCTCTTCACCTTGGTTGATTAAGGCAGCTCTTGGAGAAGGGGGGAAAAAAAAAAAAAAAAAAAAAGGTGCTTCTGAGATCGAAGCAATGTTTCAGGTTCTATAAAAAGCAAGTCCTGATTATCCTAGAAGGAACAAATAATAAGACCTTTTCTTTATGCTTTTTACTAGACAGGATAAAGGATGATGCCTGTGTTAGCTAACACTCACGCGGAGCGGCTCTTTGGTCTGGGTGATTGGTACCATCCAGTAAAAGGCTTTGGGTTCTCAAGGGTTAAAACATATCGTGTTGCAGAGCCTTCTAATACTGCAGCCCTAGCTACGGAGATCTTTTGGTKAGTGATGGTTAGGTGGTCAGAAAATGAAAGCAAGTACTTTTTCTCATAGCTTATGTAAACTTAGGCAGAAGTACTGGTAATATGCTCCACACTGATGTATTAAACAGGTGTATGTCCATCTCATGTTCTTGTTGTTCAGTGCATCTCCCTTTCCCTTGAGACAAATGAGGCCTTAAGAGAGAGTTAACTGCCAACCCTTTATTTCCTCCTGCAGCTCCTGCAACTACTTATGGGCTGTGTCTTGGTAGTTTTCAGTTCTCCTTGTTTAAATTTTTATTTTTTCCCTGTGTAGGAAGGATGGGGAGGCCCAAAAGAACTCCAGTATCATCKCCTCACTTCAAAAATCTTTGCACATCAAACCATTCTTTATCATCATRTGAATTCAACCATAAATGTTTGCTTGCTAGCTCATTCTCTAGGTTAGATTTTTGCAGTCCTGTTATATCCACCCTTTGGGTAAATTATGTAACTTACAAGTGTAACGTTACATAGTTAGAATTCAGTATTAACAGTAAAAAAATATTAAAACTTCAGAAGTTGCTAATCGAAGTCTGGATGTCTCTTGACATCTAGAATGTCAGAAAGCAATTCTGACACCGTATTATCAAGGCTCTTGGGCCGCTTTACATTTCGGCYCCAGTACTGAACACATCTACTCCCAACGATTGGTGTGTAGTGTGCCTTATGTTCTGTTAGTAATTATTTAGCAGATTTTGTAGTGACCAGATCTGTAGTGATGCAAACAAGATGATAGCTGACGGTCTTCCCGGGAGATTCAGGGGTCAAGACTGAACAGGCTGAAGCCATTTCAAATTTATCTTTTAATATCGTCTTTCCCTGTTCCACTAAACATTGACTAGAAGCTTGACACCCATTTGGTAGTGGTAATTTATGTCATCACATCTGATGGATGAAAAAAGTGAGGAAATACTCTTCCTTGAAAAAAAAGCGKTATGAAAAATGCTCTCTGGCATTCAGGCAGATACTGGCTCTATTTTTATGTTTTTACTTTGCACCTGGGTCAAACGACGCTCATGTTCTAAAATGCTCCATGAACAAGCTGTTCACACATCAGTCCTGGAATAAGAGAAGAAAAGCCATCGCAAACATCCAAAGCTGTTCCTGCGCGGCTGTGATTCCAAGTGAGCTTCCTCACTGGTAACACTGGCTTAAACAGTCTCCTCACACTGTTTGGTCCCAGTCAACTTTTTGTGGCTGCAGTTGTAATCAACCATCAGAGGCTAAAGCTGATGCTTCAGGGTGATTTACAGTAGGTATGCAATACTGTAAATTTATGTAGAACACGAGCATCAGAAATGAAACACAGTAGACAAAAAGAAAGACCTCTGTCTCCTGCAGAGAAAAACCTTGAAACCAGTGATTTAAAAATGTCTCAGGTCACTCTTTATGATTGCTTATGTCTGATTGATTGATTGCTAGAAGAAGAAAAATCTTTCATTTTATTGTCTTTGCGCTGTTATAATTTTGCAAAGACTAAACTAGGCTTAACAAAGAAGTTCCATTTAGATAATATAGACTTCTCAGTTGTTTGAGATAATTTCTAGATTTATTTTCCCAGGATAGATAGTAAAAAGTTCTGTGTTACCTATTAGATACTATTTGATGGAAAATTTTCACCTTGCTATGGTTCCTTGCAAATGCCAGCAATTTAGTTGCCCAGAGTGTTAGGAAACTTGCAAACTCTTTTCAGCAATACAGGTGGCTGTAATAATTCTTAATAGAATTACGTCCTGCAAGAATATAAAACACTGACATATCTGTAACTACTGTAGGTAGCTGTTGTGGGTCAACAGAGCACTAATTCTGACTGGAGATGAATGAAAAATACACCCACTGTATCTTAATTCCATACCTGGTGCCTACCTTGCTGGATATGCCTCTCCTGTTGGATTAGGTTTGCAGTTCATGTTACTCCCACATATATATTTTAGAGCCAGAGAAAGAAAGAAAAAAAAAAATCCTTTTTAGTAGCAGTTTAACTACTCCGTATATGACTTCTTTAGTATAAATGGCTACACAAATAACTAATGTCTACTGGCTCCACCAAACACGTCTGAGTCTAAGTGAAAATCGTCTTCAGAACCAGCATGGGTAAGTAAGTTTTGCATATGACTGACTAACTCTATCATGCATATTTAGACTATTTCTTGACCTATCCTGAAGAAAATTAGAAAGTATTTTTCTAAAGAAACAGTGACTCTGTAGTTCAATATATAGATAATGTGTACATTATTTATGAATGAGAATAGAATTTTTTAAGGRTAAAGTCAGCTACTACTTGTAATATAAAGGTAAGGAGATTGCACAGTGTGCAGCTGTGACACAGGCAGTGTAAATGAACTGGCCTGAACTAAGGACTTTTTCATTCAAAAGACAGGAATGTACATAGGTCACCGACTTATTTACATCCTMATATGCAAATTGTAGGCAGCATAATAGACTGATAATAAAAACAAAAAATGAAGCAAGTGGTATTATTTTTCCATTGAATTGCCTTCACCTTGAATAGATCTAATTCTTCTAAAAATCGCAAGCTCAGATCCTCTGTTACAGTGAAATTGTTTCATACTTAACGACAGCATAAAGCATCCTAGAGCTGCAATTTATGCTGACATGGCTCTTACATGTGCCAGAAAAGGGATACTAATACAAACTTGAGTGAAACTCCAAGAGGTCTAAAGGTAAAGGGTAAGGTCTCTTTCCTTCTCCCTTTCAATTTGATCAGATTCTAATACGAATTTCCATTTTGTTGTATACAACAGAATTCCTGGGAAAACGGCCTATTTTGAGGAGATTATAATAAACATTTACTAAATGTTATTTTATAATTGTAAACAAAATAATTMAGAGTACTTAAGTGGCTTCCTGTACCCCTACTTCCTCCATCTGCCTTAAGAGAAAAAAATCTATATAATTTACAGCAATAAATTAATTTTCAACTTTTCATTGAAGGAAATTGCTATAAGCCTGAAGAAGTTTAACAGAATAAAGCATTAGCATGATCTTTTGTCATCTTTAATTTGCAAATTTAGGTAACTTTTTTACCTAAGAACTGAAATGCCTTTGAAAGAGACAACTGTATGAGAAGCACATTTAAAATGTGTTAAGAAATATTAGTTTTATTTAACCAGTTTTCACAGCTGAATATTTATTCTATAAAAACTTTACAGATTGTACAGTTTATATATAGTTCAAACTACTAGAACAAAAAAGTAGGTCCCACAGATGCAAAAATACTGTACCAATCCAAGGTAAAGGCAGATTTACACACTGTACAGCTCTCCACTGGGAAGGGGAGGTGGGTCAGTTCCAAGTAAAAACTTCAAAACTGTACAAAAATAAGGTTTGATTTCTTTTTCATTCTTCATAATACATTCAATAAGATTGCAAGCACAGATACCCAAATAATAATAGATATCTGCAGTCAGGAATCAATAACCACTCCTGAAAGGAATGCAAAATAGGTCTATTTACACAGGGCACTCTTTTACACCATACTGGATATAGTGTATATTTAAAATAATAAAAAAGCATAGACAAAGAACATTAAACATCTAATATAAGGTAGTTTTTTTTTTTAAAAGGAGTTTTTGTACTTTATAGTGTGCCAAAAGAATTTTAACTTATTAAATAATATATTCTAAGTGAACCTAAAATTTTATGAACATAAAATGCATTTTTGGTGTAATACATCAATTAAACCAGCAAATAGGAAAAAAGAAAAAAAAAAAACCAAAAACAAAAACCAAACTGTATATAAAGTAGTATTCTCACCCAGCAACAGAAGCACTTATGTAGTTATTAAAAAAAAGTCAAACCCAGAGAGACTATTTAAAAACCCACTAAAACTAACTTTTAACTTAGGATATTCATACATAAGATATTCAGTGATTCACTAATACTGCAAAACAAGCTCTTTTTTTGTTTCTTCCCCCTTGACTCAGTTCCCCTCCCACTTTCCCTTATTCCCTCTCCCCAAGAGACAGTGGTTTCTTCATGCTATCTGGGTAAGAATTAAATATATTCCTGCCCCCTTCCTCCCACCCCTTTATACCTCCCCCCAAAAAAGGACAGAGTGTTTTCTTAGCATTAATCCTGAGCACACTCTCTTTTTTGGGATATCTATGATTTTTTTTTAATCATTCTGGGGTTTCATTCTACAAAAAAAAAAAAAAAAAAAAAAAGAAAAATTTAGAATGTTCCATTATTTGAGGTATTTCAACCTTCTTCTGAGACAATGCTGTGTATCTTAACTGACTTGTTGGGCAGTGAAAGTAAGGGCTGGCTAATACCCGTTTCAATTTTGTATTCTAATGAAGGAAAAACAAACAAACAAAAAAAAGCATTATTCCAGACTTCCCTGCCACACAGAAAATAATGCAACACCATTCACTTTTTAATCCATTCTCTATTTGATACAGTACTAGCCATAGATAACAAACTAGAGCCTTAACAGAGATGTTTCGTAGTGCACTCTATCATCTTTTAGCTTGTGTGTGTGTGTCTACATACACACTCTCACACACATATTACTTTTTATATATATATAAAAAGATATTTTGTGTGTGTATATACATTATATGTACACACACGTGCGTGTGTGCATGTGTATGTATATATGTGTGTGTATATATATATATATGTATATACACACACACACACATATATATATCTATACACACACACACACACACATATATATATATATATATATATCAGGGAGAAGGGAGGTTTGTTCAAATTTAAATGATACAGTACTTTTCAACCCCTTGACAATAAAAGGTGGGGAGGTCCACTCCTGTTCCCAAGCTGAGCAAGGGGTGTGTTTTCTAATGGGCATAATYTGTTTGCCCTGATGTCCAAGAGATACAATTCCAGTGTCAATGGGCATCTCATCAGAACTCATCAATTTTCTTCTGCAGGTATTTTAACATTGAGTCCATCCCTTGTGCAGAGCCCCAGATTTTCTTCAAAACTTCACACTCCTTTTCATTTGCTTGTTCCAAGTCCACCTTCATGATATTACGTACTAAAGCTTTGGATTCTTCAAGTACCTAGAACAAAAAAATGAGAGTTGTTCAGTATTACACAAGACATGCACACTTACTGATTTGTTTTTGGTAAGTAAGTCATGAAGTTGATAGTAAATTTAAGCATATAATTAATGGACATACTGTGTCCTCAAAAGCTTTTTTATAGACTCATACAGGATTTCCTTTATCCTATATCAATTCAATTTGCAAAAGTGTAAAAATCTGGACATATTCAAAATCCCAGATATGGCATTTATAAGTATATGTATACACACAAACATTATATAGGTTTTAAAGTGATACTCAAGAGAAACTCTAGTTTAGTGAAATCTAATCAAATCACTGTTATCCAGGACTGATCTAATAACCTGGAAGAGCTTGAGGCTTGCTTAAAGAAAGAAAGAAAGACCAGCATTTAAAATATACTGAAAGACCTCAAGTTTGCTTTTTCATTTGAAAGACTGTTAATCTCATTCAAAATCCAAAATTTCTAATGAAAGGAACAGTTGATTTTGTACTGAAACTGACCATCTCTTCCCTTAAGAAAACATCAAATTTTGATAGGTTTAGCCACTGCCAGTGATGCACCAACTATGAAAGACCAATTTCTTGAACTATGCATTAGTAAACTGTAATTTCAACCTAATGTCAAGGATTGCATTTTTGCTACATTTGCTATAATTACAATTTTCTACCATGTGATACTTGAAGAAACTTGAAGAAGTGATTATTAAATGTGAAGATATGATTAGATGCAAGTAAAAAGATTTCCTGTCCCTAAACCAGAATGATTTAGTAGCAGACTAAGTGAAGCTGGTTGAAAAACTGCAAAAAGTTTCCATTTATCTCGCTATTTCTCTTCATACTGACCTTAGCCCCATATAGTTTTGCTAACATTATTATTTTATAGATAGTGGCATCCATTCCTCTCTCTCCAATTAAAACTGGATACCTTCTGTATTTTGATTAATTTTAGTGACAGTTTTTTTGGTAAAGTAATTTAAATAAATCTCATTAGCACAAAAAGTTAATACTCGAGACATCATTTCTGTGATTCTGTGTAGTTCTTAGGGCCACTATTTACATCATGTATACTTCAGTAAAAAATTTGGTAAATCCCATTTTTTTAACATAATTAAATGCAAAGTGTTGTGGTATGTGATAGAGAGGAGATCAGACACTAAAATATATATATATATATATATATATATACACACACACATACACATATATATATATGCACACATATATATATGTTTGAAAAGGCAGCGTAACAGAAATTTGTAGCCCTTGTTCCATGAAAACTGTCTAAGAAAAAGAGTATAATGATGTAGTACAAAAATAATTAGATTTTTATTAATCTAATTATCAAAGTATACTGTAAGAAAATAAGTGAAACTTACAACTGAATTACATGTGACAAGTTCCTTAATTCGAACCATTACTTCCTGTGTGAATGTTCCAGGCCAAAACACTTGWGATACGAGTCCTTTGGCACAAGCTTCTTGCGCAGTCAACTTCCTTCCACTGAACAACATTTCATTGGCCTGAAGGGATAAAAAGTTACTTCTGGTATGAAATGTAATGAGGCAAAACTCATTAAAGGAAAAATGTTCAAAACAAATAAGGAAAATGCCTGCACTATGTGAGACATAGTTTTATTATGGCTCTTCCAACATTTAGTTATTTTTATTTTATTTTTTTTTWAAAAAAAAAAAGACTTTGCCTTCAGAGGAACTGTTCTGTGTTATAAACTACACTACTTCAGTACTAAAAACACACAGGTTCTACAATTAAACATGAAATGTGAAAATATTGTCATTTCCTATTCATGAACAGCATTCATCAGCTCTAGTTTTCTTGAAGTTGCTGATTTGATTAACTTGAAGTAAATGTGGTAACAGGCGACAACGCCTGACAAATCTGTAAAAGTGTAACAAAAACATCAAGTTGCCCTTCATAATAACAAGAATATTAATTGCAGTTAATCTTTCCTAAAAGTCTACATTATTTTTAAATTACAAAAGTAATCTAGTTTTGGCAGGTGACCGCTTGGGAACTGCCACCTTGGAAGGAAAGCACAGTTAAATATTTATTATTGCTTTACTTAAATATTCTGCAGCTAAAATACTTCTTACTACTAGAATTTTTTTGAACCCTAAATGTACATGGTTAATTTTCAACACTGCTCAAACCTCTTCAGCAATGTGGTATTTCATTTACAATACAACATTTGACAAAGCTGGACAGTCTTAAGAGCTGGATCTCCAAAATCACTGAAGTGAAGGGGATATATTCCAATTTGTGATCAATTCTGTAGAAAAGAAACACTTCTACTTTATTCAGAAGTTCAATATTCAACTGAAATTCTTTCAAAAGCTAATGTAGTGTTGTTCTTATTTAAAAAAATCACTATTTAAAACAAGATCTTACACATAGCTTGAAAGCATCAATTTAAAAATATATAGAATAGAATAACACATTCTATGCAGTAAGAGATCTCGTTTTGAAATTTTTGAGTTGTAATTATCACACACTTCACTGGTTAGCAGTTTCCGTGTTAAAACCTCATCCTAAAGTAAGTCATGGATGCTCATGCTTTAATTTCACCTTTAGTGAAATTTCTTATACAGATAAGCTTTTTGTTCACACTGACATCTGCACAGAAACAGCCACTGAAGATAAAAATTCAGAGTAATTACCAACCTCAAAATATCATTTCTACTGTCTCTGAAGGACTAATTTACCTCAAAAATATGACAAAGTCATCACTGGACTCTTAAACTATGGGAAATGAGGCTGTTGTTAGAAAAAAAATAAAATAAAATAGAAAGAACCCAAACCCAACAAGTATAGCATTTCTTAGGACAAAATGCTGAATAATTCTTGGTAATTACGATAGCAACTTTTAGTTAAGGATTTCAAATGATCTAATTACTTTAATGTTATTAGTACTGCCCTTTTTTAAAGATGAAGAAATTTAAAACTCAGAGGTCTATTACTTGTGATGAAGTGTAAAGTCTGGGTTCTACAGACAGTTTGCTGACTCCAGTGTGCTAGGCACATAGAAAGTGATGTTTCTTACGATCTTTTCCATGAAAGATACCATACGCAGATCTCTCACAAGTTAATATGGAAAGTTGTGATTCACACTGATTAGTTAAAAAAAGGGTCAAACTAAAGGTATAAATTATATCCTTTTAGTTCTACCTTCTGTGAAAGGTTCCAGTAAAATTGAATATACAAGGTTCATCGACTATTGTAATTATGCTTTCTGATTTTCTAGACTATATGTGAATGATACTAACTTGAAACTGCAGCCATAGTCAATGATATACAAGTTTTGCTCAAAATAGGAATCATTTTCCTAAGGAGATATATACAATGTCTTTCAGAGTCATTTTAGAAGATACTTTGCACTTACATCAAAGACCAAAATGTCAAGTCAATCTACTGGGAGTTAGGAATTTCAGAAATGTARAGTCAGCTGGTAAATTCTTACACATTCTTCACATGTATCTTTTGTGATGAGGAAAAAAAATGTATGCCAGAGAACTTTCACAATCTTTTTCTCCCCAAACTCAGTAAATACTACTAAGTTTTTTTTGAACATGAAAAACAACAAATAATAATGGTGCAGGTCATCTTAATTCTGTCAAGCCGTCACACCCTGTTAGCATCAAACGTCACATGAAATGAGTGCTCTCATTAGTGTCCTCAGCTGAAAGGGTTTTGAAGGCAAATGTTGCTCTCTGGCATTTCACTTTTGATCTATTACAATACATGCTGGAGCCCCACTACTAAGAAATTTTAATCATTCAATCATGTCTTGTATCTGCTGTGAAAAATCATCATACTTGTTGGCTACTCACCAAGAAATAYGATATAAAAAAAACTAAGATGACAAAAATATTTCACTCTTTATTAACTCTCATTTTCTACTCTGCCTGCCTTCCTCTTTCCACTGCGGAGTTGCCATACTTCCCTGCAACATGCTGTGGTCTCCCAGTTCCCTTCTTCCGGAGCGAGCAGTTGGTGGCTCGCGCGGGGCCCCTCGCCCAAGCCCCAGCTGCAGTGCAGCACCTCAGCTCTGCCCTGTGCTCCGAGCTGGCTTGTGAGAGGCAGCTGGTCTCCAGAGAGCCCGAGACCCAGGCTGCGACATGGCCTGTAGACACTAGGAAACGTGAATCCCTCACGGCTGATAGAAAAGCGTAAGAAATACTGCTAAGCGTGCCAGAGACTGACACAGAAACCCAGTGTGTGAGACCTGATCACATGGATCCTGTGCTCTATGGCCAGAACCAGCTTCTCGACAAACCAGACGGAGAATGGCACGGCAGACAGACACAGAAAAACATATCCCCCAAAACAGACTTCACCTTACTCTATCAAAGATTGTTTTAAAAACTCAAGAGCAAAGTTTCCGAATTCCTCTAGAATCCTTGATATTCCTAATATAGAAGCAATTTTAAACCCTAAGGTCTTGGCTTCAAATTTCCTGTGCTAATGAATTCTGCATCAAACACATGTTCTGTGAAAAACATCTTCATGACAGACCTGCTCAACAGTCAAGATTGACCTCACAGGGAARGTATTTCCAATAATCTTGAGCTAGATGATTTTCACTTAGCTGTTGATCAGAGAAAGAAGGCACTGAATCTGGTTAAAAAGWGTTAAAGGTGGGACTAATATCTCTGAATTAATATATTTGTGGCAGTTTTTGTGATGGATACAAAGATMCCCAATTCTTTTTCTAAGACGTATTTAATTTGTTTTTGTTTTGGAATGTTTTGTTTTGGAATCTCACTCTTGCCATCATCTTTCTGCTGACTTCTCTCTCCCTTTTAATGGATAGAAAGCAGGCTCCTTTTCAAAATTTTCATATTCTGAATATATTTAATGAAATTCACTGATTAATCAATCCAATTTTGGGCCAGTGCTCATCACAGCACTGACATTGCTACAGTATCAAGGGTCAAGGATGGTAGGAGAAAATTGGCTTTGACTTCACTGCCCCCCATCCTTCCTTTTGCACTTAAAAAGCTACTGAGTATTGTGGAATTGTGATCACTGGAAGCTTTCACAGATAGTAACTGTATCTTCTCTAAATTATAAAAATTAGAGCATTCACAAAGCACATGAAAGTATACTAGGGAAGAGCTTCTTGTATAAAAAAACAATTTCTAAAATAAATAAATAAATAAAAATAACAACCACAAGTCTCTAAAGAATGGGCATGGATGGATAAATGGATGGATGGATGGATGGCCAAATAAAAAGGGAAAGGAACAATCAGTAGTTTGAAACATGCTAAGATATTAAAGACAGTTCTATAACTTTATTAATCTATTTCATTTACCTTTTCTGTTTTCTTCTAATAACTAAATCAGACATCACACAGTTAGTCAAAAGGTTTAGGTGCTTTTGCTATATCTAATATATTTACATTTCTATTTTTTAATCAATAAATATCTATATGGAAAAAATGGCTTTTACAGTAAATAGTAATTTAGGAAAAACACTTTTAGATGCAGGCATTTGTTTCATACTGTTACCATTCATTTTCAAACTGGAATGGGATGTAGGTCTAAATTTTCAGAGAATGCAGCACAAAAATTTTAAGCAACATGAAAATAATATAGCTAAGTGACTTCTAAATAGCTTATGGTTTTATTTGATTCTTTCATCTAATTGGGAAGCAAAAAAAGAGAAACTAAATATAACATGCAGGTAGTTTCAGCAGTAACACAAAGTGTTACCATTTTTTCGATCCAGCAACACTGTAAATCCAGAGCGCAAAACTAGAAAGCCTGACTTCCTTCACAAAGGAAGAAAGATTGGACTATTTCCTGCACGACACACTAATGTTAAACATCAGCATAGTCCTACAAGGTAGGGAAAGTYTGACAAAACTGCTTGTGCTGCATGAAATCTGCATCACCTGTTTTGCACATCAGCATGAGACTGCTAATCGCTGATGGTACAGTACTCTGCTGTGAAAAGATAACCGAGCGCAGACCAGCCCGTTCTCCGCTGCGCTCTGAGACATGCCAACTGCACGACACTCGTGGCTGATCCCTGTGAGGGAACAGCAGGGAACGTGTGTCCAGTTATACCCCTTTCCTTTCTGGCACTGCGCCCGCGAAGGGGGGGTGCTGTTCAGGCCCCCTGCTTGCTTTCCCTTTTGTGCACTCAGGTGAAGACTCGTCATAAAGGCATGGAGCAGAGAAGCTATAAATACAATTTTCTCGTGAAAAGCTTTTCATGAGAGAGCAAAAAAAAAAAACAACAGAGCAAACATAAAAAAAAAAATTGAAGTTGCTCTATATAAATTAGCACAACTGCATTGAGGTGCTGTCATTCCCTCCCCCACARGCTACTTACAGAAGCCAGGCCCATTATCCGAGGGAACGTGAGCGATGAGCATCCGTCTGGACTTTGTCCAAAAGTAGTGTATGGTGTCTGAAACCAAGCCTTCTCGTTAGCCCAGACCACGTCACATAGAGGCAATATAGAYGCTCCGAGTCCAATAGCTGGACCATTTACTGCTACAATGATGGGCTTCTTGAACTGAATAAAAGTATTCACAAAATTCCTGAAGAGAAACAAAAACATGCATTTACTATGCTTTGTACAAGTAAAATATACCAGCCCTTGAGAACTCAGTAATAACTCATCTCCACAGCAAAATGATTTTGGTAACGGACTATTTCTCCCACCCGGACACAGCACAGCCCCCAGGCAGGCACAGGCTCAACGCCCCTGCTGGAGCACCATCTGCTACAGCGCTGGTGCACGGTGCTGCGCGTGGTACAAGCATGCGCCTYGCAGCCCCTCTCAGGTGAGGCTCCAGCCGTACCTGACCACAGGGCAAACAACTGTCTTTACAGCCCTGCTTCATCTTTGCTCTAGGTTTCCATACGACATCGGTGTAAGTGAAGAGCCAATAAGCAAAGAATTAATGAGTTTGCTTAAGRAACAATTCTGGATTTCAGCGAGAGCTCTCTCCTAACGAACAAGTCTGCTTGTTTTAAGTTGTGAACAGGCCATATAAAGTTGGTCTCCGTCCTCAAATACCTCAGACCTTTAAGCTTCTCCCCCTCATCTCCTCCTTTTTGTTGGTCATAATGCTATTGGTGCTATGCTATTAATTTACAAATGTATACTCTCATCCTTGTTATCAACGCAAAATAGTAATTCATGCCAGTACCCAGATATGTTGGTCGTTGTGTAAAGTATGGATGCTTACACACCTCTCAAAGAGCAAATGTCTTCAAGACACTCTGACAAGTGACTTTTCATTGCAGCATTAGATGCTGAATRTGGGATTTTTTTAAATGAAAATTTAAAAAATGTATCAGATTGAGTGATTTGGAGGTAGTAATATCTGTATTTCTACAAAACAGGGTATTTTTACTGTATTTCATACATCACTAAAGATTACCATGTTTCTCATTATCTCTTTACATTTAATTGAAATGAATGCAAAAAAAAAAAAATCGATAGGAACCATCCTGTCCAAGCAGTCAGACAAACAGCCCCCCCAGAGACCCAGGACAATAATTGTAATCATGTCTGAATATTCCACAGAGGACAATCTCGAGGATGTATATGAAAAATACCATTACTATATTTGAGGRATATTTGGTAGGAGTTTTAATTTGCCTCTACATTTATCCGTTCTATTAACACTGAGCAGCGGGTTGTAACTCAGGCTTTCGGAAGAGCCTGAGTTAAAAACTACGATGGCAGAACCTCACCGTTAAAAGCTCTGTCCATTGCCAGCATCTGAAGTCCCTGCATGAGCAAACGTTATATGGATGACAGAGTTTTCCTTTGAAAAAATAACTGTCGTTATTCTATGAGTCAACTGTGCCTACAAGAAAGCACGCTTTAAATGTTACAAGTCCTTCTTCAGGGACATAAATATTGATAACAACAACAGAACATAGAGAATCTGTCATTGAAATACTGAGGTCTCTGAGGGAATATAGATATTCTGGAAGAAAACAAAAGCTATTCTGGGATCTCAGGCCTTCAAAACCAGAGTGCTGAAATGGATAAACTACTTCATAGAGTACGTATGAAGAAAYTTCTTTATAGTTTACTCATAAATATAAGATGCAAATCTTGGTTTTATGTATGTAAAACAGCCATAGAGAGTTTCAGGAAAAGAAATGTGAGTCTTTTAAAACTGGTTTCAACTACAGAAATATTATCATAATAACAGCTTTTCATAGTTAAATTCTAATAGTATAAATAGCAATGCATGAAATGACAACCYAGGTAGAAAGGGAATATAAAGAAGTTCTACATACTGTATCACACAACAGGTGAATGTTTGAGCTCTTGCTGAATTAAAGGCTTTTGAAAGAGCATAGTTTATTTTTATCAGAAGATAAAACAAGCTRGTCTAGACAACGAATAACACCCACTCAGATGATTGAAGACAAGTTTACATACCTAATCGCTTCTGCCATCTTAGTGCTTTCCTTTTTTCTATCATCTGTTAAACGTCGTATAAAATAAATAAAATCAAGACCACAGCAGAAAATGCTACCAACTGCACTGAACAGCACAAGTTTACTGTCATCTGCAGCTGCTGTGTTCAGTGCACTTTGGACTTCCTTCATTACCTGAAAAATCATCAAAATTTAATCAGAATCTTTTTAATTATATTATTAAAAAGTAGCATACTGTTCTTTTTCCCCCCGACAAATCAGAATCTTTGACATCTCTATTTTTTTCTTAAAATCTACTCAACAGTTATACTTAAAAAGCTAACTTCTTCATTATCTTAAAAATAAAAAGCGTAAAGTAACATACTATTAAATGTTTTGTTGCATCTCAAAAATGTAATTAGGCTAAGATAATGAAATCATTAAAAAAGGATCTATTAGATGTTATCTGTAACTACAGCATTCATTCAGCATTTCTGTAATTTGGACAGCAGATGGCATATGCAACCAGTTCAGGAGAACCTTAATTCAGGCTAAAGTTTGTTCCAAGTTGCACTTAACAGATAACCACATTTATAATAAGAGATAGTACATCTAAATATTCAGATAATGTAGTATACATAGTTAATAACTAAAAGTGGATTATACTACAAATCAAGTTGTCAAAGAGTAACAAAATACAACCAAACRTAGAACACTTTGCAACTCAAGTCTTGTTTCGTGTATGCATGTGCTTCAACCAGAGGCGTAACTGATGCGGGTGTCTGGAATTCTTTCTGCATCCGTCCCCCAAAACTCCAAATGGTTCTTACCTCTGGATTTAGTGAATTGTTTTCAGATGATTTCGTTGACAGCAAAATGTGTGTGAATCCATCCTGTTTCCTGACRACAATGTCTCTGTACCGGTATGCGCTCTCCGTTTGCCTCACGCTGAAACGTAGCCTTTTGTCAAAAGGTTGATCTCTCCTATCATCAATAAATCTCCGCTTGCTGGCTGACACTCCCGTTACAGATGTCTGTATATTGGTTGTACCATTGGCTGCTAATGATTCCATAAGGGGGGAGGTACCTGTAATAATTTGAAACAGTAACAGTGTGTTACTTATTTTATTAGTTCAGCAGTTTCAAAATCCCCATTTAGTTTGAAAACATGATAGTCATATTTTTAAGAACACACAATAAATATGAAACTCATTCATCTGGAAGTTACTGAAACATTGCAAAAATATATGGTATGCACAGTCCAAAGTTAAAGGGATAAAKGCATCCAGTGAATTAATTTTATAATTTAAAAAAACAAATTTTAAACTATCAAAACAGACCAATCATTATTTACTTATTTTTAGTAAAGGGGGGAAGATTTATCTGATGTTCCTAATATCAATGCACTACAGCAAGTTTCTAAAAATTTTACAATTGTACAAGATACTAATGCTCTGCTTTTTCCTTTTCCAAATCCTTTAAATGATCTAACAGCATCAAGATTGCAAAGAGAAAGCAAAGGCCTTGTGTTTTCAGTCAACATGAGGTTAATATACTAAAAGAATGACACCTACAAGGAACCAAATAAAGCATTTGATTGACAAGATCACATAGAGCATAATAGTCTTTAAAGGAAAACAGGAATGAATGAAGAAATATAGACTCTACTTTGTTGAGAGGGAAACAAAAAAAAAAAAAAAAAAAAAAAAAAAAAAAATTTTTTTTTTTAAAAAAAAAAAAAAAAAAAAAAAAAAAAAAAAAACATGCATATCTGAATATATGAATATTTTAGTAGATTCATACACAATGAGCTATTTCTCAAGTTAAACAATTTTGCAATTAAAACTGGCAAACAGAATATTTTGTCTTTCCGGCCTTCTTCCCAGCAATTTAAATAAGCAGAATTTGATGGACTGCGAGTAAGCAGGCCGTTCTTCATGAAACAGAAGGGACACGCTTTTCTGTACTCCACAGTAGAAACAGAACACTGAATAATCAGCTTTCATAAGAGAAGCAAGAACAGGAGAACATCCTGTGTCTATTGCCCATGTGTATTTTAAAATCTTTATAAAATTTGTCAGATTAAAGTACCGGAATGTGTATGTGCCTGAGGCAACAGGGTTAAAAACACTGGAAAAACACATTACAGCCTTATATAGGAGAGCTCTGAAGTGCAAGACTTTGTTAAAATCTATTGCAAACCCACTGCTATCACCTCACATACTTCAGGACATCATGCATATGTCATCTTAAAAATACAGGTTAAATATCTATAAATAAGTTGTTGATTAAATGTCACCAGTGGATATTGCTTTGTTCCCCACCATTGTTTTGAAGAAGCTATAATTTTAAAGTTCTGCTAGCATGTAATGTCCTTTCTTTCTTTTCTTTTTTTCTTCTTTTTTAAAGACACATGAAACACGTGTGTGTCCAGTGATGGCATTAAGTAATAGCTCACCTATGTGATTAAGTAATGATGGCATGATAATGATGGCATAAGATGTCTCACCTAAATAGTTAGATTATTGTATATCTCTACATTTCAACAATATTCAAATATTGCTTACTTTTACCCATATGAAGTGGGAGAACTATTTTAAGAAAAAGGCTAACTAAAACAAAACTAAGAGGTTATACATTTCTCTATTTATTTTTCAGAAACCACCTTCAAATATAAATGAAATTTTTATATTAAATTTTTTATATTAACTTTTTGCAGACACACACACATCTCTAATTACAAATCTGTTCTGATTAATTAGGTATGTTGCCTGTGAAAGAGGCTATACTGTAATAAGGCTTTATTTTACTTATTCAATTCTTTCTTGTTGTATTTCCTCCATAAAAAGTGATGTGGTAAGAGAGAAGAAGATAAAGGCAATTCAAGATTTTTCAATTGCTTAAAGAAACAGAATTCAGTTTGTGACCATTTGCTGGGAGAACAGAAGGGAACAAAATGAAATGGAAAATGAATATTTTATATTGTCACAGAAAATTCTTGTTAATTCTTATTTTTTTTTTAGCACTTATCAAATTCTTTTTTTATTTCAGTAGAATAAATAAAAATTTGATCCATGCCAAATGTGAAATTGATGACAGATACTTTAGATATTTTTGTCTTTAAAACCATATCATCTTGATTATTGTCCTTTAGAAGAATTCCCTTCAAAGGAAAATGGCAGGGTCACCACTGATAYCCAATTTTTCATTACTAACAGAAGATGAAATGTTATCACTCACTTCAATGGTTTGGTTTTCCATAGGAAAGGTAAAAGGAATGCAACTTAAATCACCTCTGATTACCAATCCCCTCATGCAAGACTTTATTGCTCTTGTCCTAGCCATAGCAAAAGCTAGCCGAAGAGGCAGGAGAGCGCAGCACGTTTGGCCAAGAGTCAGCTGCCTTGTGTAACAGCTTGGGGTAGATCTTTGCCCACAAGCCATGCTTCTGAAGGTGTACGCAAGCACCAGAATATTACTTTTGAGATTTAAGAGGAAATGATCACACACTTTAAAAGACAAAAGATAGACCAGGGTATTATAAACACCACACCAACACGTGTCAGGCTTATACAATTGCCAACAGTTTTTATATAAAGTATAAAAGTTTTTATATAAATTGAGTCTGCACTTGTCAATAGTTACAGTTTCAAGCCAGAGACAAGGGACAGCTGCAGTTCAGTGGAAGGAGTCCCCTCGATCAAACACACTTTTAGGACACTTAGACTGGAATCAAAAACCTGTTGGCTTTCAAAACAGTACATGTTGCACAGGGGGATTTAGCCAGCTGTTACAGATTAGAAAATTGCACTCAGATTTAAAATACATTCATTAATATTTGTCAAGATCAGCATCCGGTTGTGATGGTCCACAACTTCTAGGTGTAGGGGACCATTTCTTTTGGCATTCAGTATTCAGAAGTGAGGAGAAAAGTTAGAGAAGTAAGGCAGTACGTCCTGCTAATTGTAAACAGGCAAAAGTTACATCACTGGACAGTCTTGGACATCTGTTGCAGCAAAGAAATATGCCAGAGAGAAGTAACTGTATTTCCATAGATTCCACAGATGATAATTTGGCACTGAGGTCATTTATTTTCAAGTTAATTATAACTACATTTTACAACTCAAAAAATGTATTTCACAAAAAACCAAAAGTTCTGCATTTCAATATTTTGAGACACATTGTAGATCAAACAAAAACCCACAACACTCCTTTTTCAAAGGTTAACCTTCCCCCCAAAATATATACATCTAAAAATATACATACATACATATATATATATATATATATATATATATATATAAAAACGCCACAATTTACCCTGGATGTTGTGAACTAATGCAGAACTTTGTTTAAAAGATACACAAACAGCTTATAGTTGCAAAAATACTTTCCAAATGCAAACTAAGTGTTAATTAACACAATATGATCTTCTCAAAGGTGGAGACATACTACCACTGCTCAAAGCTTCACCAYACAGACACAGAATGGATTTAGCAGGACTACTCGGTTTTACAGCTGCTGATCAAAACCTGGTAAGAGTCACCCTTTTCATGCAGCTGCTCCTAGTTAGAAAGAAACCTATGGGCAACAGATAAGAAAGGAACCAGTCTTATTCAAAAGGAAGAAAGACAGAAAATATGTAAGTTGAAAAGGGGCAGAACAGCAAAGATATCATCCCAGTCCTACTGCCAGAAGGCTCTGACAGGAAAAAAACATAGAAAAAGCCTCCTCTCCAAAATACAAAGGAGAYAGCAATTAAAGTGCATCATGCCAGGCATACATAAGCATTTAGTTAAAAATAAAATGAGCAACGCGACTCCACAACGATACCAAAGTTAAAACCCCAAGGTCTTCTCTGTGCCATACTCGCCTCACTATTAGGTTTTCCCAGCTCTGTTTTCATGAGCAGCAAGTTTAGTTTAGTTATAGCAAGTAAGTATCTATAATTTTTCTGGAAATCTGAGTAAAAGCATCCCCTCCTCAACAATACAGTGGACACATCCAAAGAGATACTTTAGCAACAGTGACTAGCCTCTAGTGCATACTTATTTTCAACTACAGATGTACTAGCACTGGTACTCTTAACTCTTAYGTTAAAACTCAGGTTTGTCAGACACAGTACTCTGCTCCTGAAAGGCTTATCGCAGATGGCAAGGAACGAGCATAGGTAGAGCAGAGGTWCAGAACAACCCTATGTGAATGTTTTCCTCAACTCTAGCAATCAGATTCCCAGAAATTTGCATGTCCAGAACCAGCGAGTGCATCCAAAACAATGCATTTAAAGCTTTATYCCCTACAGACGTATCCCATCAGCTTTTGAAATCACTATGCTTTTGTCTGCTAAAAGATCTCGTGGCAGAAGGCTCCGCAATGCACTGTTTGCTTTCTTCATAGGCCTTCTCCAGACTCTTTACTCTCTCTTCCAGAAGCCACCCCAAACCTGTCACTCTTCTTCTGCTTATCTTGGAACAGGGGACCAAAATGGCACCACACTCAGGAATGGGACTTATATTGTGACATATTCATGGACTCTTTTGTTCTCCTTCTCCAAAATAATTTTTAACAAATTATTTAATTTTTAAATAATTAAAGCTGAACAGAAGTTTGCAGCAAACTACCTAAAAAATTCCAGTGCCTTTGTCCTGAGCAGTAACATCGAATCAAGAACAAGTCATTTTCCAGGTGCAGTTTTATGGTTTGTTACTGGCATAGTTTTGTTTACAATTCTGTTTTGCCCTCTCTTCGTTATTTGGCCTGTACCAGCACTGAAAATAATTGCTTGCTTTAATTGTGAAATCACTCTGCATTTTGAGATACGTCTACAATGTTCACAACAAGCTTCAGATGTGGCTAGCCATAAAAATCTACTGCTTTATAGTTTCCATGGTCACTCCTGGAGTTCACACAGCTTCCGTTTCTTTGGTGCTGAGGGCAACCAAATACCTCAGTAATTTTATATTTGAGTGCCTTTAAAACTCTTAGGGGAATATTGTTTCATCCTGGCAACTTGTTCTGATCATCCTTTTTCCTACATATTTTCTACTAGTCCTCTGAGAGTGTTCCTGAGATTCCTCTTCCAGGAGAAATGGCTCTTATGTGAGACTTGCTGTAGTGAAAAGCAAAACAGTATTAATTTGTTAAAATAATTACAGTAAAAACAAATCAAGCAACCTCCCCATTACCTCCCCCAAAACAAAGAAAAAGCCCTTACACTTATGTAGTGCTGCTTTTAAACCTTAATCATCTCTGGGCCCCACCTGACTCCCTGGCAAAGAAACATTCTCTAGTTTCCAGTTTCTGCCCTAGAGAAACTCAAAGGGAGGGATTCAAAAGATATCAAGAAAAACAGATATTCAATTCCCAATGCTAAAAGAAGTTGGGACCCTCATTCCTTTTCTCTGYTTTAATGTGCCAACCACTTCCTCTCTTACAATAAATAAAAAATTTGCTAATAGAAGTTTCCCACTTGAAAAAGCAAATGAATCATCCAACACTATCAACAATTTCTTAAAGTGTTAACTGCAAAAAAGCCATTGTAATTTTAACTGTTTAAAACTCAAATGTGAGAGAGAGAAAAATATGATCTGCAAAACTGAAAAAAAAACAGTAGTAAAAATTAGTTGTATTTATCCCAGGAAAACTGAATACAAAGTCCTTTCTGTACTTTCAGTGCTTTGTAATCCCAGGATATATAACCCACAAGACTGCGTCCATAGATTCAGTTGTCCAGTGCAGGTTGCCTCACGTTCCCTTTTCATCTACAGATGAAGAAAACCTCTTGCCCCAGGTTTGTACGTACTAGCGAGCCGTAACTGAAGTGCTATTAGGCCTTTYCAGTTTGAACTCTGCACTACGGCAAGTATTACACACACTGGGACACCAACCCCAAACAGCAATACTGCAGTGCAAATATAATATACAYTGGCTCTCAAGAATTTCTCCACCTCTGCTTCAGTAATTACAGAGCAAATATTTCTTAAAATTACAGGGTATTGGCACAAAGTCTAGAAACCTGTACTGAGGATGTCTAAAAAGCTATCAAAATCTTACAYGCTCCAAAAAGCTACTCTATATGTATCCATTTTTTGTTGTTGCCTTCCTTTGAACCTCACCATAAATATTTTTAAGAAGAAAAACACACTGAATTTATTGTACATTTCCCCTAAAATACTGTTTTGCTCTGCAATTTCAAAAGCGTGTTCAGAATGTATTATGTCCTTTATGAAAGCTACATTTTGCAAAAATCATTCCAGAATATGTTATAGTGATGTGGTGCACAAAAACAGTGCTAGCAAAAATAATCTGCACATACCCCAGCATTAGAATAGGCAGCTAAGATATCCCCAAACAGAATTGGGAGGAGAGATGGGGGGATGGTGGTAAGTCCTTCAAATTACGGGCTGCTGAACATCGTGATACCCTGGCACTAACTCTGAAACCTCCTCAAAACTCTTTTTTTCTTTTGGGTGGTGGTGGTAACTGTCTCTTTTCAAATAATTACTTTTTGATTCTGTTTTAAGGAAATTGTTCCAGAGGAAATCACTGCATATTCCTCAGCCACCTTCTGCTGTTTCTGCAAATCCCTCACCCCTCCGTACACAGCGAGYGCATGTTTTAACCACCGGCTAACTGGCAAATTACTGTGGGAGCTCTTGGAGGAGCAGCAGCAATACGCGACTGCAACCCAGCAGCGGAGAGGAACAAACAGCCCTGCAGTGGCTGGCAGCCTTGACGGCCAATTTCCTCCCTCAGCTCCTAAAAATCTGCTTTCCCAGGGCACACCCGCAAAATACCTGCACTTAATTTCTATTCCCCTCCACATATTTTGTATAGGGTTTATTTTAAAAGACAATTTGAAACGCACGCTCTTTCAAAACGTAAATTTCTTACGGGACACTGTTTTTGTGGACAAAACTAATGTAGAGAGAAAATAAGCCTAACTTTAAAAAGGCGCGCGCACACACACACACACACACACTTAACCTTGGTAGTATTTCTCGATTTTTAAAATTTTCAATCCTACACTGATTTTTATCTCGGCCACCACATCACATTTAAAGTAGTATGGTCTATAGTAGCCATTCTTTCCTGTTTTAAGTACCTGTCTCTTTGGTAACTCCTAGCATTGACAATTCAAATATATTCACAGCTTTACATGATGTCATTACCAAGATGGCAGCATTACTGGCCACTTTTGACATTAGAAATAAAGGTAAACTCCTATTTCCAACCASATCCAAACACTGAGGTTCTGCGGCTCAAAGTGGGCAACTGTGACAAGTCACAACAGCACTTCTCCACCATCAGCATGAACAGGCTTTCAAGTCATACGTGTAGAATTGACAGTTTACRTACTTTAAAAAGATGTGAATTAACAAAGTAGTAGACCTGACGTTTATTAGGACTATGCCTGTRAAAACAGCAGGGATAATGTTATGAATGTTATTAATCAATCAAGTCTGATTAATACCGCTAACTTGGAAAAAGAATTACACATTTTTATGCAAACGGTATTAAGTAACTTTTTCACAAGCTGCCTTGCAATGAAAATAAATATCCTCTTTTTAACAACTATAAGGCTTTTAAGATACATTTTCAGTCTTATGCTCACTTCACCTCAAATAGGTAAACAACCACTCCCAAGATGAGAAACTTCTTTTTCTCCTTTGCTATGGCATCAGAATAAATCGGGATTGCTGTCTTCTTCCCCTCCTCCCTTCAGCTTTAGGTTGGATTTTTCTTCCATTAAATCTACAACCAGAAGACTACTGACAAATACAAAGCAGTGCATATGCTCATTCTAACCATCTCAWCTGTTATTCTAGCCATCTGAAAGAAAAAAGCAAAAAGTAGTAGTCCAGCAGAGGACTACTAAGATGATGAAGGGACTGGAGCATYTCTCCTATGCAGAAAGGCTGAGGGAGCTGGGACTCTTCAGCCTGGAGAAGGCTGAGGGGGGATCTTACAATATGTGTAAGTATCTGAAGGGARGGTGCCAAGAGGATGGGGCCAGACTCTTCTCAGTGGTGCCCAGCGATAGGACAAGAGGCAACAGGCACAAACTGAAATGCAGGATGTTCTGTCTGAACATGAGGAAAAACTTCTTTACTGTGAGGGTGACAGAGCACTGAGACMSGTTGCCCGGAGAGGTTGTGGAGTCTCCTTCCCTGGAGATACTCAAAAGCCATCTGGACACAATCCTGGGCAACACACTCTAGGTGACCCTGCTTGAGCAAGGGAGTTGGACAAGATCTCCAGAGGTCCCTCCCAACCTCAACGCTTCTGTGTGAACACCTCCAAGTCCTTCCGACATCATTCCAGTCAAGAAATCCCAGCCATATTTCAAAGTAACATGTACCAGTGTATTCAGTGGAGAAAGCAAAGAGTTAGTGGTATTACTTTTTTTCACAAATAAATATAAATAAAATAAACCTTAAGTTACAGATTGATTTTTAAGGCCTTTAACATCAGTGATATTTCATAAYAACTCATATTTCATAAAACCACTCTGTATCCTATCCTTTGATAGTCTCTAACTGCAGATTATGATACCACAGCATTCATTCAAAATGCTCTCAAATCTGAGTGTYAAATAAGATCACTTGGGACTCATACATAGAGGAAAACTATCACAAAATAGGCTAAGGYTTAAACTTCAAGTACACCAAGCTATTTCACACTAACTCCTGAGGTGAACACATTCTATATTAAGAGCACTTCACTGCAATTTAATCTAATTCCCAAAGTGATCTAAAAAAAGGCTCTCTTCATGTGGAAGAGTGCCCTAATGTAGGGCTAGCCTAGAATAGATACTGCCAAAAGACATGCCAGGCAGTTTCATGTATAGACATGAACATACACGTGTTCTGTACATGTGACATTTTCTTGTAAAGTTATCAAAACTTTCTAAAACACTACCTAGATTATTAACAAGATTTAATAGGTGAGTATAACATCCTTATGTTGACAGAATACTCTATTTACCTTCTTTTTAAAAAGAAAGTGTCAATAAAAAGTATTCATATTACATATCTATCACATAGGTGAGGCACAGAGTTTGCAAGAACTCCATAGACAACTGTACACAGAAACATTTGGCATTCCTATGGAGGGCAGTCCTACGTAAGCAGGGCTAGTGGACTTCCAGGTCTTATACAAGACCCCAAGCTCTGAGACCTTGGAGTGTCTGGAGTGAGCATCTTTGCTGCAAAGAGCCCTCTCTTGTTTGTACTCATCAACCCAGCATCTGGCATTTATCAAAGACGACTCAGCATCCTGTGGGACACCAACCACCAGGTTTGTTAAGAGGTGGTCAGTGAACAGACTATCTGAAGCCATACCAGCCTGCAGCACAGGTGCTATTAATWCTTGTAATCTATTCTGCAGCAGTAGTACTCCCTTATCAGAAATTACTGATCTTAATRCAAATAATTGGCTGGGGTGAGGAAAAAAAAAAAAGGAGGAGTCTCTTGAGACTTGGGTACCTCTTAGAAAAGCAAGGAAACAAACAAAAACAAAACAACCAACCAACCTCCCCCAAGTATTGCAGTGCTGGGAATTCAGCCCCGAGTCCCGCACTTAGGCAACAGTGCTCCTAGTTCCTTGAGCATTTCTGTCACTTGAAATGTTGCAGAGAAAAAAGCAACAGAGCTGTGAATTGACACCAGAGGGGAGCAGAAGGAAAGGAAGTATGAGTGAAAAGAAAGTTAGAGGTAGAGCACTCTGGGGAAGTACAATACAGCTCTGGAGTCCTTTGAGGAATGAACACAGATTCAGAAATGCAAGTGTCAAACAGATTTTTCCTTTTGAATCAGAGGTATGCAAAGGAAAGAAGTCTCTATGGGAGAGCCAAGGATTTGAGTCAAGAGGATCCATGTAAGACCATGTCTTCATGCAAAGCATGAACWGCTGTTTATACCACACCTAAAGAGGCATTCCCAAATTGTTCTGGAGGCAATCAGTCTCCCAAAGTTTTCCCAGGATTCGGGGAAAATAAACCCGCATTAAAAGCAGGATGATGAACGATATCTTTGGGTATGCCATACAACAGGTGCTGGATAGTTGGATGCTCTGAACCAAAAAAGCGATTCAGAATAGTACATTATCTTGCCAAATTTGTCCTTTCATACTGTTGGAGAGAAATATATCCCAAACATTACCTACAGGCAACAGCTGAAATGAGGGATGATGGAAAGGAGTAAGTTAACTGAACCTGTGCTTTCAAGTTGATTCTGATCTGTCACTTTGGCAAGAGCCTTACAAGATGCTAGAGGTTGCTGCTCAATACTAGGTAGGAGCAGCACGTATGCAAGGATACATCTAGAGTGGAGAATTAATGAAGGACATCCAGAATTCCCTGTACTGTCTACATTAAATAATAATAAAACACTCCAGAAAGTTCTAAAGTCTACAGTAGAAGCCTTCTGACACTAAAAAGAGCAGGATCAGATGCTTTCCATGAGGCATTTGCCTCCACATCACCCTGCCCCACAACTTGACCCCAGTACAAATGGTATGGTTCTCCAGTTTGTGGGATTTGCAGAGGTAGCAAAAACCTTGAACATGGCCATAGGTCTTGGAAAAATGTCCCTCATAAGAACATATTTCCATCAAATATTGAAATTGAGAAGATAGCGGTACACAAGCAAATCAAAAGCCATGCCCACAGTAAATCTCAAGAAAATGAAAAAGCTGAAAGAAGTGAAGAGAAAAGGCAATGCTCCAATCTCAGCCAGTGGCTGGGAGGAATTCAGTGGAGTGAACTGTCCTTATACAGCCTCATGCATACCGCATAAATGAGCAGAGCTTCTCTGCATGCCCTTGCTAAGGAAAAAAAAAATTCTGACAGTCTTTAAGAGAGACAGTCAATGAAGCAGAACAGCCTATCARAGGGGCCAATCTCACACACAAAACCTCAAAACTGATAACACTRTAAAAGAGTAATTATGTAGTTAACACATGCTACCATACATAGAAAATAGTGCAGAATTGCTCAGGTGGCTTGCCTCAGGCTGAAGAACAAGTCAACTATACAAGCCAGGCTTCTTGCAGTTATCAGTGGTCTCAACTCCTCTCAAAATACTTTCCTTTGCAAAAATATGCTAACTTTTAAAAATTACTAGAATTTTTTTCCAGAAATTATATGGATCTAGATTAAAGTACAAGTAGCGATCTTGATACTATTGTTAGTCAAAAGAGTCAGATAAGGAAGCAATGGGTTAGGTGCTATAATATRTAAGTGGGACACTATTTCAGCAGCAACAGTGTATTAATATGAAAACACAGGTTCTAAGAGATTATGAAGAATAATATTAAAAGGATGAAATCCTGAAGTAAAACTCAAAAAGTTTGGAAGCTGCAGATGTAGCAAAGAAAAACAAACCAACAAAAAAATCAATAGAGTTTAGGGCAAATTTGGGGGATGGGCAAGGTGAGTGAATAAGCAAAAGCAAACTGTCTCTCAGAAAATGGGATTTAACAAATACTATTGACTTYGTCAAAGACAAAGTGAGCTTTATTAGGTACCAGGAATGCTCAGCAGCTACACAAAAATGAGGACAAAATATATCWCATCTGATGCTTCAAATTAAAAGGGGCACTGGCCTCAGAGATTTCTGTAACTTACGTAGCTAGCAATAGGAAACTAAAGTTTATCTGGCTATTTGGAAAAGGAGATAGGAGCACATTTTTTTCATAGGTGTGACACTAGCGTGATAACAGTTCAAGGGTCATAGAATAGAGTATCATAGAATTAGTAAGGTTGGAAGGGATGATCTGGAGATCATCTAGTCCAACCCTCAAACAAGTGGCCCCCATACAGGGATTGAACCCACAGCCTTGGCAGGGTCATTTTGTAGATTTTGTAATCTTGTCACTGTAATAGCATGGAAGTACGTGGTACTGATAATTTGAAAAATTTGCTCTTAGCATCTTTAGATTCAGCCTAAAATGCTGCATCTTGCCGTGGGAAACAATCCATTAAGAATACACAGAAAGGTCTAATATGTCAGAAGAGGTCAATACACAAAGGATAAGATAATTACTATTAAATAAAGCAAAGATCACGTGCACACAAACAGGACTAGCATATAACTTCACTGAGAATTATGCACAATTGTCAGCACAATTTTAATTTGGAAATCACTTAGAAATGTGTTACAGATGAGAAAAAAATATAGATGAAATAAATGACTGTTTCTTTAAACCTGCCAAAGACCTACCTGTCCAAATCGACCACTGGACAGAGCAGAATACGTAAAATGGAAACAGGACAACATAGTGAAATGGAATTGAAATTTGAATTCTACAGAGATGAAAGTTGTGCAATATAATGTAAGTGTATATACGAAAAGATATAATTTAAAATATTTTTTCAGACAATTACCAYGACACCTCAGTCATAGCAAATGCGTATAACAAACAGGTGCATAAATTGAACTAAACGTATACAGTAAYTAAAATGTTTTCTTCAGAAGTGAGATGTAGCTTCAATTAACTCCATATGGTTAAACAGGTCAATAGAAACTGAGGGGAAAAATAGAATATGCTATACTTACAAGAAAATAGGAAGTAAAGAACACTGGGAAGAATACAGGGAGATGCTAAAACAGATAAAGAACGGTATTAGAAATGCAAAGTAAAACTCTGAAGTTTTCACAGTTACAGATGCTAAACATAAATTATTTTTCCAGGGATACAAAATAAGAGAGGAGAATAAAGACCAAAAATAAGGAAGTGAAATGTAATGTAAGTTGTAAGTCAATTAAAAATTAGAGGGGAAACCAGCATGCCATAAGAAAACAGAAAAGATTTATACTGAATATGAATATATTGAACATATAATAAATGACAGACTAAAAAGCTGCAACATGGCAAGATTGCTGACTTACGGGAAAAAAAAAGAGAAACATACAACTTTGATAGCCTGTAATGGGAAATGTTTTTTAGTAAATGAAAACCTTTGAGACTTGCTTCCTTAAAGACTGGCAAGTCTGCAAGTTATCTTGARTAATAATATTTGTATTGCTGTGATTTCAAAAGGAGTTGGAAAAAAACTGAAAGCAACAACAACAACAAAAAAGCCTTAAAACCTCTGCAGTTTATTTCTGTTTATAAGATTGCTCTCATAAAGTCATGTTTTAAAAATTCCCGTCTGATTAAAATCTACTGGGGATCCAAAGCAATACCCAGCAGAGCCATAGATACTGTAGAGAAATTTAATCTTCCAACTGTTCGCTCATTACTTGCCATATGTTTTACCAATATTCTGTAGTTTCATACCATTATAAAACATGCATCAGAAGTCTTCTCTATCATGAACACTTATATCTAATGGAAACTTCAGAATTTTTAAAAAATAACACAAACAACTTGTTTTGCTCAGCATTGAAACTGTATACATAGAACGATTCTTAGTCACATAAATTGGGAAATGCATTGAAAACTTGAAAAGTGAWAATTTTCTATATAAAATAGTTTATTTTTGTAAGATGCTAATACYTGGGAGTCACTGATGCTAAAAAGTAGATCTCAGTACTCATTTCTGATTTTCTACCTAGTCAAAACCAAGATTTTAGGGGTTCGTGTTTTGTTTGACAAGAATAGTATCATTCTCCATCACTGAGAGGTGGATTTACASAGTTATATAAAACTCTGCTTCTCCATTTGATTTCAGAGAGTGTTGCCGTGWCACTATAAGGTCACTAGTGAACTCAGAGACCAGAATCTCATTGATATATTCTGTTCTTTTATTATCTATAGATAGAGTGGTGATTTTTATGGACTCAAACATTGTCTGTTTCTAATTACTGTAGCATATGAATTTTAAAATRCAGGTATGCCACAGAAGATACTATACCATCAAGTATTCTTGCCTACAGCTCAGTTAAAATATTATTGAGATCTCCGAGGAATTTATCTTCAAGGTAYTGTTTCAAATCATTACAATCAACAAAATAAAACTCTGCAATGAGACCATCTTACTAACATTTTCATTATTTTTTAAACAAAATAATAGGCATGTTTATTGATTTTATTTCTAAAAGAATCCTTGTGGTGCTTTGTTCAAGGGAAAAACAAAAAGGGTTTTCTTCTTTTTCRTACTTTCTTTAGAGTTTTAAACCAGCTAAGAGACTAAGGACAAGAAGCATGGTCATACGTTGGCTCAGATCAGACCAACACTCTGAATTTGTTATCAAAGTCTACCCCTGCTACAAAGAGGGAGAAGCCTGCCGCAGGTCTGTCCTTGGACTAGCATGATCTTGCCCGCAGACTTGCACTCTGTTTAGCCAGCAAGACCAGGAAATCAGCTGAGGATCTTCCCATGAGTCTCAACTCTGCACAGACTCTCYTTCCCCTAGGATCCAAGGAAGCAGCACGAGCTGAATTACTTACTGGTACTTCAGCACCAATCTACTTTACAGGAAACGAGAACGAAGATTTGTTTTCCTGAACAGCTTGGTTGCTTTCTGCATAGCCTACCAGTCTGGAAACAAGTCATCTGTCATGGGTATTCATGCCTAACCAAACACAGGGYAGCAGAGTTCCCTAATACTTCCCCTTCCTCCACTGGTACGTTTGATGATCAATCCCTTCCCATGAAGGCTTCCAAAGTTAAGCCAAATTTTAGTATAAAATAATTGTTTTGTCAGCATCATCAACRTTTTTGCCCCATTTAACTTTCCTCTCCTTTCTCTGTCTCAAGCAAAAGAACTGGAATCCTGAACCAAATTTATGAAGATCATTAAACATAGTTCAATTAAACTAGAACATTCAGGARAAAGTAGTAGTGTTTTCCTACTATCAATTCAATATTGGACAGAAATATTAAATTATGACTAAGTAGCAATAAATGAATAATACACTAATATAATCTAATGAAAAATATGGAGAGAAGAGTACAAAAGAGCACAATAACAAAAGGAACAGGCCAAACTTTTTGAGTGGTGTATTGGGATAGTTTTGAGCTTTCTCTCTTCCCTCAGTTGGCTCATCATGCTGCCTGACTAAAAAGGGCAGTRAAAATGTGCAAGAAGGGGCAGTAGAAAGATAGGCAGGATCCCTGAGAATAATTTGAAAAGAGATTTTAAAGGGAGCAGTAACACATTTCTATCAATTAAAAAAAATAAACTACTGACTGGTAGATAACAATTACAGAAAAGAGTAGGTATTTCCTCATGCAAAGTGTTTAATTATGAGATTGAGTCTCCTGCTTTGCAAAATAAATTTCAACACTACTGATYTATCTGCACAGAAAAATGGCAGAATTGAAACTATAAGATAATAGATATTATTGTATTGCTGCATACTCTTTCACAGTCTACAATTTAAAACATTAAATAAACACCTGCTCTGAATCTATCTTCTGATTTTTCAATTACATGGCTACAGCCATTAAGATTTTGAGCTACTTTTGCAGGCCTAAGTAGACTGTGAATCTGAGCACTACTTAGAATGAATGTGTGCACTACTTTATTTACACTGTAGAAAACAGTCTGCAATTTAAGCTCTTCAGATTTTCTAAAATGGAGAAAACTGGAGAGTTCTGAAAACTCTTTCATGAGAAAAAGAGTTGCAAAGTGCTGGAAGGGAAATACCGCATGCTTCATTGCTGCCATCAGTTTGTAGTTTATCACTGCTTGTCTGGAAAGCAAAGACACAGGAAAAGTTGTCATAAAAAAGAAAACTGCATGAGAAGAGGACAGGAGGTCCCGCTGAGACATGAGCAACATTAGGAAGYGGGGGGTAAAGCCACGCATCCTCCGAGACTGCGACAATTTGCAATGGCGCGATGCCCAAGCAGGGACAGTTGGAGAAGAGCAGCTATTCATCCCCTCCTCTTCACAAACATTTGCACACAAGGCATTTCCCGGCCTGCTAGGTCCACAACTGTCTGTTGAGTTTGGACTATAACGAATTCTAGAGTAAATTGGATAGGATAGGAAAGGAGAGTAATGCTCAAGCTGGGGTTTCACAGATCAGACTCTCAGAATGATGMAGCAAGCCTAACTGAATTTTAGACAAAGGGTGGACGGTCCTGAAGTGTTTTCTTTCAAAAGCTTATCCTTAGGAGAATATTTTSAATGATATAAATCATACAATTAGTTCATAAAAATGCTGATAGAGAATAGTCACACATCACTGAGAATTATACTAGCAAAATATATACTCAAAAACTCTATTTTGTTTTGTTTAATTGCTGCCTTTGGGAGCCTTTTGGAGGATACATAAAACAGTGGAACCAATGCAGCCTCTCAAGCTATTGGGAAAGTTTTGTTTTTATTTTTTTGAGAAGTAACGGCTGCAGTAAATAGTAGTCTTCACATCAACAGACATCCCTTCTACGTGCCATGATATGTTGCCCATCATTACCAGCCCACGAAATAGTTGTGTTTTCAGAGGGACTTTCACTCGGCACCAGTCCAGGAGCTCTCTCAGGACTTCTTATTCCAAAGACAAGTCTTATTACTACATGCCACTTTGTGTGCACAAGCAAGTGAGCAAATATTTCTTCCTAATTTTACGCTGGTGAAACCTTAAACCAATTAAAAACATTCTCACTTCCTTTTCATCTGGTTTAKGCATTGTCCCTGTAATATACAATCTGCATCCTTCTTTGATTAAAAAAAATATGATGATCACTAAGTAGGAAATATCAAGAGTAGAAGTGGGCAARTAACAGATTGATTTTGGCTCAAAGGCTGAACTGCAGAGGCAACAATAAACCTGAAAAAAATTCTTCAGTCTTCCGTCTTTTATTTTCAGACTTACTCCTTCTATGTAACATTTTTTAAATTGTTCTGAAAGGAAATGAAACAAAAATGCTGCTCCAAATACAGTCATTGGAGGTGGGAGGAGAGGAAAAAAAATTGTTTTATCCCCCCCACAACTAGTCAAAATACTTAAGAAATCTGACTTGTATTTGCAAATACAATTCTGTTCTTCACTCGTAGAGAAAGCATCACCTATAACCATTCAGGAATAAATATATTAATAGTATTTATTACTACAGTTAACATAGCAGTTTTAATTCTTTTGCTGTATGATCCTGAATATGTATTATTTGTGTTATTTGTAGCAAAGATAAGTAAGAGGCATAATGAAGTTTGCAAACACTAGTCAGGCATCTAACTCATCAGATTCTCCTTGAGAAAGGCTAAAATTGARGTAGAACAAACCCACCTCTGTATCTTACTGGCTTATTTAATTGTAACTTTAGGCACACATGCATTTAGCTGAAATTAGGCACACGTGCATTTAGCAAGAAATGATTTATCTTAAATACCAAGACTGGAAAGATGCTTCCCATATCTGGTGAAAGGAAACTCATAAYCTGACTTTGGGCCTGACCTATTTCAAGATCCCTGTTCAGCAGGTCTGTTCACTGTGTTTTAGCAGCTCAAGCATGCACTGTTTCAGTGGTCACAAGGCAACTGGAACTACAAACTTATCATAACTATTTTCCTTCTAAAAGCATTAGAGAAGGAAAATCTCCATCTCAACCTCAGATCCACAGCTCCTTCAGCCAGGATTCCACTTCAAAAACACTCACTAGTGAGCTACTACATATTCCATACAATCATACTACATAACCAAACAAATAATCCATTACCCCTAAGCAAAAAAAGGGAAGAGGTATGACCAATTCAAAATAACCCATAAATACTGCTTTGTGTTTTAATTCTRCATTATAGGCCTAAGAGGTGTCTTTTAAAGTTGTGATGCAAATGAACACTTTAAGTAGTGAATTCAACCTGAACTCTAAGAGCAAAACCAGATTTCCCCAATTTGTAGTCAACACCAGCCGATAAGATTCAACAAATCAAGTATCTCCAGAGACAGGTAAATTATTTGCACTAAACCATTTTCACTGAAAATTTCCTTCATTAAAACTCTTTTTTCCTGCATCTTTGACTGTCTGCACCTGACTATCTGCACTACCTAAAATACCCTTTGCTCCACCAAAAGAGCCTCAGAGAGCTTGCTCCATTTCACAGTTCCTTGCTGTTATCTAAGCACAATAATACAAAAGCCACCAGCCTTTTTTTCTTTCT
>NW_028186868.1:2827212-2841500 GCF_003343005.1 Rhea americana
AAAAAAAGAAAAAAAAGTACCTGAACTGAGGAGATCAGATGCAGATTTGCAAACCTTGGACACCAGCAATTGCTTCCTGTCTCTGTTGATGTTACAGATTCTTAGCTAACTGCTGCTTTCAGTCTTGATGAGRTACTCTCTGCCTGTGTCCTTGAACAACCCCAGAGAAAAAAATATCCTCTTCTGTGGACATGCCTGAATTTTTGTCTGGAAAGCCACAACCACAGCTCTATACCGGTGCTTTAAAATTTGCAGTTTCTTGCTGTTTCTATAACAATATTCCTATGGATTGCAGTCTCCACTGACCTCTGCAGTGACTGATGTGACAATTGCTCTCATTTAAAAAAAYGCTTTATTTGTAAAATATTTCCAAATCAGGAGCTTGGATTCTATGACTAGGTACAACAAAGGATAACCTTCTTTATAACAATTTCAAAATAATGATGAGAAAAATAGCCTGTAGTAACAGGAAGCTTTAAATGATCAGATTAAAACTGACAATTCTCTTTTCTCCAAGGGTAAGGAATATGAAGAGCTTTCACCAGGGGAAACTGCTAAGTTTCTCCTTGGCTTTAAAACACATCAAAATACTATTTAAATTAAACATGGGTATCCACATATCCATAAATATGGATAAATTTTGTGCAATGCCTTTCAGATTTCACAGGGTAGTTCACRGTCTACCCTGGGAGCAACTCTCTGAGATGACCTTCTGCAATGCTTGGTGTTTATCTAGAATTTGGCAAGGTTGCAGCAACAGAAGTGAAGCTAGTCCGATCCTTCTGTAATTACTGGCATTTAAGTGGGGACCACAACAAAATCACTTTTCTCCTTACAGGGGGAGGCAGAAATATCTGATAAAACAATAGGGAGGACATTAAAGACTCCCCCACATTTCCCTGAATTCCTTATATTCTTGCATTTGTTCACGACAGCACATTCACATTTTTAGTGATACTTTGTCCCCTTTGATTTACAGCGGTGTTGTAGCTCCCTGTTTCCTCCAGCACAGTTCCCTGTTACCACACTACTTCTACTGACTCCTGAAGTTACCTGATCCTTCAAAGCATACTAGGAGAAATCRTTTTTTCCATAAGTCCCAGCCAAAGCAGAGCCAGTTCCCTCTTGAGGGGCTTCAGGTTCCTCCGTTTTTTCCCCTAATTAAAGCAATACTTTGTCAGGGAAACATCCTTGTGAGCCAAACCAGCATGCAGTAGCTGAACAAGAGTTGCAGAAAGGTCCCTTGCACTGGCTGTGCTTTTGGCCGTCTGCCGTTCTGCAGCTGCTGGCCTGGGGCTGGCAGGCAGAAGGTGGGCTCTCGGCTGTGCCGTTGCGGAAAGGATGTGGCAAGAGCACAGAGACGCTCTTCTACACTGTGACTTGAAGCAAAGGTTTACATTATAAAAAGACAGAAAAGCCCAATGAAGTTTTTCAAGAAAGAAGGGAGGGGGGAAAGGAGCCGAAGCCAGGAGCCCTTAGCTAGGCACCAGCAGAGGCTCGTTGCGATTTGGTGAGCAGTCCCCGTCCCCACCTGGCCTGCTCAGAGCCCACTGACCCTACTCCAGCAGCACAGTGTTCCCAGCATAAGAAGGGTAAGCTACAAAACACACTGCCCTTGGGCAGAAAAACATTTTCTTGGTAGATTTTCAGTTAAAATTATATTCACTGAAGACCACTGCCCACTTCAATGTGTGTAAAGACATACACACACTAAAAATTCTATGTAAAGCTTTTTTTTCTTTTTAAATTTTTCCTGGCAAGCATGTTACTTTTTCTATCATACTAAGAAAGAGGTTAATTTGCCCTATTTTTTCCTCATCTGCTTAGCAGAGCTGCATTTGTGATTCAGCAGAATCAGTTTTTGTTTAGTTCAGGTTTTGTAATTTTTTTGCCAGTTTAACTGATTCTCATACTATGTGGATTCTGGTATTAAACTCTATTAAAACAGTTTAATATGTGCTGATCTAATTTACATCTATAACCTATATTTCAAAAAGTGCCCTAATTCTCTCTTGGCAAAGACTTCTTGCTCGTATTTAATCCCACAACATTAAGGCTTATTTTCTCTTACAGAATATGACAAAGTACATATTCAGTATTACTATAAAGTAGGAAAAGCGAAACATAGTTTTGGGTAAACCACCAGAAGCACATATACATTTCTCTGCACATCTGTGTTTATCCCCAGCTTGAGAGATTGTGAAAGTTGGCAATTCAAAGCAAAGGGTCACGTCTCCGCTGTCAGTTCTAATGCTGAAGTTTAGTTTGGGGGACGGGGGGACATTTAAGAGTAGTCCAGAAGCCCCAGCAGGAGGTTTAGAGGAAAAAGGCCAACGCCACTTGGAATGTACCAGCCAACCTTTACCCTAGAAGACACGTGACTAAAAGTATCGGCGTTTTGGCAGTCCTGACCACTACAGCAGCAGAAAATAGATGGACTGTAACCTGCTGCACTTGTAAGGATGGCTATATAGCTCACGGCACAGAATCGCGCACACTTCAGGCAAACTAATTCAGTCAACCAGATTATTTGGCTATTGAACTCCTTTAGTTTATACAAGCACACAATGTTTTCAGAGAGATATACTGACAAAGAAAAGAGATCCCCTCTAAATTTTAAAAATTTGTCTATTGCCTGTTACTCTGTTCCACAAGTTAAAATATTTAATGATAGTTTTAACAAAAAAAAGAATACAAAGAAGAAAAAAATGAATAACTCCCAAATCAACCACAAATACTGAGGTTCCAGAGAAGTCTAAATATTTTAAACACTGAACTATTGCTGCCAAGATCAAACAACTAAAGTAAGAAATAACCTTTTCTATAGGACTTTATGCTCAAATTAACAGGCAAAAAAGGGGGCTGCAGAGCAACAATTATAAGGGGAAGCCCAGGGATCTTCTGCTGAAAAAACTCTACATAGATCTTGGTGAATGAGCTTTCAAATTGCCTGGTAATATTTAACTGAATTTTTACTCACTGAAACCTGTGGCACTCGATTATCAAGTGTTCCAAGCCAATCTTACAGATTCTTGTGGTTTAAATCCTGTCAAGTAAGCTAGAAATGAAGAGTAATGCTATCTGCAGTTTTAATTTCTATCATGCTACCATTACCTGAATCTTTTCCCCTCACAGCAACTGAAAAGCTGCATTACAGTGAGAGAAAGAACACTGAAACCTAAGAAACCTTTTACTATTGAAAAGCAAAACCTTATTAAAGGTATTTTATTGAAAAACTAAAATGTAAAGACAGAAAGAGTAAAGGTAAAACAAAGAGAAATAAAGGTATTGATCTGAAGTAAGTGTTGAGATATCAAAAAAGCGCTTTTTTCCCCCCACATAGCAGTAGTATAAGACAACGTGCTAGTACCTGCATCAACCGTAAAAGAGTAAAGAGAACTTCACCCCAAACAAAACACGCTCCTAAAAGATATCTGTATTTCTTCAGAAGTAAAACGCAACTTTTTATTAAAAAAAAATTATTAAATAAAGCTTTGAATATATATTAGCTCTTTCATGGAAAGATCAGAGTATAGTAAACTAGCCAAATGATTATACAGCAATTAAGTACTAGAATTACACCAGCTTCAATTTAATTAAAACAYCTGCCAATGACTTTAATGTATGCTCATATTGGAAAAGGGTAAAAAACCCCATAAGAAAAAAAATATACATATATCACCACAACATAGCTATGCGATAGTGAAAAAGCACTATGTGCTTGACTTTTGCTTAATCTAAGCCAGAAATCCAAATCCTGGAAATGTTACCATTAATTGCCAATCATAGTGAGTTACTGGAAGAAGCTTACAAAGTACTAATTGTACGATCTTTAATAGAAAGAAAACAGTGAACCTCATCTCCCAGCTGAAATAACCCATCCTGTGTACCTCAACTAACTCCAGAAGAGTCGTATGAGATGTGTCATGAGAAAGCACAGCTGAGATGCAAGAGTTAAAAATTCTCTCCCCAAGTCATGGTCTTAGATTTTTCTTCCTTTATTTTATTTTTAAACAATCTACATTCTGTAGGTCACAGAAATAATTAAAGGATTTGCTACCAAGCCTTTCTCCTATTAGACTGACTTGAGCAAGAATCACAAACACCTGGTTAAAGCCATGAGAAGACTAAAAGAAACGGAAGAGGCAGCAAAGACCATTAGTGTATAGGAACTGGGATTACCAGTTGTCACAGTCTTGGTAAAACTTAAGGCTTTAGACCAACCTGGTATGTTTGCAGCATTCCCTACTAGCCTAAAGAACCGTCTGGACTTCTCACCGAGCTTAGACCTCTGGCATGACCAGACAGTAGGATAGTGGAGAACACTCTACACTGGGATTAAAAAAAAAAAAAAAAAAAAACAGGGATTTTCCGGGTACCAACATTGGCTAGATCTGTTACTTTCTAGAATATGTAGACAAGTTTAAGAGTCTAAGGTAAGAGTCAAAGGTTTTAATGAAAGTCTCAACTGATTAATGCTTCATTGCTTATGGTATTTGAATAGGTACACACACACAAAAAAGTAATAATTTAAAAATGAAAGGCATTTCTGCTGGTAGGACGTAAAGACAGCCAGGCTTTTTAGGATACGCATGATGTTTCTTTAAGTTCGTTACAGGAAGCCAGAGCACTGACAGGAAAAGTTCTAAGCAGAAATTCACTGAACTGGAGCTCTGCCAAATCATAATTAGTGATCTGACCCATTATGATTTTATTTTTCATCCTAACCAGATATTTTGTTTTGAGAATAAAAAAAATTTCAGTAACTCTCTATTGTTGTCATACGAATTGTCATACGGAACCAGAAGCTGTTGTGCTTTGTACTATTTAAACCTAAAAGCAGGACAATGAAATAAATGCTGAAAGTCATCTATTCAGTGGATACTCTAGTGTTATAAACTTAGAGGATATTTTAAGAATAAATCTTTTCCCCCTATATCCTGAATCACAAACCTTAATTTAAGAAAGCTAAAGTCCAGTAGCTAGGCTACTAATTCAGATACTTGAGCTTAAGTGATTTATAAATCATTTATCTTCACAGAGGAAAGAGAATAAGATAACTATGGCACTGTTTTAAAAAATGGATGAAGATTACAGTACGAAATACATATAAATGGCCCACTTTTACTTACAGCAGCACAGCCCAAAGAATGGCAGTATTTGTGAGTGCGGTATGAGGAAGGGCAAGTATACAAAAAAATTATTCAAACAAGCAGCACATAACCTTCTGGAAAGTTTGGAGCTAAAAATGACAGAGAAAGTGCAACTGATTCAGCACTATCAACTACTGAAAATGCAAGTTGCTGTGCAATCAGAGAGCCAAGGCACTATAAATACTGGGAAAGATTCCTATGGGAAAGAGTCACACAGCAAATAACTCCTCCTCCAAAATCAATACTTAAAATAGTAGCACTTACAGAGTTCCTTGGTCAAAATACATCGTTAGTGCTACAAAAAGGAAATCAAAATCCACCGCCTCGAAAGAGATATATGTAGAGGGGGGAAAGGAAAAAGGGGGTTTGCTGTGTGTTGCAAACATACATCCGATCATCTGCTCTGATCTCTCTCAGTGAGCCATACTTTCTGAAGGCCGCATCTACAAATACATTAAGGCTGATAATCACCAGCGATATTTTAAATCTGACAGGCAAAATGCTTCAAATTTGCAACTGAACAGCACATACTTTGGTTTACAGAAGCTGACGAAAACGTGACGCAGTCATAAACTAAAGTAGCCCAAGTCACTCTTGGCTTGATGGCACTATGGATTACCTTACCCGGGGCAGTTCAAAAGTTGCCAGCAAACACAGCCCACTTAAAGAAAGGGCCATAATTTAAGTGTCCAGAACTCAAGGGGTACAAAAGAAGGAGGTAGGACAGTGAACGCAGCACAGTTTGGTGCTAAGACAGTGAAGCATGCCCTTCTGGTCCCAGTTCAAACGAACGAACAAACAAACAGAAAATCTAGCAATCTCTTTGAAGAGAAAAAGGAGGAAACGTATTTTCTTCCCATTGCAGAATATAACACCTAGCTTCACTGATGCAGCAGATGCAAATAGGGTATTAAGCTTCACTGTGAATGTATCAAGTAAAACAATTCAAAGGTGCGACTTGTCTTTAACTCCTTTTTTAGCTTCACAAAGATATGAGAAATTTCTGGGAAAAAATGAGGGCACTTGAAAAATCTCACAGGTGAAAATATCGTGTCTAAGTTTGAGAAACAGCAAAACAAGCTAAAGAAATTTCTGAAGGCAATTTTAGCTGCTGGACCAGACAAACACAGGGATAAAAGCATGCTATGACAGATTATTAGGGTTAATGAGGCAGGTGGTTATAAGCGTAGATGGAGTGGGCAAATACAAATGTGAGTTTATTTCTTGGATGTGATGATTGCCATGCTGATTTCTAAACGGGGGAATAACATAACACTGTTTGAAAGCAACAGTTTGGCTCTTTCCCATTTCTATCATTTTATTTGTATCAAATGATAGAAGTACCCCTATCTATCAAAGTACATTCCTCAATTTTCCTTTATTTGGTGAAATTTTGGCTCCTGCTCCCACCCACACAGTAAAAAACMAAAAMMAAMMAAAAAAAAAGAAATCTGCAAGTTGCTTGAAATCAAGTAAATGACCTAGTTATAAGGGCAAAAAAAGTAGATGGAGTAGATACTTTTGGCATTGTTCACATAACGAGGAGCTATTGCCTAAGGGTAATAACCTCTGTGTGCGCACACCACAGAATACATGACTGGTTGGAAAAACATAGGCAGAAAAACTACCATCCATACACTATCAACTGAAGAGGACATTTCAAGTTCCAAGGTTTGCCAATTGTAGTCAGCATTCTTGAATACTGACTATACTTAATGAAATCCCTAGGTTACACCAAACTGAAAGGACTACAAGCTTTCAGAAAGGCACATTTCTGAAGTACATCGCTGAACTTGGAAGATGGTTTGAAGAGCAAATTTTTACTCTTGTAGAAGAAAAATAAAGCTAATACACAAAAAATCCCTAATAACAAGCTAGGAAAAATCCCTAATTATTCCCCAATAATAAGCTAGGGAGAAGTACACAGAAAAGGTTCTGGAGTTATAATCAATCACAAAGTATATAGGAGTTAACAACATCAACAATAACAATAACATGATGTTAAAGTGTGGGGGGGGGCAGAGACCAAATCTAAGACATATTAATAGGGAAAACATACATATGCAGGGAGATAATGCATTCTTCTAAGTACTTGTGAAATATCTGCTGAAACAATCCAGTTTGGGGCACCACACCTACAGAGAAATACTTCAGACATTCCACAGGAGATGAGCAACTACAATAAGATTTTAAAATACGACCTAGGAGAAAAGATAGAAAGAATAGAGTTTATTTAGTCTAGAGAAAGAATTACAGAGACTTGACAWTTTTTTTTTAAATAGCACATTGAAATTAAACAGGAATTGTTCTTGTTCACTGGAAGAAAAACTACTAAATGGCATTGGCTTAACCTGTATCGATTAAAAGATATCAGAGAGAAAAAGGAAGATGACTTTTCTAATCAAAGCAGTATAAAAGGTCAGTTAGGGATGGTTTAATCCCCATTATGGAAGCATTTTAAAAATAGGATATAACCCTTGTCAGGAAAAGCACACTTGTTTGATTCTGCCTCAGTACAAAGATGAACTAAGCTGATGAAGACCTCCTTTAGCCGAAGTTGCAGCCAGAACATCCCTGAGGTTTTTAAAAAAATAAAATAAAAAAGCTGTTTTCCACATGCCCAGTTTCAGTGCTACCATAATTTGAGAACAGGCCAATATTTATGGCTTCAGTGACACATTGTTCTAACACAGCTCTTAAGTTTAAGACGTTAGGTATTTCTAAATGGAGAAAAAGCATTTGAGTAACAGACTTATTATAAACACATACCATCTTACTAGCTTGAAGCTACTGGACCTCTAAAGACAGAGTCAATGGGGCCTTACCTTTCTAGGGCATTTAAACTGACTCTGGGATACATGCCACAGAATTCCCACCTCATAACAGATACCTGTTTAAGGAGCCTTATTGATCATTCAAATTCTCCAGCTTTACAACAAAGACTGTGAAGCCACATGTCCAACTATTCAAACAATTCAAACAGTGACTAATATTGAACAGCAACATTGTTTACAACAGCAATAGAGTTTACAAACCTAACCTGGCTATGTGCTTTCATCTATTGCATAACTAAAATTCCCTCTTCTTTCCTCAAAAATCAGACTCCCAAAACTGAAAGCTAACAAGCAAGGGCAAAAACCTTTCAGCTGRTGGTTTCTGCAGTCTCTGTAGGATGGAATGACACTTTGGGAAGATGCACTTAATGAAAGTCGAGGATCTTATTGATGTCTTTACCTAACAGGTGGCTGTACAGAAGCAGAACTAGCTTCTTCTTGGAGCTTTACRTGAAAGGACAAGGACAAATGGACACAAGTTGCAACCAGGGAAATTCTGATTAAATTTTAGGAGGAGAAAAGAAGTTCATAATGAGGGCAGTTGGACAGTGGTGCAAGCATCCCCAAGAAAGGTGTGGAATCTCCATCCTTGGAGATATTCACCTTGACCAGATCAGCCCTAAGAAACCTTTAAGCCTTAAGATAAGGTCTCTTAYCATCTGACTGGGAGCAAAACAAAAAATAGGACCTTAAGAGCAAGACCGAATCATGGAAATTTTCTTGACTAATCAGATACCACCCAATTTATCCCATTCATTAGACTACCTGCTAGATAGTGACAATTAACATTATCACAGAGCTGAGTAAAGAATAGGGACATATTTTTCTGAAAAGCACTGGCTTTTTAAATGTGTTCAGCTTCTACCTTTTTGTGACCTGCATCTTTGTTAATCAGGCAATTCAAAAAAGAAAGTCATGTTGCAAAATGTAGCCTGGGTTCWTTGATTTGGATCTGAATTACAAATTTCTGGGCTAAAGTAAGGTTTCARATCAGTTAATTCCACTCTCATCATCCACAGGGACACAGCTCCAGTGAAGACTGMCAGATTGTTAAGGTAAATCTTCATTAAAAAAGACCCTGTATTAGCTTAGTTAAGGTATAAAACAAGCTTTCCGAGCTGTAAAACTCATTTCAGATATTTTTATGTTCATGGATTACATATTGCTCTTCYTAAGCAACACTATTTACTTCTACAAAGGAGGTAGCAGATTTGTGTATTGTGTAGGAGTTAAGAGAAACATCTAAGAGCTCTTTAATTAGGAGACTTCAGAGTTATCCCTGTACTTCTACTCGTTGTAATAAAAGTCCTTGCTCAGTAAAGATACCTACTCTTTTTTTAAAAAAATAATAATAAAAAAAATCACTCTCTACCACTTTTCCAGATGTTTTTAGCTCTCACACAAACTAGACATCTAGGAAATGGTCGTCTGAGCAATAAACACAGCTTAAARATTCCCCTCCTTTGCCCACTGCCTTCTTGTTTCAACTCCTACTCAACCCTTTAAGTGGGTTTGTATAAACTGAAGCATTTCACACAGGGACAGGAATGAACAGTCAAAACTATGGATGGTAAGAGGGACAGGTAGAAGAAGAAAAGACATTGTGCAAACAGGCTTAGGAAGTACTTCTACTTAATGTTTAACTACAGTACTAAACTGGAGGGCTTCAGTWGGATTGGGCTATGTTGCCTGACATAAATCTGGGGCTGTATGTCTTCATTCCCTCAAGGAAGCAGTATGAGTTGAATATTTAGAAGGAGCTTCATTCAGACAGAATTAAATTGAGGAAGACACTCTAGAAATTCATGGGGAAAAATGACCCAAATGCTTTCTGGAGAAAAAAGAAAAAAAAATYCATTCTTTTTGCCAGGATCTTCTGCACCTTTGGAAGGGATCAATATAGCGAAGTTGAGGATATTCCTGAAACTAACTGCCAATAATTTGAACTTTTTCCTTACTTTTGCAGAATTTTATAGCCCCCATTATGCAAGGATAAATATAGTGTGTTTGTGACACCTTCTATCTCAAATTTATTCACATTAGGTTGTCCCTGGACTCAAGCTCCTGGTACATGTAATATACAAATAGAAACATCTTTGAATATTACAACATAGGCAATTGCAAGAGTATAAAGGGGAAGAAAAAAAGACATACCCCAAAACAATCAACACCCCTTCTTTGTTAAAAAATGAAATTTTCCATAATTCTCTTGTATTCATAAAGCTTCTTATGCCAACTCAACTTTCCCTTTTACAAGGGAGAGAAAATCCACAGATTATGCTGCAAAGATTTTGGAAGGAATCCTCTAAGCCCTCTTCCTTTTTCTGAGCGGAAAAGGACACTAAAGGTAGAAATTGCTAATAGTAGAGGAAAGCCCTTAAATGGGATGACCTCAACAGAAGCTTTAAATCTCTTGCCTACACAGTTTTTCATTGCCAGCATATTCAAACATTGCRGGAGGCAGAATATTCTGCATGAAACTCAGTGGGAAGCAGAGGTTGCCAGAAGAAAATGTTTGGAGGGCACACTATCAGGGCTAGGCTATGTGTATAAGGCTGAAAATTAGCTGTTTTTCYGCAAGGAAGCTCTTTTAAGAGGAATCTAGTTTATTTATTTATTTAGACGCAGATGGCAGCCTCTCAAGATGTTATGCAGAAATATGACACACAACACAAGTATTTTCATCTGAGCATATTTTTTCTAATCAACTCCCTGCTATTCAGCACTAAATGACAAACAAAAGTTTAGTCCCCAGAGTCTAGTAATACCCTAGTCTAACTCAATGCTATATCTTGAGTCCAACAGTTTTAAGTGATGAAATGTAACGACTGTTAATACACTGGAGAGCAGACCAGATGAGCTCATAGGATTGTCTGACTAAAATCTTCTAAAGGAGGGAGGGAAGGAGATTCCARTTTGTGGGGAGGAAATCACACCATCCATGCTGATGAGCACATTTGATGGACAAACGCCATAACCTAAGGTTAGTCAGAAGTGCCTAATGTAACTTCTTGGTTCTATACAAGGGAAAATAAGAGGAAAGAAATCCAGATTATATTGGCTTAAGACATATCATAAAATATGTTAATAACAGTCTCATGTAATCACTGTATCACATGATTCTCTATGACATTGCTGATAGCTTTCACATTGTGTTTTCATGCAATTCATCCGGAATCATGTACCTCCATTTACTGTGAAATAYAAGCAGCCAAGACTTGTGGAAGGACATCATATAAGGATATCACATTAAAGAATGCTAGCACTACAGACGGCAAAAAAATTTAAAAGGAAGTCAGACACTACCAAAACCTTTCTTCTCTTGATCCCTCCCACCGTACATCTAGTTTCTGACACTGTCGCATACCAGCTTTAATAAATATTACATAATTTCCTTTTGATGGGAAAGTCATATATACCCAAATGTGTTGATGCAGGTTCATTCACCACACAATAGTGCAATGCAGTACACCAAGAATGAGTCATCCTCTCATTATAGCCACATACGRACATAATTAAAAATGTAAGGAACTCCCACACAAACTGAAGTGGTTTTAGCATTTTCTACATGAAGAATGCGCATGGTTATAATATTTTCCAATAATTTAGCAATTTACTGTTTTTATTTTTAAACAAGAGCATGCTAAAAGAATGTTAATGCCAGTTCAAGGAATTTCTATATGCTGCGCTATACCAGGGTGGTCTAACTTCAGCAGCCATGGCATTCACACCCAGCTTTTATAGTCCCTTGCCCCTTCCTTCCAGCATTTCCAATTCTTCTCAGTGCCCTCCCCACCTCCCCAACAGACYGCTACCTTCCATGGTCTGCGCAAGTAGGTCCTTCCCCTCCTCTCCTTCTCCCGTACAAACAGCCTTGCCTTCCATCAGCAACAGCTGCTCCTGCACACACCACTCCGAGACTGCTAAATGTTGTCTGAGGAGCAATGGGCCTGGGAGGGTTGCTGCTGCCAGGTGAGGCAGGCCATGCTCRTAGCAAGAGCATGGCAACTGCTGCTGCTAGTGCAGGTTTCCCTCCCAGAAGTAGGAGCAGCAAGCCTGGATCCCTGGGAGGCCGAGGAAGAGGAGAATTTCAGGTACTTGAATCGCTGCTCATACTTGCTGCTCAGAACAGCTCAGTCTCCTTTTGAAAAGGGCAGCAGACTGCAAAGAYGGGTCCTCTGCCCAAGAACTGCTTGTTGAGATCAACTATTACGCAATTAAAGATATGAAAAACAAATATTTCTGACACACTAACTACATCTCAAGGAGACTTAGTCTTTATGGTTAAGAACAACAAAAATTTACAAAGTCACAGTTGCAGTAATAAGAAGTTTCTGTATCTTCTGTATTTTAAAGGTAACTTGCTTAGGTAAACAAATTCTCACGTGAATTCTTCAGTCCGTACAAAGGATGTACTCCCACTTTTATCCTTAAGAGCTATGCCTGAACATGGTTAAGAATAAAAGCCCCAAACTTGCATTTCTTTTAAACTTCAATTTCTCATTTTGAAAAGCAACTGGGGTCTTTACTATTCAGATGATTTTGCCCTAATTGACCCTTTGAGAAGATTATCCCAAATCATTACTTTCCCTTCTCTGCTACATCCAGTAAAAGTCTTATGTGGCATGCAAATAACACTTAAGTTTCAGCTTTGCTTGGCAACCTCATGTATTTCAGATTTGAATAGTTTTTTTGTTTTCAGGTAGATGCCCAGCACTACCAGCAAGTATGCTTTTTGTGTTCCCTCCCTCCTTTTGGGAACGTGTAGTTGAAGATAACTACTTAGAATTTGGGACTCTAGCAGTTTCACACGAAGGAACTATCAAGCTTAAATCTTCCCCTTTAGTCTACATCTCTCTCAGTTAAGCCTACTGAAAGCCAGCTAACTAGCAGCTTAACACTACAGAAAACCTACCAAACTAGCTGGTAAGAAAGAGCTATTCAGATCTCTTTGCACTCCTCCTAGTTATTTTTTCTGAAAAATAAAACTGTGAAYGTGTATTTCATGAGAAACTACGATAAAAGGAAAATGAAGGGTTTAGATTCATGCAGTTTTCTCCCTTGAAATTAGTAGTAAAATCAACTTACCTGCTGTGCCAGAGCATCCTACCTTTTCAGAAATGATGAGCCTGTTACTGTTAGGGGAAAGAAATGGTTGGAGCAAGTGAATGGTTACAGCAAACTATATAAATTGGGCCCGCATATGAAAACATATTAAAAAAGAAAGTGATCACTGCAGCTGGCTGTCTCAGTGCTGATTTTTTTTTTTTTTCATTTTTTTTAAGGGAATTTACCCTGTTGCTTCCTACAATGGAGAAGCAGTGAAATGGAGGTAGTCATTTCTCAGCTTCAGTCTCTCAGTTGCTCCCTGATGAGAATAAAAGATATCTGGGAATTTAGTGCTAACTAGAGATCTCACAATTCACCATAGCTAAGAAAAAGCCTTCCTGCACTTCTGAATTATTTTCCCCATTAAGGGAGGTATATAATACCTCCCTTTTCCACTCCTTCCTTCAACTGGGTCTTCTCTAGTTCTCCTCAAAAGAAGCAGAATGCATACACAGCCATGGATACACCGCAGGGCTTACCCTGTCAATCCTAGATAAAAGTTTCTTTCTATCAATGTAGGTGTACCTTGAACAAAATTTCAACTCTATCGTTCTCTTCATAATTTTTCAGCTTGTTACACCACAGTTTGGGGCGTACGAGCTCTTTCCAAGCCAATCAACTAAATGCCCAAGCATTAGAAACTTCATCGTAGCAATGGTGCAGTATTTGATTTGATTAGAACAATCACTTCACAGTGTCTGACTGATGTAAATGAGACTGATTGGAGGTACAACCCAGGACAGACCAATTCTAGGACCTGATGGCAATTTTAGTAATTTTCTGCAAAACCTATGTGTAAAAGAACAGCAGCAAATCAATTTACCCACCTAACCTCACACCMTCCCCCAAAGTTCTCACTTTAAGAGAAGCAATAATACAGTTAGAGCAGAATTATAAAGATATCTGAAAATATCTGTAAATACTGGGCACATACCAAGATACATATCGACCTGTAACAAGATCTATAAAAATAGAAAAATGAGTACATAAATACTATTGTGCAACCAAGAGAGATCTTTCTTAACGGCTGAGGACTCCCAAGGATGCTGAACTACCTAAGTTTCCCTCCAGTGGCCTTACCCAATCTTGTAACAACGCTGCCTAACYAATTCGGGTGCTGATCTCTTCTCCTCAGAGAGGGAGAGAGTAGGTGTAGTGTGTTAGGAAGCATACTATCATTCTTACATGTCTC
>NW_028186868.1:2841698-2852171 GCF_003343005.1 Rhea americana
AAAAAAAAAAAAAAAAAAAAAAAAAAAAAAAAAAAAAAAGACAAAATGCATTTCACTTTGTACTAATGAATTATTTATGGAAAATAATCATAAACTCGTATGAGACGAGAACCTTACCTATCCTCATCCTTTCATAAAAGTGCTTATAGTAGTTGCGTAGTACTTGGTAAAACATATTTTGCACAAGATTATCACTGTTATCTTCCCCTTTTCACCTAAAAGTATAGAATTATATGGCATATTTGCATTACATTACCCTTATTAGGCTTGTAATTTATAATATACAATAGTGCAGCAAAAGTTTCTTCAGGTGGGCATTGAACAAACACTAMACTTTAACTGCAAAGAATCTGGATAGACGTATTAATTTCACTGGGGGCTAARTTTCACATGCCATAATCTAAAACAAATAAGATATCAGTAAGTCAAAAATCATACTTCATACCAGGAATTTAAAATATAAAAACTTGAAAATAAATCCATATTTTATTATCAGAAGTCTCTATCTTTCAAAAAAATAACTCTTAGTGATTGCAATTTGTGTATTCTATTATTGTGTTAAACAAATCTGTATTATTATTGATAAACATAAAAGATGTAAAAGGTCATGCAGTGCTCCTTAACATTTCATGCATCAGTTACAAATTTATTCATATATCTTTTTCAATTAAATGACATTTCAAACTGGACTATGCTAACAAAATAATAATAGGGAACYCTTAACTACAGCATGATATAGCGAGAAGAATAATTATTTCTTGAAGATGACCACTGTGCCAGACTAAAATCTAATACCATAACAGATAGGACTTAAGAGCAAAATATCTTGACACATCATTGTAACAAACTCATTTTCTTCCTTAAGTTTCAAAACAAGTGGAAAATTAAAGATCAGTTAGGGATACTGATTATTTTAACTTGTATTACTTTATCAGGAGATTCAAAACTCAGCCTTTAATGTTAGCTGGGTGAATCCATACTTGGAAATGTAAGTAACAAAGTCTGACACCTGAAAGTGCAGAGCATCAGTACTTCCCTATGAAGTCAATAAATTCAGTATGTATCCAAATTATCAATTCAAAAAAAAAAAAAAAAAAAAAAAAAAAAAAAAAAAAAAAAAAAAAAAAAAAAAAAAAAAAAAAAAAAAAACAAAAAAACTCAAGGCCACAAAGACAACAAATCAATGACATGTTTGTTATCTGTAAAGTACTCCTACTTGAATGACTATATCCAATGCATTTAAAGCTCACTAAACATATGTTATCTTTTTCTTTTATTTTATGGAATCTAAAGAGTTGTTGGCATTTAGCATTCCAGAAAGGCAAATAAAACCTTTGAAACAAATATTTCCTCTAATTTCTAAGAGCAGAAACATCAAGAAGAATTAAAATCAAGTTCAGAAAAACTTCATTTTGGAGGGCTTACTTATCCCAGAATAGGTCCAGAATCTTGGCCCATAATAATGAGCAGTTAGCCCATTTACTAAGTTATAGTACAGAACCTTTTGAGAAGGCAAGTTCTCTTAATTACACAAAATATTTTGTATTCATTTTAAGGTTCCCCATCCTATTTTCTTCTGAGGGAGACTACCACGTATATTTGCTTAGTACCTTAAAAAGCCAGTTCCTAGAAGAACATGAGATAACCAGTATATCTAAATGTCCTTTTTTTCCTCTCTTTAATTTAAAAAGTTTTTTGCTGCTCCACTGTTCATGTTTAGAAAGGTCATTTCAAAAAAAAAAAAAAAAATCAAGAAAACCCCCACACAGACACAAAACACTTCCCCTGACCTAACTGACTATACAGAAACCAATAAAGCTGATTGAACATGAAGCACTGTCAAATGTACTGAAAATGGAAAAGAATCAGGAAACAACAACCACTARCTTTCAATAACATTAATCAAAGACATAACTTCTGTTGATTTTGCTCTCTGATTAATTGCCTACATATACACACAAAGTAAAAATAGATAATTCTTAAACAAAACACAATAATCTGTCATCTTTTATATTTGGGAATAAAAAAAAGAAAATCACAGAACACCGTACATTGTTCAAAATACCCATTTTTTTGCTGTATTAAGTTTTTTCTCCTTATACTCATGTAAGAAAAAAAAAAACTTATCTTCAAATTCCTTGGTGAAAGTGTGTTTCCCTGCACTGCCATAAATACATCTTCATACAATCACTGACTTCAAGAGACGCTCTAGTTGGTTATTCTTTCCATATGTTGAAAAGTATTTTTTAAACTACCTATGTCAATACAATTTTATCTATGGCCAAATGAGAATCAGCTTTATGGTTACAGTTGGTTTTGACTCATTTCTGTGTTTTGAAGAAGTGCCTACTGAATTTGAAACGTGGCCAGAAGTCTGAGGGCTGAGGGCAGGGCACAATCCAAAAAAATCTGTTTACACTTGAAGGGTTTTTCTTTGAGCTTGCTGTCCCAAAACCGAAAGGGACAATGAAAAATAAGTAATCTTTACTCAAAATATTTACATTTTTTGGTTAGACTACCTTTCTCAAAATGACCTCTTTACGCAGTTCTCTAAGCATCTGTTAAAGGATGTCATACATGGATCTAGAGTAGAAAAAAGACAGTATCCCAATTCATAACCAGTCCCCTAGAATTTGTTAATAACAAGAAACTGCCTTCTATTTTCAGCAGACATTAAGACTCTATTCTTTCAGTTTCCAGCTTTTTTAAAAAGTCTTACGTTAGACTACTTCAATATGTATTATTTATTTGCTACTCAATCACACAATGTTAAAAGTTTCTTTTGAGTCTACAGAGATGAAAACACTTCATGCAGTATTCTTGCGTGTCCTGCTAACAAGCACATGACATTCTCCAGCTATATATTTGATATGCAAAATGGTTCAAGAACTGGGCATATTTGTTGATGTGTGATGAAATGCAAGTATGTAATGAAAAGGAAGGGAAAAAAAAAGTTTATTTCACAGGCACTCCTTATATGCTGGTGGAAAAAATACCAGTCATCCATAACCCAGAATGTAGTCCAAGTTACCACAACATTAAAAAAAACTAGTTCTGGATTCCAAGGAGCTGCCAACACTGATGGATTTACAAAGTAGGTACCTCAGTAGAAACCAGACCAGTGCTCCACTTCACTGGTTTGTACAATGCCTATTCTAACAGGACAATGAGTAGAATCTCTCAGTGTTTACACAGTACAAAATTAATTTCATAAATAATAATTTAGTGAACTGTTCCATAATTGTTAACGATGCAGAAGGAGGTCTAATAATCTCTGCATTACAATTTTCAAATATCTCACACGAAGTTCCCTCCATCCTATAGAAAGAGGACTTGCATTCTTTCCAGAAGTATTTTTATACTACTTCTATAAACATAGTTTTTTCCTATTTTTCTTATAAATGCCTACAGTTCTTTTAAATATTCGTTACCCCTTGGCCTCATATATATTGTAGTAAATAGTTCTTAGAACTAAACAGAAGCAATATGAAAAGCTATTAACTTTTTATTTTGAATTTAAATTTCATTGTATGTCCATTTGTCCTAATTTGCTTAATTCCAGAATAGACATTTCCATACACATCAGCCATTATTTCTTCATGTCTCCATTCTTCCTGCTCTCTAAAATAATCAGGTGCAAGTTTTTCAGCATTCCCTTCGTATACATTTTAAATATATATATATATATATATATATATATAAGTATCCTCTTTATTCCTGTTGTGTCATGTTTTATCAATGGCATGTCCAAGATTCTCCAGTTATATATACATTAGAAGTCCACATAGAGATCTCTCACATGGAACTAGCCTGAGAAGACAGCTGGCCAGTCTCTCACATTGAACTAGTCTGAGAAGAAGCTGGCTAGTTTCTCAACTCTTTCTCATTTTATCCCATCTTAAAAATGATCTAGCAATCCAAGTCGAATTCTGAGGGACAACAGTACTAACACATGGAAAATACTATGCCAATACATATTATTCACAAAGTCATTCCACACCAAGCTTGTCTGAAGAGAAGTAACAAAGACAGGACTAAGAGAAACCTTGAGAGGTAATTCAGTCCAACATTAATCCAAGTCTTCTCCGAGTTGCCTTCAGCAGGCAACTGCAGCAAGGCACGCAACTCTCACCTCAAGCCAAAAAAACCCTAGGCGCTAGTAAGGAAAATGAGCAGTTCAAGTTATTCTCTCTGTTGTTCATCACTTTGCTTACCTTCCTGCTTCAGTTATGTCAATCTGAAGTTTCTATTTTCTCCTGTCTTAAGAAGTAAATAACTATGTGTTTTTCTGCAAGTTTTGTATCTTTCAGGCTCTTTGCATTTTTTTAAAATCAATCACTAATAAATATTAATAAGCAATTATTTTTATCAAAGAACCTTATGACATCCTACCCTTAAACTTCTGACTTGATAAATGAAATAAATTTACTGATTCCTCCTATAATTTTTCCTCCTCTTGTAACAGCCTCCTTCCAAGGATGTTTTATTGACTGAAGATTTAACTGTACTCTCATCATATCCCCTTTTTAAGTTGCTAATGTGATCTAGACAAATCTTCCTTGACCCATATTAAAATGATTTGGTCCAATTTTTACACATTTTTGTATCAACTTGTTAACATTAATCTTGCCAACAGGAACACAGAATAACCCTGAGAGCTTCTTTAGCAAACATATATTCTATCTACTTCACAGTCTTATGAGACTGGAGACATTACTTTCTTTTTTGTTTGTTTAACTGAAGCAGCAAGCAAGAAAAAGTTGAGTTACTATGTCATGCATAGCTGCAAAAGACAACATACTTTCTTCTGATTTCAGGTTTCCTCTGTTATTACCACAAGTTATTCTGAAGGTCTGCAATTTTAGCAATGATGGGGGTGGGAGTGAGGAGGAAGTCTGATCTTCAGATATTCTCTGTACATAAAGAAGTGAGCCTTGTAAACCGAGCCTTTACTTCATTTTGCTTCATCTATGCTTTTCCAACGCTGATATATCTGGTATGACAAATACGTCCTCAGAAATCACTTTTGTCTCTTGTAGGAAGATGTAATGACYGTTATTGATACCTTTTGAGTAGTCCTTAGAGATTTAGACTCCAGGGATCCGATCCTCAGTTGGTATGAACTGATGCAATATCTGAAAAACTACACAACTAATAGCATTATGTTAACCACTGATCCTGGAGATATAACACAATTTTTGGTGAAAACAGTAGGAGTTTATGACTAAAGTGAGTATTTCTTGCTAGTATATTATCCAGAGCTAGTATTAAGTTTTTTTCAGGGACTGAATTAAAACAAGGAAAAGAGTGAGTGAGTCTGTCTGTCTCCTCTCTTTAATGAAAAGCTAATAAGAGTCTGTCTCTCCTCAAAGGAACAGTTAGACTATATTATAAACTGAGTATGCGAAAACACTGGAAAGGAATGGGACTGTTCTTTCCAAAGTAGCTAGCTTTTAGATCAGTCTGGCTTTGTCAAAGCTGTATGCCAGTCTTCAAACATGCAATACACACAAAAACACAAAATATAACACAATTATGAAGCACCTCTGTTCAGAAGTAGCAGAGGATGGCAGAAAAAGCAAGCAAACAGTTAGTTACACCTCATGTTCTCAAGAAAACAGCCTTAAAACTCAAGCAAACTCTGCACTTAAACCCTGTATTATTATTATGATAGTATATTAATGTTGTCCCAAACAATAAAGCCAATATAGCCCTTCACAAGAAGTTCTCGACCCTGGACCAAGACGTAAAGCAATGATAATCTGTACCAGAAACTGCATAAGGAATGGGGATGGGATAACTGATCAATTTTCCCACACAATACAGACTATCCAGTCTACCATATTACTTAAGGCTTTTGCATTTATATTAAGCCAGAAAATACAGATAAAGAAGAAACTGGCAATGCTTCAGAATATTATTTAAGAGCAGAGAAGCTGAACAACTTCAAAATGACTTACAGGAGTAATATAGATGGAAAGTTTGGTGATAGGTTACAATGTTGCAATACGGTGCCTAATGGGAGTAATAGTGTGAACTCTAAAGAGCAGGTTCTAAGCAAAATGTAACTTCTGAGGTAAAAACACACAAGTGTCTTTTATGGTTTTCTAACTGAAAACTCTTCTGCTCTGAATTAATCATTTGCTATATGCATTTGCTATACAAAACATACAAAAATACTCAGTTGAATTTGATAAATACATTAACAAATAATTTCAAAAGCTTACATGGTTTTACAAAGGGTTTTTAATCCATTTCATAGGCTCTTGTTTGGACTAATAAAAATACTTGGCTGCTTTCCAAATCACTCAGTAGAGATCAAGTCACCATCCAAGTGCAATGTACAAACACACTGAAAAAGGAAGTTCCTGTCTTGAAGGCTTTTTTTGGAATAACATTTTACTACCAAGAAAAATAAATAAAGGGAGGGCTGAAAGCAGCTTCTGTCCTTCCAGAATGCTAGAGAAATCTGAAAAAAAAGTAACACATCATCCTAATTTTCTTTTAGTTGCACTATGCACTGCAATTCCCCAAGCAATGAGTTTCTGCAGCTTTCCTTTTACCTTTGCCTTATGGGAGGGTTGTACGTACAACATGTGATCTACCATGAGAAATAATTTGGTTCACGCTGCACACCTTTCTTGACTGCTATGCTATTGCAGGTGACCTGAAAGAGTTATGCTGGAGAGGCCATTTTTTGTGTGGCATCACTTTGTCTTCTGTTACTGTAATGCCAACCATTTAGGCACATCAAGGGTGGGAGCAAAAGAAACCGGGAAACTGGAAAACTTGACAGCTGTCAGAAGAACAATTCAAGCAGCCTGTTCTTTGCCATCCTCTTTCCCAAGATGCCTTTAAAAACAGGCAGCAAACTGGACAAATTGCTGTATTGCAACAGCTCAGAGACTTACTGGAAACTTGCAACTCAAAAACATATCGCGCATGCAGTCAGCTCAGCCACTCAGCAGAGAGAGCCCACAGCACRTAGCCACTGTCACTACCACCAACTACATAGTTCACTCGTGGCTAGGATCAGCTTCATGCCCACTTACAAGTCAGGTCAGGCATTACGGTCACGTGAATCAGTTCCTCTTGCCCTAAGGGRCGAGAGGACGGCCAAACTCCTTTCTGCGCGGCTCAGCATTCATTGAGAACATACTGCATTCCTCCCCATTTCCAGTCTGCTCCACAAGTGCTTCTACACTTGCTTGATCCCTGCTGAGACTAAAGCCACGAGACAGCCAAATAACAGATACTAATTTTCCTTTAGTGTTAGCATGGAATTTTGCTTTCGAAATCTGTTTTTAATCTCAAACTGCTCTGGGTAAGAGAGAGAAGAGGCGGTAAACAGAACTTAAGTTCGACCAGTTGTGTCCCCCTGCCTGGCTTTTCTTTCAGCACAAATATCATTGTTTCCAGTAGAACAATGACCTGCACATAGCACCATTAGCCAKCTTAAAAAAAAAGAAAAAAAAAAGATATATTCCAATCATCTTTTATTGTCAAATGCCTCAYGCTCCTGCAAGTTGTTCATCTGAACTAGTACGCACAAGGAGGACGACACTAATGCCACAGTACATACTGATGGTGCTTGTCTATTCTAGCAAAGTAATGTAATTCACTATATTTCTTCTTTTCCTATGTGCCAGTCACCAATCTGCCTTATTTCAATTACAAATCACAAACATATAGCTAGATATGCTTTTCTTGCTTTATACTATGAAGGCCCTTCTACCCCAAATCTCTTTTTATAGAGTTTACTCTTAATTATATCCAGATACTGGACATTGCCCACTTTCTACAAAACTTCACCTTAAACTAAATGAATTCCATCGCTTGGCAAATTCCAGCTGCCCTGTTAAGGTTCTCTCTGGATCACCCAACAGATTCTTCGATTTTTATCAAAAGGTTTCAGCCCTTTCTAAAAGGGCAAGACAACTCTCTAGGCTTGTGCAAGTCACAGATTCCCTTTCTTGTTTCACTTTGTGTACTCCTATTAAATGGCACTTCCCTGGATATTAATGTGGAGCTTAATACACTTAAAAGACTTGCAATAAAATTTCATATTAACTTTTAATTCAACTTTGATGAAGGAAACTTTCCAAAACTTCAGATGAATCACAACCTTCTGTCTGATATGAGGCCACTTCTTGTCTTGTCTAATTTTCACTAACACGCACTGCTTCTAGGTACAAGAGAAAGCCCTGTTTAAATCTTTTCTAATGATCACAACATTTCAGTTCCTTGTGGTTGTTTTTCTGTTTCACTGATCCATTTAAGGATCACTTCTTTCACTTGTGGTAACAGCTGACACCAGTATCTTTTGAAAAATTGGAACCATAGTCAGGTTTACTCAGTGACCAACTCCCATTTCTTCCACCTAACCACCTTTGAGACTTGTGTTTCACTCCAACTCCATTTTCAAAATGGTGTTTTAAAACTTTCTTAAAGTTTTAAAATACACATTTTCAGTACAACCATTTGTTTATTAAAAATGTTCTTTTGATAACAGGTAGATACTAGTGTGCTGAAACCACCAACTCCCAAAGTAAACATTCCTGTTACTTTATTCCCTGATACCCTGCATATCTGTACCATTTTTTGCTGGTTGTCTTGTCTGAGACCATACAAACTCTGGAGCAAGAGCAGCATCCTGAAAAGCATGACTTTAATACTAATATTTAATAGTAACTCCAGTCATGAAGATGGGATTTGACTACACATACAAGCTTTCTTTTTTTCCCCTCTTGTGTACTCTGAAGAAAAATGAAATAAAGAAATCTAGGCTAGAAAGAATACACACACACACACACACACACTAGACTAAGCTCTGAAGAGTTTTACTGTCCTAAATTAGGGCTACACAACCAACACAACTCACATAGTTCAAAAGCATTCATTGCAATAATCCAAATATTAGTAACCACTTTCACTGTAAAGTTTTAAACAATTCTTTCCAATATTTTTTCAGCTATAATTTAAAAATTGTCTAAAAATTTTGAAGTGTGTGCTTTTCTAGAAGTTTCAAAATTATCCTTTCCAATTAACAACTTCTGTTTTGACTAATTGAGTTTTTCCCAACAATAAAGATGTTTTGATAAAAATTTCCTAAACCAACTCAAGTAATAAGTTGTTTTTCAAAACATGCTTTTGTCTTCCTGACAGCATCCTCCATGGGGAAGCAGGAGCTCTCAAAACTAACAGAAGGTGTATGCGGAGGAGGTGGGAAGTTTGGAAAGAATGCTCCAAATGCCAGATCTATCATCTGTATTAGTAATATGTCAGATCTGGTGTGTATGAAGAGCTAACGATGAGGGTAGGAATCTGATGAGATTTCTGCACAACAAATACTTTACGATAYACGATCCCTGCAGTGTTGACACTGTTGGAAACGTGATGAGGTGTCAATTTAAAATGGAAGGAATGTCCTGAGTAAGGAACAAAACAGGATTCTGAGCTGCAAGGGGAGGAGAGAAAGGACCTATTTACTACATCTTACTGAATAGCAGTGTGAAGTTAAAAATATGAACAGCGAAGAGAAGAGTGCMGCTTTAACAAGAGATGGAGAATGTGTCAGCTTGGGAAGCACCAAGGACAAGCTAGCTCTAGGAAGAGGGGCGCCTCTCAGCTCCTCTCTAGAAGAAGGTCCACTCTGGCAATCTAGAACTGCTGAGCTGGGCCCCATGCTTCTGTGGCAAAAACATCTGCCAGAAATCCTAAGCAGCTAGAGAAGCAGACTGATGCCTGGTATAATCTAGGTCGGCAAAGTATTTTTCTTCTGTAACTTTGTTTCCAAGTTTTATAATCAGAGAACTACTATCAAGAAATTACCTCAAGAAAGACACAGATGATCATAACCAACTGCAATCTGTAATAAATCTGGAGATAGTTTTTATTTCCTAGCAAACTACACAGCTCAGTTTAGGGTTCGGCAGCATTGTGTCAGAAGAGAGGCGAAATCTCAGTTAGTTTACTTGAACAAAAGTCCCCTCAACAGCAGATACAAGATGTTTCCATCTTGCACATTTTTGGGTAATGACACATTGTGACCACCTCCTTGGCTCTTCTTTTTTAGGGACCTGTACCTTAGGTCCACTGAAAATACATGAAAATACAGAAAAGTCTCACATGACTGTGATCCCAACAGTCAGTAGACAGTTTTCAGTGTTAAGTTGTCCAGACAAAAGCCTATGGAAAGCAGAAGGATGTGGTGGCAGTTGAGGGAGTAGTAACAGCTCCATGACATGCAGGCGTATGCACCTCAGATAATACTTTATGTGTTACTGTCATTCCAGTACGGGCCTTTTCACTTCCACTGGATGTGCCGTAACGGGGCCCTAGTTGTACCAATATTACCAGAATGAAAGGTCAGTGGGAATGATTTACTCATTTGTGGCTAGTGATCTACCCAAGAAGGTCCTTTTGTTTCCTAACAACTCTTTTTTCTTTCTTTTTCTTTTTTTTTCTTTCTTT
>NW_028186868.1:2852191-2897211 GCF_003343005.1 Rhea americana
CCATGAGGCAAAAAACCCCCCATATGTTGAAGGCAGTGATATCAATCAGGAGCAACATCACACTCCAAAACCTGTATTAATTATCACAAAACCATCACACATGTGAGCACAGTCATCTAACTCAACTACTCAACTTACAGTCCATCATCTCGTGCATTTTCCCCTCCAGCTTTGTTTACATCCGTTGAGATTTACATTCCTTCCTTAGCCCATGCAAAGGCAGAGATATTCCTGGCATCAGTGTGTGCATTACCATGGTTACCTGGTTCTTCTGCAGCATAATGGGTTGGTCTATGACCCCACGGTGCAGCTCCAGGAGAGCGTTCCTCCCTTGTCCGCTGCTTTTCAACCTCGCCTGCTACAGCCCGTTTTTCTGAAAATCTGAATGTAAGCCATAGAGGGGCACCCCGCACAAACTCTAACAAAGTCTTTAGCATATTTTTGTGCTTATATAAGTTGTCTCTAAGCATGCTTAGACTGTTTTCATGTGGTTTTTCCAGCAAGCCATCATCAAAAGCGTACCTGCAGATACTACCTCCTGCATTTTGTTTGCAAATGCAATATTACACTTGGAAAAGTAACCTCACAAGTATGCTTACAAGAACATCTATGACTACACAACAACCTGGGTCTGCCATGAAAGAGCAAAGATTTGGGGGATCAGAACGAAGAACAGGTAGTCTCAAATGAGGGTTTCAGATTAGAGGAAAAAGAAAGAATGGTTTCCTCCCACAAAAGTAGTTCAGGTTTTTGTGGTGTTACAAATTTTACAGTACAACTTGAATAAACTGTAATCTASTGAGATATTAGAAAGCCAGGCATTAAATCAAAATAAGCTCTCAATTAAAAGAAAAAGTATAAACAAGAGAATTTTAACAAAATATAAAGAAATACAATGAAGACAGAATCCAGTTCAGATAGAAGGCATACGCATCTCCACAACTAGCTCAAATTTTCACTGAAATAAAACCTAATAACTTTATTTTCTAAGCAATATCATTCTCACAGGTTTACTCCAGACAATATTTGCAACAAAATAGATGTGTAAAGTATTATGAAGACYGCTTACTCATTTCATTCATCTGTTCCTATCATTTCTGTTTCTAATATACATAAAAATTTGAGTCTTTGATCTATTCAGAGAAATTTAAAGAAATGATTTAATCTTTGGAAATGGTACACTGAATATGTGCACCACACAATGTCAAGTCAAATACAGATGTATCTTATGATGTTTCTGAAAACACAGATATCAATGAATCTCGGTGAGAAAAGCAAAAGCTGGCAAAATTCTAAATGATTTAGTCATATAGCTGTGTAAAATAAAGTTGTGAAATTCTCCAGGCTCAGTTTAACGTGGCTGAAACAAAGCAGGTAATTTGTCTGCATCTGAATAGCAAAAAAAGGTCAATCAAATGAAAAATCTACATGAAAACAACCAATTTGTACACTTACCTTTTCCATTTATTGTTAATGCTGATGCGATTGTGGCTGTTACTGGCACTGGTAATTGTGGCACYAATGAATGTATCCTTGGTCGACTCCCCATCCTGGCACGCTCGGCACCAGGTCCTAATAAAGCTCCCACTGGTTTTTCTGCTGCTACTTCTGGTGCTACAGAATCTTCTTGATCCTGTTCAATGTGGTCCATTTTATCAGGGCTTTCATTCTGGAAGCCATCAACTGTTGTCCGGCTTTTAATTGGACTTTTGGGCACTAGGATTTTAATACCTGATTTTGCAAGGTCCATATTTTTCCTGCCAGAAAGAGATGGTGAATTGTTTTTCCGGAACTTCTGGGCAGCAGTAAAAAGTTGATTATTTTTTGACTCATGGTCTTTACCCATAACTAAGGATTTAGTGGATGTCTTTGAAAAAGAACTATTGGTAGATCTAGAAATTTGTTTTCTGGCATTATTTGGAGAGGTCCTGTTTGTCCTGGTTAATGTGCTTTCTTTTTGCTTTTCATTGTGACGTCTGTTAAATTCATGTATATATTCCTCACAATTAACAAGGTGCTGTTCTGGCTCCCAAGTATCGTCTTCACTGTCATATCCTTTCCATCGAACCAAATACTCTGTTTTTCCCTTCTTGTTTTTCCTCTTGTCAACAATTCTCTCTACCTGTTAAAAAGGAAAATGAAGGGTTAGATATGATAGATTTATAAAAATAAATGTGGAGTCAAGTAAGTAACTTGCACAGAAATTCTTTTCAAGCATAGATAAATTCAAAATTACTGTTGTAGTTCTGTACTTCTATATAGTAGCTCCATAGCTTACAGGAAATGCATCTTTTTAAATTTTGTTATTATCTTCTATCTAATATAAGATGTTCTTAAAAAATTATTATATATATAAAATTTATCTATATATATATTCTTCAATAAATATTTTGCATGCACAGGAGTCTGATTGTGACATATCACAGTTGACAATTAGAGTGAAGCACTGGCCCCAGCAAAGCTTTGACATCAGCTTCAACAGGGATGGGATTTCACTCTGCAAATATAGAGAGCATGCTTAAATACGCTGTATAAATACTTTGTTTACCTTACAAAACTTATGAGTTTGATACTGTTCGAATAATTTAAATAGCACAAGGCATACGTGAGAACTTCTTGCTTATCCTGAGCTGTTCTTTGGTTACCAGGGACAATACTATACTGCTCAGAAATCAGGGCAAATACACAGAATTTCTTAGAGGCCATTCTTCTTGTGAAAACAGAGAACTTGAATGGCCGGCGTCTTTGATACACATTCTTGAGCAAATTACTATGCCTCACTTATCTGCAAACGGAGATGATATTTATGTCACAAGTATCAAGCATGATCATGCTACAACTGCATGTGGGACCCAGAGGCTAGAGGAATCCAGGCACTGGGGCAAATCAGGCAGGGCAGACGGCAGCAGCTGCACAGGCAGAGGCGTGTGCCTCGTACCAGAACTCACACCACTTGCGCTAGCCCCACAGGAAGGGAATTCCTCTGTGGAAAGAGAGATGCAAGTGCAGTCTTAGGATTACCACATTTTATCATTTCACTTTTCCTACCTAAACTCCTCCTTTTGCTAAATTCTCCAGCACTTCATTTCAGTTATAGGACTAATACAGTTTACCTTCCCGTTTCTGTCTTTCTTTTGGTTATTAAAAAGAAAAAGCCATGGTGGTGGGGATTTACTGCTTATTAACTTAACTCCTAATCCCAGCACATTTCCCTGTATGAACAAAGATCATTCACACAAACAATGATCACATATACCCAGGATAATCTCTAAAGATTATTAGATATTTGTTTTCAAAAGTGAATTCAAAATCTAAATTAGATTTCATTATTAATCTCAGCAGAAAYGTATCTATACATCTAGAACATCATGTGATAGCTTGCAGGTTTTTACCATGCTATCCTATCATTAGGATGTTGCAGAGTTCTGTTTGCCTAGGTCTTAAAACATACAAACCAAAAAGCTGTCACACTAGCTCCATCTTTACCTTGTTACTCAAGTATATGTTAGTGCTAACTCAACACACTTTAGAGAGTAATGCAAAATAAATTGTCCAGATATTTAATATAAAAAAAGTTAAAATACAACTATTTTTATTCTGGCCATTGCACTTTTTAACAGTGTTACTAACTTCTGAAAAACACACAGCTAGAAAAAGATTAAAAGGAACTATTATATTTTCATGAAACTATATTTAAGAACATCTTAAAAATGCTTCCCCAAATAGAAAAAAGTCACCATGGAGAGGAAAAAAAAAACAAACAACAAAAAACCCCCACATGTATTACAATGATCTTGCTTTTCTAAAACGGAGTTTTTAATTATGAATCTCAGAGAAAGATCTTGGCTACCAGCAGGTATTTGTATTTTCTATCAGGAAATCTTAACAAACTGCATCTATTATCAGACACAATGTTGTACTGATGTCTTCTAACAGTGCAAGGCCACCCATTAAGGACGTGTCCTTTTGCAGTAGGAAGCCATTCTTCTCATTTAAAAAACGCAGACACCTTACAGAGATAACAGATGAACTCCAGGACAGAGGATGTAAAAATCTATTCCTAATCAGATGATTTATAGCACAAACAGGAATGCATGTGGGAAATGCTTACATTTAGCTGTATTGTCCAAGTGTACAACACAACCTACTTTGGCATTGCTCTTTGTGATTAAAGAGAAGATTTTGTTTTAACATTGTTTAGTTCTTCCTGAAGACATCTTATTTCTCTTATTTACAATACAAAAATGATAGCAATTAAGTTGTGATACACAATTTATCAGAYGGTTTTATAGTTTTAGTGATAGACATCTTCAATTGCCTCAACTGGATTAGTCTAGCTTCCCTAGGATTACTTGAAAAACTGCTCAGGAATATTCTGCTGCAATACTTCTGTCGATCATTACAGCCACAGAAGTATTTGTCTTCCAAATTTGGGAAGAGAAAACTCACATGCTTCCATAACATACACTGAGTTACTCATCCTGGACTAGTGGAAGATTTAAACTCTATTTTAAGGAAAAAGCAGGGTCTACAAACTTGTGCTTATTCCTCTGTTGTCACCGAAAAAGAAAGCTTCTCCAAGTCATTTATACGCATTTGATGCCCAAGTAATTTTATATACTTTGATACACAGTGGTAATGTGACATGAAATACAATCCAAGACACCTCAAAGCCTTCTATCAGAAGATGCTTAATGACTTGCATCCAWATATTAAAAAGAAAGAAAACATTATAGAGTGGACAAACAGAGGTCAGTGTTCCCACTTCCTGACATGTCAGTGATGGTGCAGCCTGAGGATGCAGCTAAGCTGATGGCATAGCTAGCTGTCACCAAATAGCAATATTTCTTCTCTGCCCCTGCTGTTACCATGGAGCTGAGCTGGTGCTTTTCTGATCCTATGATGAGTTAGTTCAGGGAGCTCTGGCAGAACGCCCCTAAGCACCAGGGTAAGGGCAAGACCGCATCCTTAGTGATGAGCATGCCAAAAACTCTGGTGTCAACTAGTTCTTGCCAACTACCATTTCTGCAGTGTCCACTGCCTTCTGCCACAGGATAATACTTATTTTTAATTTTAAAAGGCTCTGTGCTGCCAGGATTTGCTGCTAATGTTCATTTTTCAAGTGTAGTGGAAGAACCAAAAAAGAAAATGATATAAAAAAGGAAAGATAGAACAAGTGTGGAGGCAGTGCATCAGGCAAAGATTTTGGAGGGCAAAAGGTACGTATCCTAGTTTAAACTTGTTAAATGATCTTTTCTCCCACCTGGGGTATTAATCAATGATGTTCAAAAACCTCAACCAGCCAAGAGATTTGACAGAAAAGCAACACACTCTTCAGAGGTATAATCCAACAGTGCAGTGCCCTAATTATAACCCCAAATACAAAAATTATACTTGAAGWTCTTTGTAAAATGGCAGATTACTCTTCCTTCCAAGGATGTTGTAAGAATTAGTTAGTGTTTGCTTTCTCTCTCTCTGAAGAGGCAGATACTTTGATTTCAATTACTTTTATTAACAAAATACATAGCACTTGCACTTTTTTTTTTTTTTTTTTTTTTTTTTTTTTTTTTTTTTTTTAAGGACAATAACACAATAAGGTTGCAGTCAAATAGGCTGTTTGGCTAAATCCATGCCAGGCGAAAAGGGTACCACTTCCAGCCCATCTGCAACTGCTCCTTCCTGTCCTGTGCTCAGAGACGGCAGCTCCTCCCCATCAGCCAGCATAACTTCTTCTGCAATTATTCCCTAGCGTAGTTTTGTCAAAGTGATCTGGCTTAGATATTAAGAATACCTGAGCTAATGTAGACATCCTGAAATGACTGGTTTGGGGAGCAGCCACATACACAGTATTTCTGACACCTTTAAGAGGACTGTAAATTTCAGCAGAGGACAAAACACACCTATGAGCAGGATGGGTAAAGTAACCTCTTTGCTCTGCTACAGTCAGAAAAAGAACATGCGATCTTACTCTTAGATGAAAAATCTTTAATTCAAGCTAATTAAAGCCAGGATTGAATTCAAAAAGATGTTCTCAAGAGTCTAGAAGAGATTGTATTTTGGGGCATATTTATGAACTCTAAGGCATATTATATGTATGTCTATCAACTTTAAGACTTGAAAAAGTTAAGAGGTATAGTTGTCCCCAGATGGAAAAAAAAAAAATCCYGAACAAAATGAGGAAAATAAGCATATAAGTAGGTAAGTAAATATTGAAGAGCTCCTGCCTTACTTATCATAAATCCATTTTCCATTCCCAGTGTTCCTCTCTGTGGGAAGATTCTTATGCCAGACTAAATTAATTTAAAATTAACAGAATAGAATCTATTTGACTTCATAGTCTGGTGTCTGTAAAATAGACCAGAAGGCCTTGTTCTGTTAGCTTAAGGCCATGYTTACATTAGTGTTTTGGTTCAGAGCAATAGTGTAATTTAGAACCAAATCCTTCCCCCAGCCTCTCCCTTCCCACCTACTGTTCAGTGGTTTTGTTTGCAGACTGATTTTTGTATATGTGATCTGATTTTTTTCTGAAGAAAACTTAACTGGAAATACACGTGGCATGGAAATTCAAACCCAAGAGCCTCCACTAAATCTAGTCCAAAATAATATTGCTGTACAGCAAAATGTGTAGATGTAGGGGCCTCAGGACCAACTGCTTCAATCTACTGATTTGCTACTATTGTGCCAAATCACTAATGTAGACATTCGTTAACCCTGACTCGAGCTAGCACAAGTGCAAGTCTTGCATGCTTACTTGTGCTACATATGAACAGCTGTCCTGAATTAAATTAGAAGCAATTCTATGTACAAATGGAACCTTAATAATCAAATAAACACTGCTGACTGCTTATTTCCTCTATAAAAATCTTGTAGAAGTCAACGATAAACATTTCAAATACTGCTTCTTATTGTAAATAAGACAAATGCATTCTACATTAAAAAAATGCAACTGATACATAGCAGCAGCCACCACTTAAAAACAGTTTAGTGCCAAATTTTGCTTAAAGTAAAAGGAGAAAATTGTTTGAGGAAAACAGTTAATAATCAAATTACTTTTTGACTATGTCTGCAAAATATATCCCAAGGTCTGCAAAAAGTAAATTAAAATCTTTTAATGCACACATTTGATCAGACAGGACAATACTTCCAATAGCATACAATTTAAAACGAGGTGTGAGCACTGCTCACTACAGGTAGTGCCAACGGGTAAGTTGAAAAGCAGCTTAATAAATATAGGTTCAGAATACCAAAGCCACAGTACTGCATGTTCAAATCAACACCCAAAAAAAAAAAAAAAAAAAAAAAAAAAAAAAAAAAAAAAAAAAAAAAAAAAAAGAAAAGAAAAGAAAGAAACAAACTAGAATGCAGTATAAATGAACTCCTAGAGTTCATCTTCCCTGCCGCTTGCACCAAGATCCAACTTACTCCATTTGCCTCAGTCTGTGAGCACATGTAACCCTGCTGCCACCTACCCCTGGAGCTGACCAATTTGATTAGCAGAACAGAGTGATTGGATTAACAGCTGATGAGCTGCTGTAAACTGAGCTGCACAACTAGGGCAGACGTCTGCAGCACAGGAAGCTCAGGCCATGGCTCCATCTGTATTATACACATGTTGTCCTGGAACTCAGAGCTGTATAAAATAAATACCCATTACATGTGGCCAGACTATTGCTTTTCTGTCAAGTTAGCCCTCAATACAGCTATTCTGCTACTTTTATGATGGCTCTGGGAAGGGAGAGAAAACCTGATCCATCCTAAGACACGCCACCACCAGGTTACCCCCCTAGAGTGTCTTCTGGCAACCAGGACCAGCAGGATGCATTTACCCGAGATCAACACTTCACAACTGCCAGCCGCTGGCCTTCTCGACCCAGTGCAGGGAGCCTTACGGCCTCATCCTCCCAGGCKCCTCCTGAGGCAGCAGTTTGTGCAATAAAGTTGAGACAGATTTGTGAGGTGAAYGGGAGTCAGACAAAGGCTAAACTCCAGCTATACTTCCTGTGGTCGCTCATATCCGCAGCACAATAAAGAACTGTATATCTCAATCCTCCTCCCAAAAGTTAAACCACTATGTCAAAACAATTAAATACCAAAATCAAGATACTAATATATTTAACCTTAACTTGACATATCAACATGGCAAATTGGAAACTTTAATATTGGGAAATTTCATAAAGATAATCAACATCAATGTTTCTGTACAGGACAGTTAAAAGCATTTGTTTAATTCTCAAAAATGGTATTAGTTTTAAAATTTAGAGACTACTTCACACAGAAAACAAGCAGAACAACTGCTTGTTTCAAAATATGAATTTGATTCCAGAAGCAAAGCAGAAATGGTTTCAAAMACACATCCACCTGGGACAAGGGATTAACAACAGAACAGTTTGAGTTATTTTACCACTGGAGATTGTAATAGCACTAAATAAAGATGACAGACTAGAGGATTTGGACGCTTCTAGGGCCAAGGTTAACAAACATGAAGGCAACCCACGAACAGGCCTGACCAGTAAATGTTTGGTTTAGATCTCTGAATAATTAGTTGCTTCAGTCATGAGACCGCAGGCATTGAATGAGGTCAGTAGTGTTGTACACTCTTTATTTCTAAGTGGCACTAGCTATTTCTCCTGAAACCACTGTTTCTCCCTCCCCTTCTCCCCCACTGGAAAGAGTTCATCACTCTAGATGCAGCAATATATGCTCAATCAATGCTTGCTCCGGCCACTRTCTCTTGTTTTCAGATCTCACCTGTGCTTACAGCTCCATCTGCCTCAGCTATCAAATCACAATATTGGATTTCTGTAGCAGGAAGCCCCAAATTTTATTATGCATATAAAAACCAACAGCAGAACCCCCAAACCCTTTAGTTTTCAAGTTTCTCAGAATTTTACCACATTTGGAGGATTCAGCATTAAAATGTAGCAAAACTAATCTCCCGTAATTTCAAAATCCCAAACAGCTGGTCTTGTTGAAATATAGTCATTGACTTTATGGAGTATTTGTTGTGAGCTTTTAAAAAACATCCACTTTTACTGAAGTGTATATATATGTATGTATGCATAGTCTCTAAAATACATCTTCACAGCAGTTTTTGATTTATTCCTTAATAATTGCTAGCAAAGACCATGAAATAAACTTTCAAAACAAAAACATCTTTTCCCTTCATAAATTGCTCAACTTCCAGTCTTGTTTATTCATAATTTTAKTAGTTCTTTAATCCCAGTCATATTTGTCTTTACACAGGCTAGGACAAGTCACAAGCAGCACTATATCAAGTAGTTGCAGTTAAACTTTCAGAGGTTTTTAAGCTATGTAAAGATCTGATATATAGCTAACTCAAAAAATTGCTAACAAAACTAGATAGCCACCAAGACAAGGAAATGAAAAGTTATTGCAGCTGAAGTATAACTGGACAAGCTATATAAATGCCAAAACTTTCATATATCTGTCCCCTTTGATAGAAAAAATTTATGCACAAATGTGCCATCGTTATTGAAAAAGTACTCATTATTTGCAATGCTCAATGAGATGTTCATGGAAGAAATGTAGCAATCGTATGGCAAATATATCATAAGCTAAAAAGACTTTTTGCTCAATATACAAATCCCTCAAGACTTCATAAGCCAAACCTCTTGATGCATCTGTCACTTTTGACAAAAATTTGTTAACTATATTTACTTAGGCTAGTATTAATGATGTTCTTGTTTTTCCACTAACTTGTGYGGCAATGGAAGTTTGTCAGAATCGGTACTTGTGAATAAGAAAATACCAGCAAAGAGAAATCCATAAACTAAATTCACGAGGCTATATCTTCATGAGGCATCTTGCTCTAATATCACAGATAATTTTTTTTAATTGACACCACTTCAAGGCCAGAAGGAACCTGATCATTTTATTTGTTATTAACTTCATACCATTTCTAATAACTTGCATTTGAGCAAGATATCTTCCAAAAGGATACAATCTTAATATTAAAAGAATCAAAATTTATGTTCATCTGATACTTGGTTACAACAGTTCAGTTTCTATAATTGTTAAAAATCTGTGTCCTACCTCTTAGTTGARTTTGTTCTGGTTTCAGCTTCTGGTTGTTGCTGCTGCTTAGGCTTTTCTCTCCAGCACTGAACAGTGCCTAAATTACATAGTATCCTGTGCTCTTACTATTCTGCAAAGTCACTGTAGACAGCTCACCTCTCAGTCTGCTTTCATAACTGAAGATGATTGAACTTTAACTTTCCTATTAGAATGTGTTTGCTTGAGCTTTCCAATAGTTTCTTTGCAAACTCTTCACATTTCCATTACCTAATTAGAAAGTTCACACCATAGTTACATTGCAGCATTCTAGTATTACTTTTACCAATATCACATACATAGGCAAACTCTCTACTTTTTTGCTAATTAATGCTTTCCATAATATGATCACCCAAGATCACATTAGCCCTTTACTTTYCTCTTGCCAGCACACCTCTGGCACTTTTCCACAGATCTATATTTTCTCTCTCTTTTCTTTTTTTCCTCCTTCCCCTCCAGTCTTTATTTTGATCAAAGATCGTCCATTCTTTTAGACTTCTTGAATATAAATTATACAAGAGCTAACTTTGTGACTATCTGCAATATTCAATTAATATTCTGGCCTACAGGTCATAATTAAAGTTTTAATTTATCCACCGCATAAATTTCTAATCAAGTTGCCTATAAAAATACAACTGTCTCAGTCAAGCTTGTAATTCATCATCAACACTATGACTGATATACTTCCATAGTCTTAACAAAGACAATAGACCAAATAATTTAGTTACTGCATTCTCATCAACACSAGTGCTTCCAGAGAACTATAGCTGCGCCATGTGCCATACTCAGGCTGTACAGTAACTTCCTAGAAAGGCATTTCATGAAGTTTTATGTCTCTCACATTCAAAAACCTGAGCATCACCGTGAATTTAAATTCTTCATGTTCTATATAAACATACTAACTAAAATCAGGAAAAAAAAAGATCTTTGGAAGCCTTTTCCATGGAGAAACATTGTAAGGGAGGGAAGAGGCAGCCAGTCACACAGTAACTGTGCTTTAGAGAACTAATTTTCTGCAGAAACAGTTCAAGATTTACTTCCTCACTAGTCAACACTGATGATTGATGCTAGAATGCCTGCACCACAAATCCCTCCAGTTGTGGTTCACATAGAAATAATCACAGCAAGCTATAAGTGGTACAAGTTAAAGTCTACTGCAGAATTTTTATCAATTGCCTTAACAAAATTTCTATAATTAAGGTATTATACAAATGGTTAGAAAATCCTACTCATCAACTCAATTTTCATGACTTTTATTTACAAATAGGTAATATCTTACAAATATCATGCACAAAAGCAGAATGAAAATACCTGAAGAGTTATTAAAATGTATGTACGGTTAACTACTAGTTATAAACAAACTCCTGCAACAATGTATTGTTACCAAACATGCACTGTTTCTTCCTTTTGAAATAAGAACAAATAGCATTGAACAGGCTTAAAATTATTTCCTTAAATGAGAAAGGCCTTGATAAAAGAAAACTACTAAAACTACTAGCATTTCATTTAGATGTGCATTCTGGGCAGTCAAAGCAATTGCATAAGCATTGCTATGTTATTCTCATTAAGTTATCAAAATTTTCTCATCACGAGTTACCAGAAGATCTCAGCATCACCCACACATAGAATCCCAAAGGAAATTCTTCCCATCTTAAATTCATTAGTAATAGCTATAACTTGGAAAGAAAATTCTGRACCTTTCATTTCAAAGGCAAATATTCCATCTATAATTGTCAAATCCTGCTGCTGGTATCTCTTGACTGTAGCCAGGAAAAGTACAAGCCTCATACTTGTTGCAACCAATACTATCCCAAAGAAAAAAAAATATGTAAAACTGAAAAGTGTATTTATTATTGGTGACCATGGCAACATAAAACACAGAAAACTCTTTCAGTCAAATATGCCCATATTTCAGGGTGTGATAATTTGGGAAAAAGTAGTAACACATTAAAGCTACCTCATAGTAAGAGTTTCAACAGCTTGACTTCACTTCACTTAAAAGATAATTCCAACAGAAATAGTCACTTTATCACGCAGCTAGAATAATAGAGTAGCAGACGAAGAATTCATCAACATTAAGCATCGAGACTGCAGACATTTGCTTTCAAAGCAGGATACACTGAGCATTAAATAGTGCTCAATTACAAAGACTCTCTATAAAGGCAAATGACTGATACAGATTCAAAATATTTTCTCTCAAGAGTGCAGTAAGGGGAGAACAGCTCACAGCATAACCACTGACCTACTGTATTCCAGAAAGCATCCATATGCTTTTGTTATGGCTAAATAAACTTCAGAAGTGATAACTATAGCAAGGAAGAGGAGAAAGAAGGAAAGAAGTACAGGTCAGTTGAAAAGGGAACTTGGTATGCTGTGGTTAAATTATCAAACGCCACTTAGTTCTGCTATAGCACTTTAATCTATGAGAACCAAATGATGCCTTTCAGCAGTCTACTGCTTGCAGAGGGACAGTGATACGAGCCTGCTGTTGGAGATCTCTTGACTAAGCCTCTGTAATAAGGGACACCAGACCTTGTATCAGCTCTTAGCAGCTTGGCAGGTAGCGCTCTTTTTGCTTCTCTCTCTTAGAGGTTCAGCTTTCTTTGGAATCACTGTACTTGAGAAAACAGAGTAACACAGCTGCAGGCTTCTCACAGGCTCCTCCCACCCTTGCCACATAGGTTTAGGATAGAGTTACTTTATTTCAGCATGACATAATTCAAGCTTCTGGATACAAGATCGCGATTACATTTTTGTTTTCAAATACAAAAGAATGCACAATTCTAGATCATATTTAAGAGCGTTTAAGAGTAAAGATGTTCTTTACCGGCTTTTTCCTATATTTCTCGCCTTAATTCCAACATATCCTAGATGAACAAACTAGATGAATGGGGATCCCCAGTCACTCCACCTGATACATCACTTCTCTCAATACTTRATCTAATCCCATTTTGGAAAGCTGGTGGTGATCAACTCCGTGCTCCACAGCTGCCTCTTCCTTACATTCTGTTTCTCTGGGGGATTTATTAGTAGATGCCCTCTCATCTCATGAGCTGTCACCTGGAAATAGCCATTTCTCTGGYTTAAATCTTTACTCTTTTCATATCTCCCTGGTTAGTCTAAACCTAAACACTCATTTTGCATTTAAWGCAACTGCAGCTTTGAGGACTCTGCTCTCACATTTCCTTTGTCTTTTGTACTGGTTTTAATGTTTATTTGCAATAACTAGGAAGTTCTAGAGTGTTCTTACAATGTATWCATTTGTAAAGATAAGTGAATAAATGAGCCAAGCAGAAATAAAACTGATCTGCCTTATATTGCTGTAATTTAACATACATTTAACCCTTGTTGGGGTTTGTATGTGTTTGTATGTATGCTTGTAATTAATATCTCTGTCCTGAAATGTATCTAGTGCTTTAGGCATGACACATCTAAATATCAATTCACTACTCAAACATAACACRTTACAGTGAACATTACTAGTCCTAAATCAAAGCAAAGAGAAGAAAATCTTGGAGGCATCARTCTTTTGAAAATATGCTTTTAGTCCTGGCTATTTACTGATCCTATCTACCATTAGTTCATGAATGCTAAAAATAACAGACATTAGAAGTTAAACTGATCATCCTGTTGTTAGAACAGATGAAAATGTTAGGATCAGATGAAAATGTGTTGTCCCATCTCAAAATCCCTCATGCTTTGGCAATGACAACAGAAATAGCAGAAGAGAAGTGTTTTAGGSTTGGAAAGTGGCAAGTTCAGTAACAGCAGCTTGTGTTTAGATAGCTCTCCTACTCGTTTTTCTGTAATTCAAGCATTAGAATAAAAAAAAAAGATAGATAGAAAGTTTTTTCTATTACACAGTTAAAAAGAATTTCTGAAACAACAGAGATATTAAAACCTCCTTCAGAAGAATCTTTTATTTACCTCTGAATTTAAGCAAGGTCATGGAAAATATACTCTGTTTCTGGAAGTCTGATGATGATAAAAATACTAATGTTATTTGTTACCCACATTTCTTCTTGCCCATTATTTGGGTCTGGAGAAYACTGTCTCAAAGTTGGTCCTGTAGCCATTGTACTCTTAGTAAAAAAACCTTCTGTTTGTAAAATTTTTGTCCTTCAACATCCATTGCCAATATTAAAGAAACCTAAACTATTTGTTCAGTAGGTTCTGTCCATGCTCTTCATAGTCTCAGGAAAGTCTGATCCCTCTCAACAAAAATCATGGTTGAAATCTTTGTTCAGGCTGAAGTAGCATGGCACTACAACTTGGCAAATTCTGACCTCAGGAATGAAGTAATTAGGAGTTATATTTTAAAAATCCAAGTTTCCTTTTCTACTTGTATTTAAGTTTTTTTTCCCTCTGAGCTATCACATAAAATGATCAGTCAATCTTCTATCATTACTAAAAARTAATTATAAACAAACTGTTCTGTGCTGCCAAGGAGGACATTTTTCTACATTTTCAGTAGATACGGATACTTTTTTTGGTGTTTGAGGCTTTCTGAACCCTCCCACACACATAAAACATTAACATTTCTTTCCCATATAATAATGCTTGTGTATATTTTAAATGCAATCAGCAGACCTTAATTTTAGCTATTAATTTAAGAAAGTCTTGAAGGATTTTTATTAATTCCAGATTTTTCCATTTACATTCCTCAGAACTGGCTCGAAATTCTTTGATAAGAGAATAACAGCAATTTAATTTTATATTTACATTTAAGTTCTGTAGCACAAAAGTAACTTCTCCCCTAATAACCAGCAATATTTAAAAATATTTTCAATYAACATCTTATTAACAGCACATAGARATACAAAACATAATTCCATGGTCAGTCACTTCACCTTCTTTCTCCTAACCTTATGTAACTAAATTTACTTGCAGCTTTTGATTTTTTATTTAAGTCTAACATTAAGTGAGAACTTTTTCCACTTTGTTAGAATAGCCTTCATAATTTGTGAAAGCATTTTGAATTCTCAGTTTCCTTCTCTTCTCACATAAATTACCATATCACCCTTCTTCAAAACACAGCCTATTCACAGTTGTTAGATYCAAGTGTTGATAAGTCTGTTTGACAATGTCAATGGATTGTCCACCACACTATCCAAATACCCTTTTATCCAAACTGATGGTCTCACCTAAAATAGCAGAAGTAAACACTCTATTGTAAACATATGCTGCCTTGGAAAAAAAAAAATCCTCTTAGGAAACGGAAACACTCATGAATCTGATTTTCAGGGGAGGAACAGTGATATGGACTGCAAACTGGATACCTTGACCTAGATAAAATACTGGCACTTTGAAAGCTGTGAAGACATAATAATGAACCTGCATAGCTTGTGGGACAACGTTTCAGAAGGCAGATAAAATCATTGCTAGAATAAGGTTAACAGCAGAAGAGAGCTTATATTGCTTCCAATACATGTATTCTGCTAACAAAAGGCCTGCAGCTGCCATAATGTTAAGCTCCAAAACCAAACCCCACAAAATAAATGTGTGCTGTTACAGTAGTTTGTCTGGAACAAAACCATCTTTTTCATATTCTGTCATAGACTGGTAGAAAGAAGAATGTCCCTTTTTAAGATAAGGGACCATGGACAGTCCCCAAGATCACATACATACACACGTACAAAAAAAAAAATCTTTAAAAGTAAAAAATATTTTCTCCTAGATTTCTCTTCAGAAGAGATGCTCACTGTTTCTGTATACTGGAAACAGAAATGCAATTTCACATTTAGTGATCTATCCTTTAGCACTAAAGAGGATTCTGCTTCACTTCCCTTTCCCTTCACTCCGGTAAGATGTCACAGAATTCTGGAGGAGTCAAGAAGATTCGGTTCATTCAGAAATTGGCATCTCAATCTGCTTTTTTAAAAAATGCTTGACTTAAAGGCATTTCTGAAGTAGAAGCAGTCATGCACTTTTTAAGCTCTTTGAATGAAGATTCCAGTCTGACTCTTCAGTAACACTTTCTGAACATGAAATGACAATTTAAAATGATAGTATGCTTACGTAACAAAAATAAAAGTTTTTATGTAATTCTTTTGAGTTTGTGAAGAGTACAGATTTATGTTCCTCACAAAAAGATTTTCTTGTTTCCTGGATTGGGATGTCTTCCCTTTTACTTTTCTTCTCTTTTACTTGTTAGAAAGCAGAATTTCTTCTTTAAACATAAAGTCAGGTAAGGAATATGTGAAAGAAGAGACATCTTAATCCTTTGTTTTTGACACCACGTTATACTTGATTACTGTGAAAAGATTCATGTCATAAAACAAAGGATTAAAGGCTTCGAGTTGAAAAGCTTTTGAAGCAGATGGACTCTTCAAAACAATGATATTGTCCTCATGTAATTTAAAGCAAGAGCAAGGAAAGAAAAACTATAAGCAAGTATGAAACAAAGGTTTTAACTCATATGCTTTTCAAAGTATTCCATAAAAAGCAACTGATTAGTCCTTAAGAATTCTTGATTATATAATTAATTATCTCAATATCTTATTTATATGCAATTTGTAATGCATATAAACTCAATACTCACTCTTCAAAATAATTTCTAAAAATAACACATTCCTTCTGCTGGCTTGCCTACCTCCAATTTTGTTTGCGTTAAGGGGACTCTGGGTTGTTTCCCTTGTCTTCATTATAAATCCACATAACACGTGCTGCTACTGAACTTCAGGAACTTCCACTGTAATTCCACTTTCTCTGTATTTCAGCAAAACTAACCACCACTGTTTCTCCACCTACTTTCCTCTGCTCTGATCCATTTCCATCATGCAAGTGTATGTTTACACAACAAATCCAACCTGAAAAAAGATTTTTTTGGTGGAATGAATTCATTTTCAGGTGCATCCATTCACTAATTTAGTTTGTAACAGTTTCTGGAGAAGGAAGAGATCAGCTGTGTTCTTCACAGTAACATTGCCAAGTTATACCAGATTCAATGGAATACAAAACAAAGATATTAATTTTTATGAATTATAATTGGGAAAACAGGGCAAGCTTTTCAAGCCCATCTAGTCTGTGGAGGAAAAACAAATAAGTAAATCTTAGACTTCCCAGAAATGAATAGATAGCATGCCTGTTTTAAAAACAGATTTTAAAATAAAAGTTGAAGCAAAGAATAACCAACTTTATCTAAGGCTTCTGGGTAAGCGAGGTTTTCAGATTAGAAAACTCTTCCTCACACTGATGACATGACTAATTTCTCTTAGAACAGTAAAAAGTAAACTCTTAGAGTCAAAGTCTACAGGTAACCATAGAATGTATCCTAGTGACTGAATAATAATAATAGCAAGGGAAAAAAAATAGAACCATTTTCCTACTCAAGTAGCAAGGACCAGAACATGCAGGCTCATGAACTACACGACAAGGTAGAGAAGTTTAGACATAGTTTCCAAGAAAGCTCTTTAAAAATTCATTATGGCTTTGGCCTGGATCTGAATTTGTGCATTTATTTTAGTGCTTCAGTTCTGCTCACAGAATGTAGCGGTAACAGTATCAATTCATTTAGTCAAATTCTTAAGTAAGAGTAAACATAAAATTAAATTTTATTCTGTGTAGCAATAATTTACTTTATTGTGCTAAAGTATTAAGAATACTATAAAAAACTATCACAAAAGAGCTTGAAATGTTCTAAATGCAGGCAAAAAGGTATTTTTAAGTGTGTTAACAATGTATTCAATTTATTCACTAGCTGTTTTGAATACACAGGTGATTCTGGCCATTACAAACAGATGACTGGATTCATTACCAGCACCTGKAAGGGAAATTATCTATTTTCTAACRATTAATACAAAAGACTTTAAAAAATAAGACACTTTATAGAAATAGATGGACTATTTTTGCAAGGAGTTTGCACTACAAATTTTTGGATGCAATATAGTTATGCAGCAACAATGGTAGGAATAAAGATAAATAATATGCTACTCACATCATTTCTTCAAGTTCCATTTTGAAAGTGAAACATACTTGTGTATTTCAATGTTACTGTAATTGTACAATGACAAATAAGTATAATGCAATATTCCTGGAATCGCGTGACTTGCTTCTAAATAATTTGTACTTTATGCAGGCAAGGATTACCAATTTTAGAAGTCTGGAAGACCAACATAGCACGTCTTGCAAAGCATTCCCTAAATTTAAGGGCTTGTTTATGCAAGAAACTGACTGGAATCACTTCTGCATAGAAGTGGGTTGTGAGGCAGTAACTATTACAGAGGAGTAACTCCCCATTGTTGACACTATCCCCTGATGCCAATTTCTCACTGTAGGCATCTCTAAATAACATTAATGTTGAAACATTAATTTTATGTAAATTGACATTTTACGTTCTTTTTGTGGTCACAGTTTGGATATCAGGTTTTTCAATCAAAAAGAGGGGAAAATGCTAAGATGCTACATAATAAAAACAGCTATTAAGTAAGAAAACATTCACTGTCACGGTGCATATTTAAACTCACTTTAAATATGAAAAGACATAATATAAAAGAGAAAATTGATGCCAGAACATATTATATGGTTAAGTCTACTGATTTTCCATATACCCATTAGAGAATTCATCTATTTCATAAATAGACGGTTACTTCTCTACAGCATACACTGTATAAAGATAATATTTTGAAACCTGTCAGTGAAATTGTACACATAAGTAAGGCAAAACCACTAGTAGCCAGCATAAGTTACCAAAGGGAAATCCTGCTTAACCAACCTGATAGCCTTCTCTGATGGCATGACTGGCTGGGCAGATGAGGGGGTAGCAGAGGATGTTGTCTATCCTGATTTCAACAAGGCTTTTGACACTGTCTCCCATAACATCCTCATAGACAAGCTCAGAAGTGTGGGCTAGATCAGTGGACAGTGAGGTGGATTGAGAACTGGCTGAAAGGCAGAGCTCAGTGGTACAGAGTCTAGTAGGAGGTCTGCAGCAAGCAGTACTAATACTCCCCCCCGCCCCAGGGGTTAGTACTGGGTCCAGTCTTGTTCAGCTTCCTGGATGAAGAGACTCAACAAGTTTGCTGATGATACCAAGCTGAGAGGAGTGGTCTGACAAGCTGGAGAGTTGGGCAGAGATTAACCTTATGAAATTTAACAAGGGTAAGTGCAGGGTCCTGCACCTAGGGAGGAATAACCTCATGCACCAGTACAGATCGAGGGCTGACCTGCTGGAGAGCAGCCCTGCAGAGAAGGACCTGGGAGTGCTGGTGGACAACAAGCTGACCATGAGCCAGCAACGTGCCCTTGTGGCCAAGAAGGCCTATGGTCTCCTGGGGTGCATTAGGAAGAGTGTTGCCAGCAGGTTGAGGGAGGTGATCCTGCCCCTCTACTCAGCCCTGGGGARGCCACATCTTGAGCACTGCATCCAGTTCTGGGCTCCTCAGTACAACAGAGACATGGAGCTACTGGAAAGCGTCCAGCGTAGGGTTATGAACTTGATGAGAGGACTGGAGCACCTGCCCTATGAGGAACGGCTGTGAGAGCTGGGCCTGTTTAGCCTGGGGAAGAGAAGACTGGGGGGGGGGGAATCTTATCAATGGCTACAAATACCATAAGGGGGGGGTGTCAAGGGGATGGAACCAAACTCTTTTCAGTGGTGCCAAGCAACAAGACAAGAGGCAACGGGCACAAATTGAAATACAGGAAGGTCCCCTGAATATAAGGAAGAACTTCTTTACTGTGAGAGTGACAGAGCACCAGAACGGGTTGCCAGGAGAGGTTGTGGAGTCTCCTTCTCTGGAGATATTCAAAGCCCGCCTGGACACAATCATGTCTAACATGCTTTAGGTGACCCTGCTTGAGCAGGGGAGTTGGACTAGATGATCTCCATAGGCCCCTTCCAACCTCAACCATTCTGTGATTCAAAGCTTTTGGTTGAATTTAAATATTCTTTTATATAAAACATCTGTTTGGGAACAGTGACTGTACTACAAACAGCTGAGAGATTGCATGGATTAGAGTGAACACATTTTTTTTTAATAGAGACATTATTCTGCTAACCATTCTACATATTACTTCAATTGGGAAATCAGAGAAATGAATAAGGGCTTAATATGTCCTGATAATGAAAAATAATCCACAAGGCATTATTTGGAGATCAACCTTTAAGCAGGATTATGAAAAGCACCCCAAATAGCAATATCAAATTCAGGCAAATGAATAAAAAAATAACTTAGACTACAGGTGATGGCATGAGAGAAGACAGATGCATAAAACACTTTTTTTAAAGCCTACTACTCTTTTTAAAAAGGGGGGGAGAGAGAGAGAAAGAGAGAGAGAGAGAGAGAATGAACTTTGCATTTTTTCTTCCTAGAACAAGATGGTACTCAGAGGGAMTTTTTTTGAGCTTTTTTGCAAGGATCAGTATCTTGAGGCAAGCTACACCCCATTTAGAACAGAATCCTCTGCTGAAATAAGCTGTACATCTCAAAGTCTCTACACAGATCTTTAAGGAGACTGAATTTGCTTTTGTCTTATCCATTTTCCAAATATTTTAGTTTACTGAACTAAACCATTTCCAACCATTTTCTGAGTTTACTCAGAAAAATCATTTCTTTTTTATACTCCCCACGGCCATGAAATCCTTCTTGTTTAATCAACTCATCACATACAGGAAAATTTAGAATCTTGAGGACTACATTTTTTTTTTCTAATCTGGAAAGTCCCCAAATGCAATTAATGATCTTCCTGAAGTTTGCTTGAATTCCTCAAATATTGCCTGGTATAAACTTGAATRCCCTTCATATGACAAAAGGATATGCAGTTCTTTCTTCACCCTTTTTGATACACCAGAGGATTACAGATAATAAAAATGATCAGAAATATTTAGCTGTTTCCAGAGAAAAGGAAACTAGACAGACAGACTCTTCAGTCTGGGAAAGAGAAGAATTATGTTAAGATTAGAGGTATACGAAATCATGAATGAGAAAATGAATAGGAAATATTTCCTAGAACTCCCATAACTAAAAAACTAACAAACAAAAACCCACAACCGGATGCCTACTGAACTTTCTAAAAACAATATTGTGAAAACAGACAAAAGTAAGTTCTTTTTCTACATAAAATAAGATACTACATTGTATTGTGGAGGGACTAGACAAATTTACAGACAACAGAGCTGTTAGAGATTATGAGTCATCATGAGCTGGATATAAACTCCAGCTCAGGAAAGTACTGTGTTTTTACTCTCTATTCATTCAGTATTGTCATTTCAAGACAGGACACTACCTAGATGGATCTTTGCCCAGCATAGTTGTTTTTACATCAGAAGTCGTGCAGTATTTTTAAGAAGTGGAAAAGCAGAGATTTTTATTTCAGCGACAGTAGAGTGAAGAAGCTTTATGCAAAGGCAACCACCAGATTACGTGCTTGATCTGGAGTAGCCCTTACATTCTGTTTAATTCAGACCAGTGACACTTCAACACCAGGGTTACAGAGGTAATATTTAAAGCACAAGTGACATAAACATAACTTCTTATTTTAAATTTAAATGTTGTCAGGAGTTTTTCAAAGGAAATATTTTCTTATAAATCAGGTGGTTTCCATTAAATCAACATTTTCATGGGAAATTTCAGTTTTTCCCAAGTTATTTCCCCCAATAAATAACAAGAAGATACGTTTTCTTAGTTTTATCTTATCTCATTTGGAATGTTATATGTTATTTAAAGCAACTGAAAGCACCTTGCTTTAACTTAATTCAAAAACAATTTAACTTCATTTTCCTATAAGAATTAAATGTGATGGTCTCTTTCCTGAAGCCCTCTTTTTCTCCAGAGSGCCACAGACCTTCTCCAGAAGATTACAAAACTCCTCACTTTATGCAGACATCCCTCCTACCTGCCTGTGCAGGAAGCATACACTAGACATAACTCTTGTTGCATTCTGGGAGAAATAACTTGGGTAAAGATCCTGCTCCTTTGGGGAAAACAGGATATGGAGGTCCCAGAATTATAGCATTATGTCACAGAGGGAAAATACATGTTTAAGTGTTAGAAATCAGCTCAACTTCAATATTCGAAGAAAAAAAAGCTAGAATGTTTATTGTCAAAAAAATCACTCTATTTGACTTTCAGGAAGAAAAGAATATCCCCCAATCAACAAATAAAGCAACTCCGAAAACAAACAAAGAAACTCTGTTTGTCAGCATTTCCACGTAGTAGAAATCCTAAATTTTGGTTAGCTCTTTACAGAAACACTGACTGTGGGGATTCTGATCCTTGAAGATTGTAAGAGGCACAAGCAGAGAAGCCTTGAGAACGCGCAGCATATTTAGGGAAGAAAGCCACTACAAAGATTAGACCCAAGACAAAATGAGAGATGAAAAACATACACTGCCTGCTACAGTCTTCAGCTTTAACTCGCCCTCCATGGGACCGATTACACAGCAAGATGATGTTAAGGCAATCACTGAGCCGTGGCACCGATTCCAGAGCCATGTGATAATATTTTAAGAATTTTGCCTTCATACTGAAAAAACATTGGCATAAGAAAGTGTTAAATAACCCAAATGAATTAATACAGCAGTGCCTAAAGCAAGGATAAGAAGTATGGCACTAGTRCCAACTTAACTAGTGCCAGCTCTCTGAGGAACCAGTTAACTGTCCCATCCCCTTACTTATTTACATTTTTTTAAACCACTATTAATACATTAGCACAAGTCTTTTGTGTTACACAATCAACCAGTTTGGGGAACATACACAGATTAAAAGCGTTCTAGCAAAGAAAGAAATACTGAATTCCATTTCCTGTATCATTTTGCAGCACGATTCCACAAAAGCTTTGCCACACGTGGGAGCAGAAAGGAGCAGCCAGGCGCAAGAAGACTTCTCTGCTTTTTATGGCAGCAGTGCTAACTTATGCAAATGTAACATAAATTCTAACTGTGGTCTGACAGAGCAAAAGACTACAGTTGCCTAAGGATAAGGTGTGATGTTGCCAGTAAATTATAAACTATCACTTAAACTTATTCTTCAGGAGCTGCAGATTCTCTGTATCTGATAAAAGGGAGGAGGCTGGGTAGCAGTGAAACCATGATTGCCTGTTTAATTGCTTTAATCAGTTCACGGCTTTTCATTGTTGGGGGGTGAAATAGTTCTTTTTATTTTTCCTTTTGTTTTATATCAGTTGACAGGCCTCTGAAAGGCTTTTYGAATTGCTTTGAAACTCGTAACTTCGACAATAAATAAAAAAGAGAAAGGGAGGCTAAAAYACAGGGAAAAAAAGCCTTCTTCAAAAAGGATAGCTGAGTCCACCTCAAAGACCTTGCTTCTGCGTTTGATGGCCTAGCATCAGATACGATTTCCACAGAAAATCTCTTCCCCAGAATTGCAAGCTTTTTGTTCTGCTTGATATGATATGACAAAACCCAATGACTATAGCAGAGATGACACAACTCGGTGATAACCAGTCACAACCATTYCTACGCGGTTACCAGAACTAGTCTAAAGGCTTCTGGTAGCGGGCCATGGCGCGCTCTGTCACGCTGTCACACCACACTCTATCCTGAAGRCTGGTTTTCCCTTCCCTCTGCTGTACTCTTCTCCTTCCCTCCCCACMGCTATCTTATCAATTGCCTCTTAACAACAGAGCCCACCGAAGATTAGCCGATTACGTGCTACAGTATTCCCACCCACCGCACAAATAAAGTCTTGCAAGCCCGAGGAAGGTCATTCAATCTGATCGCTTTACCATTTTCTGTCTTTTCTGTTAGGGAAGCTCCAGGAAAACAAGAAATCTAAAGCGTTTCTGCCAYAGTCTCGCTCTTCCCACCCTCCGGTTTCCCAGGCCCCTCCGCCGGGCTCTCTCCAAGCTCGGGTTATCTCGGAGGGAGAGGATTCAGAGACCCGCCACCGCCCGCGGCGGAAGCCTCACCCGCTCCCCAGCAGCTCSGCAGCGGCGCTCGCACGGGGCGAAAGCCCGCACAGCGCGGCAGGCCCGGCCCGGCCCGGCYCGGCYCGGCGCGCCCGAGGAGCCCCTCGTCTTCCTCTCCCGCCGCCCGGGCGCACGGCCCGGCCCCGCGGAGCCGAGGACCTCCTCGGCGCGGCAGGCTCCTGCCTCGTGACTCAGCCTGCTGCTTCGCCGGGTACTTCACTCCGCCCTTCCCCTCTCAGATCGGTTGAAGCAGTTTGGTGGGGTTTTTTGTTTGGTTTTTTAAATGTTGACTATCGGGGGGGGGGAGGGGAAATAAAAACTAGCATCAGAGAATAATAATAAATTCAAAAGCCCAAGCCCACCAAAATAGAAAGCCTCATTTAAAAGACAAAATAAAAGACTGTTTTGGGCAGTATAAACAGCTAGAACAAAGGTCGATTATCTACTTCTCCCTTTCCATTTCCTTCTCCTCATCTATCTGCTAATCAAGTTGCTTTAACTCAGAAGCGTTCCCACCTTCTTTCCTGCCCATTTGAATTCTCCCAGGCGCACAGGCAAAATGGAAATGAACCGGAACAATTTACGAAGGGTTCAGTTCAATGATCTTTTCACTCGTTTGCTTCAACCCTATCTACGGCTTCCAAAGATTTAAGGTCCTGTTCTTGTTCCGTTTCTCACTTTTGTTACATTTGGGAACGAATCCCTTCTGATTCAGTTTGTTCACCTCTTCCTTCTCGATATTCCCTTCCCTGCTGTGCCCAGAACAAATAAATTCAGAGGTGTAGGAGCAGCAGAATAGCCTCATTGAAAAATAAATAAATAAAGGAACTAAGACCACCACAGATTTTAATCCTGGTATAAGTCAAGATTTTCTGCTTGCTTGGATCATATGTTTTAAAAGCATCTGCATTTTACATATTAATGAAARGTCCATTTTCACTGACTGGCATCATTAAGTCACAGTGACAAACATCACATTTTAAGCAAATTTGGCAGGTTTTGCTGAATAAAATAATACATTGCTTGTATTTATTAGTGTGATGATAAAGCTGTGAAAACATTTAATTCATTTTCTTCTTAARCTAACAAATACATAATTCTTAATTCTAAAAAAAAAAATTGTGAATTTCTATGATTTTACTGACAGCCTTCATTAAGTTTTATTTGAATATAAATTAGAATTCAGCTCAAGTGCATAAAGCTTACCTTTTTGACTTAAGTATTATTTAACTAACAATTAGCTTATGTACTTAAATAATATTTCCATAACATGCTTTTTAAAAAAATGTTTTAAGACAATAATAAGTAGCTGGAAGCTAAGTGCTTTTTTATAAGCCATGTGCTTCAGATTTTRGAAGTAAAATATCTTACTTCATACCTACTATTTAGACAGGAAAATATATGACTGATTTCTCAAGTCCAAAACAGTTTCTTCATTTTGAGTCAGCTAGTCAATTATCTGAGACAGCTGAATAGGCTGAAATGAAGAAAATCTTCTGAACCTACAAAAAGTTTACTACTATAAAAACCAGATTATATACTTAAATCCCAAGTTTACTTAAGGTCAGCCAGTGACTGATTCAGTGGTGTCATTCCTGTAATAGTACTGTAAGCAAAATACACAGCACTTTTTATTTTTCTTTAGTTTTAGTCTTAGTGTGGGTTATTAGAAGTTCATATCTTAACAAACACATCATATTTTAAATATGTTTTTTAAATAAACATTTAACTTTATTAAAGTACACCCACCCATATCATCACTACTCAATTTCATATTAATCTGTATCTTATCTGCTTATACAGTATAATATTGTCACCTCTATGTTCTATGAGTAAAGAAAATTGTTAAAATTCCTCAGATTCAGTTCTCTTACAGCTACCTAAATGTTACTCTTTCTCTGTTATACCTTATTATTTCACTGCCTGACCTACTSTACTGAGAGAAAGAGAAGAGCAAGAAGTTACAGTAGTAAACACGGCTAAATTAAATTCAGACCCTAAATTTAACAAAAAAGTTTCAGGCACTTTTTCAGACCAGCAGTGGGGATCAGCTAATGCACAACAGCTGGGGACAGCTATTTAAATCTAGGAAATGAACAGCTTAATTAGGGAAATATGTTAAGGAATGTGAAGGACCACAAGTACAGTATGTGAGGATTAGTTCTGATAGCCATTTTCAGATCTGGGAGTCAGCATATGATCCCTTTCACAAATTATACTGAAGTGTACCTACTGTTTGTAGGTCTCAGTAACTGCTCCTATCCTAAAAATTTACGTACACATGTGTTTCAGCTGGGGGGGTGAAGAGGGGAATGCTATTCTCTGAACATATCCCAAAATTATTTCAGACTCTATTTCACAGTCAAATGGACTATCTGCTTGAGTCCACATTTTTCRCATAAGTTGGAGGACTGGCTTTGTATTCTTCTAGAAAACAGAGGTGAATATCCCACTACTTAGTGAGACTCACCAGCATTTACTTTATTCTGAACAGTTTCCAGAAAATATTTTTAGTGTAGAACCAGCTACAATGGATCTAATGACAGTAGTACGTGCTTTGGTATTTAAAGAAAAATGTGAAAGCAAAGGGTCAGAGGTACATGTATTTAACTTTTAAGTTTTACATTTAGCAGTGTGATTCAGTCACACCAAGAGAGTTTGCAGGATGATAGGCTGCTGACTACCAATAACCACTAATGCATCAAAATCAGCAGAAATAGACTTTAATGGGATACTAGAGGAATTCTTAAAAAATGCTCTGCTTAGCATCTGCCAAACGACTTGAAATCCTGTTGGTAAGTGCTTAGTGAGATAGTTGATCCAAAAGGACTTAAAATACAACAGGAGAAGGGTAAAGAGGACAAAAAGTAAACAGAAAGGAACAAGAAATGAATAGTGAACTACGAGAAAGGGGATCATTTAAAAGACGTCTGTCTATCCCTTGTTGCATTCAGTTCTAGAAGGTGAAAGAACAGACGCATTTTTTTAATAAGCACTTAAGGAAGTACCACTTGAGAATAATGACTGAAGCAGAAGGGAAGAAAAAACGTTTTCCAAAAAAGAAGCTGAAAGAACCCTCTAAAAAGAAAGTGAGGATGAGGACAGAACAAATGATATGAAGGCTCCATGTAGAAAATACTGTATGAAAACAATTTCATCAAAAGAGATAAAAAAAAAAAAAAGGTTGTTCTTTAGTACTCTATGCAATAACAAATCTGAAAATGACGCAGAGTAGAGGGCAGGAGCAAAACGGCCGAACAGACGAGCATAAAAAGCATTGTGGACCAAGAGTCGGGCTACAGCACGGCATGCACAGCTGTTCAGACAGCTGCCTGGTTCGGGCTCGGAAGAATCCTGCTTTGGATTCTTTGTGAACACTAGCTCCTGCCTGACTAAACCCAGTCAGGGCTCCAAGAGGGGCAAGGATGTGCTTAAGCCYAAATTAAGATCCTGGTCTAGTAAATATGCTCAGACTGCATATAAGACTCAAGATTGCACTGAAGTCAATCCAAAACTCTGCTACTCAGGACACACATGAAAAGAATTGAAGAATAAATGAGGGCAAGGTTACTTTGAGAAATAGCACTAGACTCTCACCTAGATTTTCCCTCAGCTTAAAAAAGAGCAATTGTTACACTGGAACTGGACAGCACTGGAATTACCAACTTATTTAAGTACTGTCTTCCAGAAAGGCATTGTTTCTCTCAAGTATATTGGCTGATATTTTGGAGTATCTTTATGGTGGTGCAATATACTCTTCTGAATGCCTCCTTCCCCAGCAGCTGGCCTGAGCTCTGAACTTAACAGTAAACAATGTTTTTCATATTTGCCTTGCAGTACAGTCATTACTGTGATTCCCAGCATAAGGGTGCAGCGCAGGTGAAAACAGTTAGATGCAGACCTATGTTTCATCAAACTTTCCCACAATCTGATGCAGATGGAGGTCTGGTAGCCTGCATTAATCTTTAGTGCCTTTTTTATGAACATCATAACAAGGAAAAATGGCAAGCCCTCTTCAGCAATATTCCTTCAGACCACAGAGTGAATTTCGAGAACGTGTTATTCTTCAGAAGGCTTATCTTATTCCAAGATACTTTGGAAGATTGTAAGCAAATAAATCCTTAAAGACAAAGCAATTCTACATAGAAAGGTAGGGAAGGAATTCCTTCCCTTCCTGGGAAGGAACTGGAGGAATACGCCCTATAAAGCATCTGACTGAGCTTCTAGGACAAAATAATTTTTCATAATTTTTTCTGGAAAGAAGATAGGAAAGCCTTGCAAGCAATCTTTTGCCACTGCTCCATGTACATCTGTTACCACTGGGACATAAATTATGTATCTTTTAGAGGATGTCTAAACTCAAACGTAGAATTTAAGAAAGTATTAAAYGCTAGCAGAGGAAAAGTAGTCTACTACTCTGATCTGCTCTTAGATGAGGTCTCTGCCTGCCCTGGGCAGCACCTCTTATTCAGATAAGAGGGTGTAAAAAAGCTCTTTCATCATTCTCTCTTGTTTTCTTTGAAAGAAATGGAAAAATACGGGAGGAGAAGACGATGCAAGGCCCAGCTGTAGYTAAAACTGAGGATACATCTTACTGAGAATGAACAGACACCACTTTATGACAACTTGCAGAAAGTACTACCCATTGTGTACTTGCTCATCTTTGCTTCTTTTCAAGAGTCATTATATACATATAAAAAGGCGCTTTTTCTTGAAGTTCCCTTCCACTGCTCCCATGCCATTCCCTCTACGGGGCTGGCACAGGTGATGTGCAGCTGCATGTTGTACCCATTCAGGGAACTAATTCTGCTGAGAAGCAAAACAAGATAATATTTATGTTTTAGCTCAATTTCTGGACCTGGTTCATATTCAGCCATAAAAACAGATGAGCCAGCACAATAGAAGAGAGAGCACTGGGAAAAACAAAACACAACAAAAACAAACACCTCTGCCCCCCACATCACTCCTGCTGCAGTACTTAATTTATGTCAAAATTACAGTCTAAAACTCAGATGGGAATCACCAGTTTGATTTCAAGAGGGAAGAGAAACTGATTCATGAATAGAGAGAGATCTTTCCCCATATGAGACCTCGAAAGAACCTGATCATCTTCCTCCGCAGCTTTCCAAAGTGCCACAAAGTRCAAAGGGAGCCAGAAGAATGCCTGGACTCTTTTCAGGACTAACAGATCGTTCTCCACATAAAYAGCATTGGACATCACAAGAAGATGGGACTCCCACTCCAATGAACTGTTATTTCATACAGTTTCACAAACTGTTTTTTTCTTCTGCTTTAGAATAGAGTATTCTGAACCTCAGATGAACAGGTTTTGTTGAACACAGTCCACAGGGATACATCGAACCTGAGTTCAAATAGGTAAAGTATTGGGGGCTGCCTTCAGTTAATMATTTCTAAATATCAACCTGATCTGGCTCACGTTGGGGCAGCAGTGCAAATCAATCTTTTATATTGCTCTGTTTCTCATATTAGGGAAGTTCTTAGGTATATGTTAGTTCATGACGAAGGAGGAGAAAAGCATGCGTCTGAATCAACAGTCTCCTAGAATCATCTTTCTAAACAATTGCTTGGGGCATCTTCAGAACTGGTTATTTTCTGAAAATACCAATGTGCCAGGCTGAGTCAGACACATCATTTGTGGCTATTTGAGAACTGCCTGCTGGTATCTTGAGCTRTCAAAGCATTCTCAAAGTCAGGAAGGTATAACCAAAAAATACCAAGTCCAGAAGCAACAGAGTTCTTTTGATGCATAGCATAATGCACACTTTTGAGCAACACTTGCACTGTGTTTCCTGGGAATAAGGAAAGAATAATTTACACACAGGCAGCTGTAAAAGCATCATGTAAACTGGGATTCTGTGAAAGGGGCCAAAGACCTGAGATGGAAGGTGATTTAAATTAAAAATTCCTCTCAGTAATGGCATCAGCTTTTAGCATTTTGTTAAGGAGACGTGTGGTGGCATGCTCCTGCTAATGTCTGAAGTTTAAGCCATTCAATCAGCAGGGAAAGGACTTTAAATCAAACCTTAATCATGGTACTTTGAAATCCATCAGGGCAGAAAAATTCCACAAGGGAGACTAGTTCTTTGTGGTCAAGTAATTTCCAAAATGGAAACTCAAAAGAATTGGTAAGAAAGCAAAAATTGACAGGAATCCTCTGTTTCCATTTCCAAAGAGCTGCTAAGACACATACTTCCAAAGTGGAGCGTTTTGTTGTCAGAAGAGGTGTGGAAGACAAGCACTGCTACAGCTGACAGTGAACACACAGTTCTGACTCTGTGTGTAGATGAGCACTGTGTACCATGAGAAAAAAAGTAGTCTACTGTCTAAAGTTACCATCAGCACTCTCAGAACTGTTATTTCCAGGACAACAACAAAAAGACCTTTCTCTTTTCATACATTTGGTTTCCAGTTGCTCAGACCAATTATAAAATCTTGTGCTTTTACAAAGCAGGCACCAGAGGGAGACCTGCACTTCAGTTCAACTCTGAAATAATGCTGTCAGGAGTCATTCAAGAGTGGACAATCAAAGACTCTCCGCCAAYGTACCCCAGGTGGTTCCAGGTGAAATTGTGGCTAACAGGAACACTCAGGGGGAATGGTATTAGGCAGGGTTTTTTTTTTTTCTTTCTTTTTTCTATTTTTAATGGCTCAACAGATTTAAGAATGTTCCATGAAGAAAAGCAGGTTCCCAAGTTTCAGGATACAGACAGTCAACCAGTTTGGTCATACCTGAGGAAGACCTGATTGCTCTTTGCCATCCATGTCCCCAGCTTATCATCACATCCTGCTGAAGGTTACCAATTCTCAAATCTTCTGGCTGAGCTGCATATATAAGAACTCCCTAAACATGTCGGTCAAAATAAGCTAGATCAGCTTAAGTAATTTAAGTAACAAATCTTTCCTAACATGGCTCAATTTGACTGAATTGGATTAGGGAGAGCTCCCATGAGCAGCTCAGCTAGCAGACCTGAGAGGGCAGTAACCCCAGGTAGAGGGCAGTAAYGAATTCTGTGGGATGGACTTGCTCTTCCATCTGCATAGCCACTGCTGAGGCAGGCTTGTAAAGGCATATTGTAGGCAGGTTACTTCTTCTTTATAAGCCTGATAAGAGACATGAATAGATGCTACATAGACAGAAAATGTATTGTTCTCTTAAAAACAGGTACTCCTAAATTCAAGTGGAAAAGCAGTGGCACTGACTTCTAGGAAGCAGGCAAGATCCCAATGGCTCTTACTATCCAGAAAATGGATCCCTTGAACATGGAGTCAAATATGCTAACTGGAATCCACGTGGACAGCCAAATAAAAGTGTCATTACTATGACTGACAGTTTTTTTCCATACCAACAGATCTATCAACCGGTCTCTATGCAACTTGATACAAGATTTATATTGATGATCATCAGAAGAGTTACTGATGGGCACAGAAAAACGCTCATTCARATTACTCCTCCTACCTCAATATGTTCCTCATTTTCAAAAGGGCAAAACCAAATCACTGAAAAAATTATCAACTCCTCACTTGCATTCCAAGTTAAGAAACTTATAGAACAACAAAGAATACAGAGAAAATCTTAGAAGGAAACCAAAATTTGACCCTGCTTTCATTTGCAATAAATCAGCAGGCAGTCTTATTCAATAAATTTCTAGAATGTTTGGTTTTTAAATGCCAGTTTGAGTATTTGGGCCTCACATTTCCACTTTTAAAAGAGATATAACTCAAGTTTCTAATGAACAAATTAATTTTAGATGCTTCAAATTATAGATACAGCAACATTGGTATTCCAACTTCAAACAGTTATTATACCTTCAAAACAATTTTGCATGCTACTTTAAAGACATTTCATTATAGGGGAGATGCTAGTGAAATAATGCTGTATTTAAAGTTGCCTAATAACAGCAGTATTTTTGAGAAATTATAGCACCTCCAAAGTTGTCAGCAGCCTATGAAATTCAGCAGATTGAACTCTCCAAGGATATTCCTCTACAGCCACTACAAACAATCTTAATGGAGTCGACAAAATCTCTTCCTGTCTGTCTTCACCCACCCTCTGCCTCAGCATTGCTGTTTGTCCAACGTGGAGGTGAACCCACTCCTGGAGCAGACCCAGCCTCAAGCTAATCCTACTTAAAAAAANAAAAAAAAAAAAAAAAAAAAAAAAAAAAAAAAAAAAAAAAAAAAAAAAAGGCATGGGAAGAAGAATTTTCAGACGAATAAACTCCCCAAGCTGACTCTCAGTGAAAGCCTATGAGTACAGCATTGATACAGGGAAAACACAGCTGAGGCAGGAGGGTGAAGGCAGGATATCAACATGCATCACATTTGCAATGCCCGGGAGTCTGTGGTGGTTGTGAACAGGGGCAGACAGAACCTAAACATGCCGAGTGACACAGCTGCTGCTCATGGCTTACATTTCCTCTGGGGATCACCAACGGGGGAAGCACTCTTCTCCCCTCAATTCATCAAAAAGGGTGGGCTAACTGAGCAGCTTTTAGTTCTACTGTAACTATGACTGCAAACAGTTTTCTTCCCTGACCACAAGATCCATGATCTCGTCTATGCACAAATTAGATCCAAAGAAAGAGAATTAAGAACTCACAGGCAAGCAYAAATCTAGCATTTCCTGATTTCAGAGTGTTTGAATTTGTAAGCATAAATAACAGTCTTTTCATAATGTGGTATAAAACATATAAAGAAAAAAAAATGATGGTCAAACTTGGCCTTTGCCCTAGAGAGTTCACAACCTTGGTACTTGCGAGGTGCTACGGTTTTAGTGGATTTGTCAAGTATACGTGAGCTAAGGGCTAACCTAAATGTGGTTTGTTTATGCGCACAAATCTTTATAAAACAGGCAAAAGAATAATCTCATAGTCTGACAGGAACTGAACTTAACGTAGCTTTTTTTTTTTTTTTTTTTTTTGTGGTAACATATAAACATTGTAAGGCAACTGTATCACAGAGCATATTTGGTATAGTTTCAATTCATATCATACCACTTTTTTATCAGTCAAATATTCTTTCTAAAAGCATCAAACAAACTATTTTAAATGTGATTTACTAGAATATGCTCTAACATAAGGAATGTTGAAAATATTCGTTATGCTTGGCTACAGTTTCTAGCTCATTTCCATGAATATTATTCACGGTAGTACATTTCTGTTCTAAGTCTGCCACCAAAGGATTGAGCAAGCATCACCAAATTTAGTACATAGTGACTGCCTTCCATTTTTCCACAAATCCATTAGTATAAGTCCAGGTTAGTGGTGGTGAAGGAAAGGAACAGATGAAGCCTGATCAAACATTACCATTTAGCTAAGGTGATCATACTCACTAATTGCAACAGTGGAAAAAGAAACAAAATTCATAGAGATTTGCACTATGTACAATTCATAGTCATTTCTCYTATATGGGCCATATTTTCCTAAAAAGAGTGAATAGCTAAAGCCATACTACAAGAAAGGGCCTGGTAATTAAGGAGGTAAGATGCTTGCTTTCTTCTTCTTAATGCAAGAGATGCATTAAATATTTATGTAGGGACACAGAACAAGTATAAACTTTACAGCATATTCCAAATAAATCACATAGACTRTAGATAAACAACAATACACAATCTCAAGAGGTATATCACCAAATAATATCCAGAGGTTGCAGAGCTACCTAGATATATACAAAGATACACACACAAACACACACACACACACACAAAGATACACAATTAAACAATGCACAATTTTAAGGTTAGAYGGACTTTCCTTGATAAATCATTTTCCCTCCTACCACTTCTGAAAATTCATATGACAAATCTAAGAWAAACATAAGTCTTGAAAACAGCATTTCATCCCTTCAAATGATTTTTAATAAAGTCTTAATTACATAAATAACAAATCTTGTGAATTGAAGGATCTTCACTTGCTATATATAACTCAGGACACAACATTAATCTTAGAAAACACTAAAGAAATTCAGAGAATTTTACCACAGTAAGTAAAATCACCATCCAATGCAGGAAAAAAAGAAATTATCCTTCCCAGCTAAAGTACAAGATAGTTAACATTAAAGCCCAGAATTCAGGAAATCAAAATAAAGTTTCCAATAAAGAGTTCAGATGCTCAAGTCAAATACCTGAAATAATCCAGACAAGCTGAAAAGTGACACASCAAACTCAAATTTTAAATTGACACTGCCATTCAACTGGAATAAAAATATTTGAATCACAAAAGCCTTCAAAAACAAACTTCTAGAAAACTACATGCCATTCAAAGAAAATAAAATTTTACACAGTCTTTTAACTCTTTTTTTCCCCTTCATTATAACAGCCTTCACTCCATATATAACACAAGATTTTGTCCTTAGTTACTCCAATGCAATAATGCTTCTGGAGTGTAACAAATCAGAACACGGCAGATAGGTCAACAACAAAAGACAAAAATCTACATGTGATCTGTTTTTAAAAAGTCATATAGAAATTACATAAAAATTGCAGCCAAAAAGGATTCTGACAAATTCACCTCTGCCCTCATCAGAGGAAGATCTACTTAGTCTTTTTTATATTGTTTATGAAGTAAGTTGAAGACTAAGTTCAATAGCTGTGACATGGTTAAAAATAGCTGCACAGCTTAAGAACTGCAACTCATACTTCTCCATAGGAAGAATTATTCTCCTGGTCAAAATATTTGCCTTTTCAATGAGCTGAACTTTCAGGTCATCTGTTAACAATGTAGATTCTTTCCTGTCTAGAAGAACTTTGTTGTCCTCTCCTTTAACAAATAGCAGGGTATTGTTCCCAGCTGGTTGCTAATTCATGCCATTATCATGTAAAAATAATTCAAAATGCTATGTAGTAGATACACTTGTTGCTTAAGTTATTGCATKTTTTTATTTAATAAATAAATCTCATATATAAGTCCCATGTACATATGTAATAGAATTTAAACTCATTTTTATTATACCTTCTCCCCATGTCCCAGCCTTCGCTTTCTCTTCTCTCTTCTTTCACCCTACCCTTCAAACATACACAGACATGCAGTACAACTGAGTACAGGGTGCTTTTGATGCTGAAARCATCTTTGCTGGATTTTGTAGATGACCTGTGTTATTCGAACTCACAGATTTTACTGAGTGGTGATCATTCAGTTCGCCCTTCTGTACAACAGGGAATTTCACAYCGCACTTCCTGCATAAGGCTATCATACTCTGCTTGAGCTAGAGGCACCTTTTTTTAAAACTTTTTTGAAACTGTTCTGGAGATAACTGCCCTCAGTTTAAAGTTTATTATATTTCTAGAAGAATACATCTGGATTCAGCTTTCAGCCACTGTATTTTGCCACAACTTTGTCTGCTATACTAAAGGGACTGCTCTTACTCATCTCCTGAACTTCCCTTTGTCAAGCTAAATGGATTGAGCTTCCCCAGGCTGTCAGGCTAATAACCCAGGGCTTGTTCTCCTACTTGTTTTAAGGTTTTGAATTGTCCTTGAAATTCTTTTCTGAATCTTCAAGTTTATCAAAGGTTTGCTTTCTTTTCTGTTGCTGTTGGTTTTGGTTTTTTTGAGGATTTTTTTGCATCTTAACATTAAGCAACATGCATTTTCTAGCAGTTATCTCACTAGTACAATATACCAAAGAAAACTCCTAAATTCCACTTGAGATTCCCTATATCTATACTAAGAGACTGGCAAGGGCATCTTCACTTCGGTATTGTGTCTCTGAATTAGTACTTTCCAAAGTACTATTCTCCATTCTACACATATGATCTTACTGTCTAGATAATATATTTAGCAATATTAACATATTTAGAAATGATCCTCATTAACTAAGTACAGACCATCCTGCACATCTATCAACTCATCAGCTTTTGAATCATCTATCTACTTTACCAGAGATAATATTCTGTTTTCCTCAAGATCATTATCCAGATCCTCAATGGACCGTGAAAAGATCTCTATAAAATCCAACATGAACGTCCTTCATTTATTACTGCTTTATGATCTGTCAATTAACCAGTTTGAAATGTATTTAATATGGGCCACACTGATTTAGCAAAGAGCTATGTTTTAAATATTGGAATATCATGCAGAACTACATCAAATATCTTACAAAAACTTATTATAAGTACATGATTATCTTTGTAAACCAAAATTTCAGACTCAAAAAAAAAAAAAGAAATACMTAGACAAGTTCTACTCAGCATGAACAACTGGGCAAGCACTGACTCTACTGTCTTAAATTTTCTGCTAATGAATTCTCATTTCAATTTTTCAAGTGTCTTTCTTCTCATTTTTTTTTCTTTCTGTGATCATTATCAACCCATCCAGCCCAGTATTTTTTTACCTGGCCATCTCATTTATACTTCTATGACAGTGATAACTAAAAAAACAAAAATAAAACCCAAATCCAATCTAAAAAACAATACCTCAGAGATCTTCAGCTGGTTAATATTTTAGATTTTTGGTGAAAATCCTGACTCCTGTACACTTCAGAAAAAAATGAATTTTGGTTGTTCTTACTGGAATAAAGAAATATTTTATAAATCACTGTCAACTGTGAACACAGCATCTAGATTCTGGCCACAGAACAACAGTATTTGGACTCTCAACATATTCTTTTATACACTCAACATTGTTGGCAATGTTTCTGTCTTCTCTCTACTATTACTGTCCTTATCTGTAGACCTATATCATTACTAGTATTTTTTGGCTCTCAGTAAATAAGAATATTTTCATATTGTCCTTAACCTCCCTAAGTTTTACGGTTACTGTCTGTATCTTTTATGAACAGTCCTTTGTTTATGACAGCTAAGTGATGGCCACTATTGTCCACTGCATTTTCTCTGTTATTTCTCTGAATTTTCATTCATTTGGTTCTTCGTCTCTGCCTTACGTATGCTATGCCAGTTTCATACTTATCCATTGACTTACTCAATGACTTCTTCCGTTATAAGAATTGTAGATTCCCTGAGTAACATTTTTAAGTAACATAATTGTCAGATACAATTGTTTTGCTTATCTTCACAGTAAATTTTGTATTGAACTATTTTTAGGAAATCATTCTTTTGGAAAAAAATGAGCATTTTACTCATTTTTTTTGGAAAAAAGTGAGTACACTTTACTGGCCATGACTATACTAGATATAACAAACATAAATGAGTAATGATAACTATCAGCACTGATTGTTTTGGTGAAAGTTAAGTGATCTCATATGTCATTTCATTTTTGTCAGAAGAGTAAAATTAAATAGAATTTCTCATTCTCAGAAAAACATGAGTGACTTGACACATCAGACATTCCAGAAAAGCTTTATTAATCACCACCTAATATAATCACTTTGAAATCATGAAGCTTCTTTTCTTTGTATCTAGACAGTTAAAGAAAGATTCTTCCCTCACATAAGTGGTCCAAATAAAAACCATAAAATAGGGCACTCAGACAGAATATTAATTCAATAAATATTTCTATTTCTGCATTTTTACCTTATAGCAAATGATACCACTCCTATTCTTTTCCTATCCATAGTGTCTCCTCCCTAATACAGTACAGATGCATTGTCTTTACCATAGCAGTAGTACAAATACTCCCTAACATGTTACAGCTATTAAAATAYGAAAAAGAAAATTATTCCTTAATCAAATAATACAATATTTTTCCTTCTGCTYCTTAGTCCTTTTTAGTTAGGATACCTTCAATGCAAAAAGTATTTTGGAAAGACCAAAATGTGATCAGTGACCATTTCCAAATCTCTCCCAAAACAGCAGACACAGAAAAACATTGGAGATAACAAAAATCAGCAAAACATGCCTTTATCTCTGTAAAAAGAAAGTTCAGAACTTAGGAACTCTCTAAAGATACTTTTTTTTTTCAACCCTATCCTTCAGTGTCAACCTTGTTTGTTGCTGTTATCTTGTGAATACTTAGGAATAGAATGTAGCATTTTAATCCTTGCTTTCTGGATCTAATACAACAATATCCAGGCAAGACTGGCCGTTGGAATAACATCAGAATTGAAGCACAGAAGAAAAAAAGGAAGTAGCCATAAGAATGGTTTGATTTTAAAATTTGATTCTACTCTTAATAAAGTGTGGCACTGAATAAAAACTGGCACAGTGGAAGTTCATCTCACCTAGTAATTTTCATGCATAGTCTAAAATTTATTTTTCTAAACATTTTGTTGGCAAGTAAATCAATTTAAATATTGTTTTGAATTCTCACATACTGATGAGTAGAAAATGTTATTTTAAAATGGACCTTTATCTTTTCTGTATTTTAAATTATTTATTTAATGATTTGTAATCTTTTTTACTAAATAAAAGATTGATCCCAATGGTTGGCAATGCCATTAAATTCTGCTGGTTCATAACCAAAGCATAGTTTTTTTTTATTACTGCTACATACACCTCTTAAAAAAAGAATTCTTCTGAATATACATTCACGCAATCTTAATTTTTTTCTGATATTCCTCTGAAACAATAAAAATTTTAAGCATTTTAAGATGTTTTCAAACTGCATATAAATGCGGCCTAGATTTGTAAAAGTATACTAGAAAAGCTTTCTAATAAAAGAAAATATCTTAAAAATGCTGAATACATAATCCTTTTTAAATTGCATTTAACATTTAGAAATAATATACTTCTTAAGTAAGTATTAGCTACACTTAAACAACAGAATATTTTTCCTCAATATAAACCAAAATAAGAGGCCTACAGACAGACACAGCACTGACTAAGAAAAATGGATTTCAGGCACTTAAACTACTTAGATGTTTTAGAAATTGGCATTTAGTTCCTATCTCCAGCTTCCCAAGTCCTTTGATAATATAGCACTATCCTTGCAGTCTTCAGTATTAGTAGATATTTTTGTCTCCTATGCTGTTTTCATTTATATATTGGAAGAAGTTAAAAAGCAAGAAAATGTACTTCCTTATCAGTTTTCCCACCTTCAAATAAACACGTTCTAAGTGGAAATAGTTTGTTTCTGTCAGTGAAACCGAAACCAAAAGTAACTATGGCAAAAGTTTTTCTACTCAAAAGATACTGAAGGTATTTATACTTGGAATGTTAATACCATTGGAGAGACCAAAATAATCCTGATGAATGGTAGCATTTTAAATAAAATATATCTTAAAGTGATCTCAACTATTAGGACACATCCTGTCCCATCCCATTCCCTGCCCACTGCCTATTCACCGCATAACCTGAATACTTAAATATGATTTATATTCTTAACTATGCCTGTACTCTGCCCCTGTCTTCTGATTGGGTTTACACAACAGCATCAAAAGATAATTTTAATATAATCAGAGTGGACAGGTAAAAGACAACCTGATACACCTGCAGAATTTTCAGTATTTGTGATGCATGCTGAAATTAGCAAAATACTTTCATTAAACTTTATAACTGCTATGCTTCATGCAAAATTCAGGAAAGTGTTAATAACTACTTCAGGACTGAGAAGTCATTGGAATCCCACATTGTTGCAGGCTTAAGTTTCTCATTCTCACAGTAAAATAGAGGCATAACTGTCCAATGCAACCATATAGCACAGAATATTTTTGCTCCCTACGTTGAATGTGATCATCTCATTGGTCTATGGAGCCTCTTTCTCAGGCACATTGCTATTCACACTATCAGCGCATGCTGCGTAGTGYACATGACCTCAGGGTATGGGTCTAAAGCACCCTGAGGCGGGACGCCCAGAGTTAGTGATGCTCTGTTCTTGCCCTTGACTTGTGCTGTCTCTAGAAGTTGTGCAACCATACTGAAAGTCAGTTCAGTGAGCTAATACAGTTGAAAATTAAAAGGCGTTGTTTGGTGGACTTTTTAACTGATACAGGTCATTGTTGCCATCATCCCCCTATGTCTACCCACAGTCTCTTCTTCTATTCTCCTTCAATCAAGCCATGTATTTTTTCTCCTTTTCTTGTACAGGCACCTGTTTGATTTCAACCTGAGTCAGCCAGAAAACTCTTTCTACAAAGAAGTGGGCAGTTTCCAGCCACACAGGCTTCCTCGGATGGTGTTCATCTGATGCCACTGAACAAATAAGTGTCAATGCAAAGGAAGGGAGGAGACTGCATGGCTTGCTGGAGAAGACAGTAGTGAAAGGCAAGGCTTGCAGCGCTTAAATTGGCTTAAGCTGTAGAAAACGGAACCCTTGGACTCCAAGTTGAAACTGGATAAGGAATAAATAACATCCTTTCTTAGAATTCAGTATTTTTTAAAACTGCATTTTTTTTTACAGCATGCCAATCAAAGAAACATTAATAGAAAGAGAGGAGAACTGACACAAATGCTCTCAGGTTACACAAACTTCTTCCCACAGTCCAAGRGCCCTTTCATTGAGGCTATGCACAGAAGTGCATATCATTTGGTAGCTATACAGCTCAAACAACCTTTGACGTTACCTGCTTTGCCATTCTGGCAAAAATATGTATACAGTCATGCACTGAACCAGACTGAGGAATTGATTCAGTCAAACATTTCTGGGTCTAGGGTTTTTTTGTTYGCTTGTTTTAATTAACCTAGATCAAATTTTCACTCCTTTTAATACGTGGTCGAAATGCTATTGTAGCTCAGCGGAAGGAATAGCTGAGTAGTCTGAGTAAGCAGCTGCTGAAGTCACTTATAAAGCACTAACATCCAAAAACCTTTAGAGATTTAAAGTAAAAYGAAATAAAGCACAATAATTATCATTCAAAAGCATAACTTGATCAGTTACTGTCATTCAGATAACAAACCTTAACTTACACCATAGTAGCTCAGTGCTGTGCCTAAATTCTTTCACTGCAACAGCACAATTAACAACATTCACCTAGTAATACAGTTCACAGTCCCAAGGCACTTCYTTAATGAATGAAAAGGTAGGTATCATCATCCTGCATCAGGTTCACAAGACAGTAGGAAAAAAAAATCAGCACGAAGGAGGTCATATTAAGCATMTTTAACTGAGCTGACTAAATTAACCAGACTAGCGTTTCTAAATATCGTTCTGGAGAAAGGGGATAAGGTTCCTACTGTGGTGATTTTCTAGAGGAATTTCACTCAGATGGGTCTCCATGGCCTTCTGGATGACTTTCATCCCTGATTATGGAGGATATCAAAGATGACAATGCCTGCTAGTTAAACACCTCTCTTCAGTTAGCTCCACAGAAGCATAAAATGGAAACAGCTTTTTTGTGGCTTGTAGCATACTTTCCTTCTCTAAGACTCAATCAACTTGCCAAAAAAAAGAAGAAAGAAGAAAAGAAAAAAAGAAAAAAAGAAATGCCTTCATTCTGCTTGTGCTTTGGCTCACGGGTTTACAGTTTGTCAGGGAGATGARCAAATGATTAGCTATCCATCTCTGAAATATAGTCTAGAGAAACTATGACAGAGGCAAAGASAGAATTCCGTTTTTGAAGGCCGCATTCAGATGTCTTAATGATGAGATCCTCTGTTTTCTCTTTACAATCCCTGTCTACCCATCTGCCAAGTTTTGCAAAAGACAAGGCAGCTCTAGCAGGATGTACCTTTCTAAAATGTTTACCCCACTAAAATTTTAGTTTCTTGCTCAGTAAAAAACTGTAAAAAGCATCATTACTTTATAGTCAATAGACAACTGATTCAGCACTGAAACTGCCCTTTTCCAAATAAAACAGATGAAAAGATTTTTCTTGTGGCTTAACTGAAAGAGACAGGTATTGAGAAGCTGTTGGGGAGGTGAAACTGAAACACTTGACAAAACGAAGAGGTGGATTAATGAAAAGGAAGCAAATATTCATTTAGTGAAAAGCAGAACATAAAATTACTGCACTATTCCACAGTCCAATCACTACTTTTTCCTCTTCTCATGATTTACTGTGTCTCAGTGAACTTTACTTAGCACAAAAAAGATATAAAATCCCTTCCCCAAATTAATCATTACTATTCAAATCTTAATTCAAGCTTCTTAAAAATAAACAAGTCCTCAACAAGAAGTGTGCATAATGAAGCCAAAAAAGAGCCRATAAAGCATTACTGTACTACCTGAAAGAAAAAAGTATATACACAGACAGGTTAAAATAATGAATGTTATTAATTCCCATTATTTATGAAAACATCCATCATGAGCAGGTAAAGAAGCCAAAGCATATCTTACTCATTTTAAAATATGAGTATCATAATACATCAAACTATTTTTTATGTGGGCAAGGACTTAAWATTTGTTACAGTTAATAGCTTTGATTAGAGACATATATGTTCAAGTACAGGAGATCACATTATTTAGAACAATGAACTAGGCTGTAATTACTTAAAGAGGGACTTTAATATTGTTGTTCAAATAACATGCAGCAATAAAGATAGGAATGCCTCATTTTACAGACCATTACCAGTAAAGAATGATTAACTAAAATTTTCATTTGCACTGAAAAAAAAATCAATTTCACTCTATTGTAACTGTGACTTAATTGACAGCTGTCCATCATTCAATGCTTTTCAGGAGTATTCACAGGTATGAAGAACTAGAGCATAACAAACAATTGAATATGGATAATGAGAGGAAAATAATAAAGGAATAGGTATAAATGAATAACAGTTGCATCTGTCCCCATGGGTGGATCAACCGCTACCATTCATGGGGACAGCAATCATATGATGTTCTACTACTCTTTCCGCCTCCCCACTAAATCTATGTTTTGTCACTAATGGTAGCAWGAGTAACTCCTAAAACACCATCCTATCCAACACGCTTTTTCTGCATTTCACTATTTTTAAAGTAAATTTGAAATTAAAACTGTAAAGTGAAGTAGGTCCTTGTAAAGAATTTGTTTTAAAGATAGGAAGTTTAATGATGTACCTCCATAAGCATAAAAAAAAAAAAATCCAATAAAAGACAAGCACTGCTATTAAATCTTTACTGATAGGAAAGCAGAGAAGCATAGCACTGTTTCCACACAGTTATGACATGTATGCTGCTGATGAAAAAAATGAGCAAGACCACCTCTTTTTGTAGTGTTGAAGATTTAAGATACAGTGAATTTTTCATATCCATTGGGTTTCTGTAGTCATGGACATAAACTGCCAAATCAACAACTGCTTGATGCACCGTATGATGCACTTTCATATTTTAAAAGTCTTGCAACATTWTGTCTCAAAAAAGCATGCTTAAATACAGTAATTTCTGTCTTCTCATTCAGAATCTAATATTTTATTCTTGGGCAGCRGAAGTAAATAAATACAAATCTCAAGAGATTTCATGAGTACAATATAATAGAGAAGAAAAACAGATCAATTAAGGAGCTATCTGGATATGAGAGAGATGTCTCTAGCATGAATGAAATCAACTCTGAAACATTTATGGATCTTTTAAAATAGAAGCTGCATATTTGAAATCTGCATCTGGGAAAAAAGAAAATCTATGTTGTTATTGGTGATCAACAATGACCTAGAYTCAAATACACCCTTTCTAATGTTAATTCTCTGGAAGTCATGCCKCCTCAAAATCATATGATATTAAATTAGTACTGGTTTTCTGCATTACATTATGTATGTTTTTTCCAAGTTAAAATAAAATATGGATCAAGTGTCCTTTACTCTCCCACTCAATAAATACCTTTTTGTATAATCGAATCAAAAGAAGTACATAACACTAAGCATATGAATCAGATGAAGAAAGGAGCAAATCTAAAAAAGAATTTTTAAGTTTGGCTTTAATTTTCTGCATATAAGTATATACACTATACACAACCTGGTGTGCACTAAGACTTTTAACTTTGAATCTTCTGAGTTGACTATATCATAAGTGAAAATTGATTGACTTACCTAAAACTGCACTAATTTAGAATTTCCGTTGCACTTGGGAACATTTGGACATCTACTTATTTCTTCAGTTGCGTAAGACAGCAGTTGTTTGGTTCTATGGAAACCTCAGTCTTCCAGAGGAAGAGGTCCTACAGTGTCACTTTCAAGCTGCATTAGAAATCATAGCGCTAGAAATGCTCACTCAATTGACTGCAAAGTTGCTTTAAATACACTTATTTAAATACCTACATTGATGATCTAATTCCACCAAAAGGTACAGTAAAAAAAAAAAAAAAATCAAGATTCTAAGCATGATGAAAACATTATTCCTTCTACTTTCTTTTTGCTTCTTTGTTTTTAGAAAACATAGTTAATCAAAGATCATATTTGGTCATTATCTGTGACCTAAAGAAACAAGTGAAAGTATGCTAGCCCTGCAAAGATGGACCATCCAAGATTTTAGTATAGTTATYGTACAGTAAAAAAGCCAGATTTTTTTCATTTAAGGAAAAGAGGTTTTCTCAAKTTTAGAAAGATTACCCTTTAGTATGGTCTATTGTGGTCTATAGTTACACCTAAAAAATAGTCTTAATTTCAAATAACCAGACTCATTCCTTGAATTCATTATTACAATTTGTTTTATTATATGGCCATTGTCTTCTCTAAGTTTCTTTGACYAGGAGTCTACTCATATAAAACAGTTGGCTAGACCTTATTTTGGGACACGGTTCAAAAGCATATCTGTTCTCYATTAAAGACTTTGCAGGTATCTAGAGTATACAATACTTGATGATGATTTTAGATTTTATTCAGAGYTGATGTTTGTTTTGTTTGATCACATATGCTAACAACCTCTTTTTGAAAATTAAGGTTCAAGTTWATAGTTTATCGAGGTCAGCAGTAGTGATCTGTTCAGTGGTTATGACTSAGAAGAGACTTGTACAAATGCCTTAAACTCCACCATCTGAACAAGGCTGCAGTGAGTGCTAAGTGTAGARACTATGTATAGAGAAAAAATGGTAGAAGTTTAGCCTGACAATCAATTCCACTAATAAAAGTAAATGATCTGTGATTCATACTGTTCTCCTAGTTACATCACGCACTACTACGATCAATAGCTTGTAAGACATCATCCTTCCTACAGGTCTGCTCATCCTTGCTGGATTTTGCACCAACAGCCCTCCAGACAGGTACGTGCAGGGAATGAACTCGGGCTCTGAACACCTGGAGAGCTGTTTTTGTTGCTTGAGTTTTGTAAACAATGCTGAAATCTTAGGCCCCAAAAAATCAACCACAAAAGCTCCCAGTGA